>NW_025963835.1:16449405-16944405 GCF_023055435.1 Haliotis rufescens
GTTGATTTTATGAACGCTTCACGATCCTTCTAAGACAACCACCCCGAACCTCACAAACAATCAATACCCAGTCTTACAACCACTCGTCCCCATGAATACCCCTTGTCTTCACATGTACTAGTACCCGCAACCCAGAAAACACACCCTCATTTCCTACTCAAACCCTCACGTTCACTCATCCCTACAACCCGAATAAACACCTTTGAGTCACACATACACACTAACCGAAATAACATACATACTGTCACCCATACACACTACCCAAACAAAAAACCTTACCGTCATCCATATACACAACCCAAATAAACACTCTTACCGCCACCCATATACACAACCCAAATAAACACTCTTACCGTCATCCATATACACAACCCAAATGAACACCCTTACCGCCACCCATACACACTACCCAAATAAAACACCCATGCCGCCATCCATACACACTACCCAAATAAACACCCTTCCTATCACCCATACACACTACCCAAATAAACACCCTTCCCATCACCCATACACACTACCCAAATAAACACCCTTCCCATCACCCATACACACTACCCAAATAAACACCCTTCCCATCACCAATACACACTACCCAAATAAACACCCTTCCCATCACCAATACACACTACCCAAATAAACACCCTTCCCATCACCCATACACACTACCCAAATAAACACCCTTCCCATCACCAATACACACTACCCAAATAGCACCCTTCCCATCACCAATACACACTACCCAAATAAACACCCTTCCCATCACCAATACACACTACCCAAATAAACACCCTTCCCATCACCCATACACACTACCCAAATAAACACCCTTACATATTTCAACTTCAATTTCTTTACTAACTCAAACCACCAGCCGGTGGTATATACCGCCACACATACACACAACTAAAATAAACACTATCACCATCACCCATACACACAACCCAAATAAACACCCTTACGTCACCGATACACACATCCCCAAACAAACCCTAATTGTCACCCATACACACAACCCAATAACACTATCACCGTCTCTGATATACACAACCCAAAAAATCACTCTCATCGTCAAACATACACACAGCCAAAATAACACTATCACCGTCACCCATACACACAGCCAAAATAACACTATTACCGTCACCCCTACACACAACCCAAATAACACTATCACCGTCACCCATACACACAACCCAAATAACACTATCACCGTCACCCCTACACACAACCCAAATAACACTATCACCGTCACCCATACACACAACCCAAATAACACTATCACCGTCACCCATACACACAACCCAAATAACACTATCACCGTCACCCATACACACAACCCAAATAACACTATCACCGTCACCCCTACACACAACCCAAATAACACTATCACCGTCACCCATACACACAACCCGAATAACACTATCACCGTCACCCCTACACACAACCCAAATAACACTATCACCGTCACACATACACACAGCCCAAATAACACTATCACCGTCACCCATACACACAGCAAAAATAACACTATCACCGTCACCCATACACACAGCAAAAATAACACTATCACCGTCACCCATACACACAACCCAAATAACACTATCACCGTCACCCCTACACGTAACCCAAATAACACTATCACCGTCACCCCTACACACAACCCAAATAACACTATCACCGTCACCCATACACACAACCCGAATAACACTATCACCGTCACCCCTACACACAACCCAAGTAACACTATCACCGTCACACATACACACAGCCCAAATAACACTATCACCGTCACCCCTACACACAACCCAAGTAACACTATCACCGTCACACATACACACAACCCAAATAACACTATCACCGTCATCCATACACAACGCCCAAATAACACTATCACCGTCACCCATACACACAGCCCAAATAACACTATCACCGTCACCCATATACACAGCCCAAATAACACTATCACCGTCACCCATATACACAACCCAAATAACACTATCACCGTCACCCATATACACAGCCCAAATAACACTATCACCGTCACCCATATACACAACCCAAATAACACTATCACCGTCTATGATATACACAACCCAAAATAACACTATCACCGTCACCCATACACACAGCCCAAATAACACTATCACCGTCACCCATACACAACCCAAATAACACTATCACCGTCACCCATACACACAGCCCAAATAACACTATCACCGTCACCCCTACACACAGCCCAAATAACACTATCACCGTCACCCCTACACACAGCCCAAATAACACTATCACCGTCACCCCTACACACAGCCCAAATAACACTATCACCGTCACCCATACACACAGCCCAAATAACACTATCACCGTCACCCATATACACAGCCCAAATAACACTATCACCGTCACCCATACACACAGCCCAAATAACACTATCACCGTCACCCATATACACAACCCAAATAACACTATCACCGTCTATGATATACACAACCCAAAATATCACTCTCACCGTCACACATACACACAGCCCAAATAACACTATCACCGTCACCCATACACACAGCCAAAATAACACTATTACCGTCACCCATACACACAGCCCAAATAACACTTTCACCGTCACCCATACACACAACCCAAATAACACTATCACCGTCACCCATACACAACACCCAAATATCACTCTCACCGTCACCCATACACACAACCCAAATAACACTATCACCGTCACCCATACACACAACCCAAATAACACTATCACCGTCTATGATATACACAACCCAAAATATCACTCTCACCGTCACCCATACACACAGCCCAAATAACACTATCACCGTCACCCATACACACAGCCCAAATAACACTATCACCGTCACCCATATACACAACCCAAATAACACTATCACCGTCACCCATACACACAACCCAAAATATCACTCTCACCGTCACACATACACACAGCCCAAATAACACTATCACCGTCACCCATACACACAGCCAAAATAACACTATCACCGTCACCCATACACACAGCCCAAATAACACTTTCACCGTCACCCATACACACAACCCAAATAACACTATCACCGTCACCCATACACAACACCCAAATATCACTCTCACCGTCACCCATACACACAACCCAAATAACACTATCACCGTCACCCATACACACAACCCAAATAACACTATCACCGTCTATGATATACACAACCCAAAATATCACTCTCACCGTCACACATACACACAGCCCAAATAACACTATCACCGTCACACATACACACAGCCAAAATATCACTCTCACCGTCACACATACACACAGCCCAAATAACACTTTCACCGTCACCCATACACAACACCCAAATAACACTATCACCGTCACCCATACACACAGCCAAAATAACACTTTCACCGTCACCCATACACACAACCCAAATAACACTATCACCGTCACCCATACACACAGCCCAAATAACACTATCACCGTCACCCATACACACAACCCGAATGAACCCTCTCACTGTCAGCAATACACAACCCAAATAAACACCCTTACCGTCACACATACACACAACCCAAATAAACACTCTCATCGTCACACATAAACACAACCCAAATAAACACCCTTACCGTCACACATACACACTACCCAAATAAATACTCTCATCGTCACACATTAACACAACCCAAATAAACACCCTTACCGTCACCCATACACACATCCCTAAACAAACCCTAATTGTCACCCATACACACAACCCAAAAGTAACACACTTATCGTTACCCATACACACAACCCGAATTAACACTCTCACTGTCAGCAATACACACTATCCGAAAAAACACCCTTACCATCACCCATACACACAACCCAAATAAACACTCTCACCGTCACACACACACAACCCAAATAAACACTTTCATCGTCACACATACACACAACCCAAATAAACATCCTAACTGTAACACATACACACAACCCAAATAAACACTCTCACCGTCACACATACACACAGCCCAAATACATACTCTCACCGTCACCCATCCACACTACCCAAATAAACACCCTTAATGACACCCATACACACGATCCGAAATAACATACTGACCGTTACCCATACACACAGCCCAAATAAACACCATTTCCATCACCCACACACACTACCCAAATAAACACTCTCACCGTAACCCATACACACAACCCAATTAACACTCTCACCATAACCCATACAAACCATCCGAAATTACATACTTGCCGTTACCCATACACACAGCCCAAATAAACACCATTTCCATCACCTATACACACAACCCAAATAAACACTCTCACCGTAACCCATACACACAACCCAAATAAACCCTCTCACTGTCACCCACACACACAACCCAAAATAACATTCTTATCGTTACCCATACACACAACCCAAATAAACACTCTCACAATAACCCATACACACCGTCCGAAATTACACACTTGCCGTTACCCATACACACAGCCCAATAAACACCCTTTCCATCACCCACACACACTACCCAAATAAACACTCTCACCGTCACCCCTACACACAAACTAAAAAAGCACTCTCACCGTCACCCATATACACAACCCAAATAACACTATCACCGTCACCCCTACACACAAACCAAAAAAGCACTCTCACCGTCACCCCTACACACAACCCGAATAAACACGCTCACCGTCACCTATACACACAAACCAAAAAAACACTCTCACCGTCACCCATACACACAATCCGAATAAACACCCTTACTGTCACCCATATACACAACCCAAATAAACATTCCTACCGTTACCCATACACACTCCCCGAATAAACACCCATACTGTCACCCATTTCCACATCCGTAACACATCCATCTCAGCACCCCGAATAAGCCAACGTTATCTTAGTGTTTGTTTCCAGGAAGAAATATTTTCTTATAGAAACAGTTACACATAGGTTAGGGACCAGTTCAAAAGCGTTTTGTCGGATAAAATCTTAATTCCTTAAGTTTTGAGACCTACTGTACCCCCTCCTTCACCAATAATGGTTAAAAATACAGGCATTTTATTGGAAATCACCTGTAGACTTTTTATGGATCTTGGACAACGTAACCGTATCTCGTGGAAAGACAACTCCTCACAGCATATGAATAACAATAGGATCGGTGAAATAGGATCCGACGTTTTTCTTAGTTTGGTTACTACATAAAACATTGAGAAATCAGGTAAGCTGATTTTTTTGGATGGAAAACTTGCACGGCCATTAACCCCCTACCCCTGAACTTTAAGATATTTATCCGACACAGACCTTTTGAATTGGTCCCTTTGAGCGTCAGTGTGTCAAAACGGTTAAGCAATATTTACTTTATTTTTTTATAAAACTTGTATATCAATGATAAAACACACCATGACCTCTTAAATAAGGTAATTTTTCTTTTTCGTATAGTTCAAAAGAAAAGGTCAAGTGGATTTTTAGTGAGCTGGGTTTAGGTTTAGGATGCTGACATAACATTGCTTTCCAAAAGATACCTTTTTCAACAAATAGATAAGAATAAAAATAATTGCCAGCGATTTGTCAATCGTAGATTAATTAAAGGCTCACAAAAGCAAACCACTTTCAGAGGCATTGTATTGGCACAGTATCTTTATCCGTTATCCATTCACGAATAACACATTCGTGACCACTCGACTCTCTGTCCGTAAAGAAACGAGGATCAATGAATTCCTCAGGCGGTTTTAAAATGTTACGATTCGCACAAACGCAGCCGCACGTGCAAGGCAAGTTTATACAAAGAGGAAGTCAAGGCTCGCGTCTTCGCTCGTATGGACACGTGGCATGCTGGTCAGACATGTCCAACTACGTCGTTGTCGGATTTCTGACGCTGCTTCTGCAGGTAAGTAATATTTAGATACTTAATTTATGTATGGTCATTTTTATAAGGGAGGAGCTCATATCAAAATCCTCGCTCAGATATTTTTACTGCCTACAACATACTACATTTGGTTTTTGAAAAGGGGTAGGGTCCGGACCCCCGTGGGCCTCACCCACCCCACACACCCCACACCCCATCCGGATCCGCCTATGCCATCCACGTGCGTACATGTACACGTACATGTGCTTACATACCCGCTCCAAGTACTTGCACTTAAATCAAGTGAAAACCTCCATACTTGTCTGTTTGTTTGTTTGTTTGTTTGTTTTTGTTTTTGTTTTTGTTTTGTTTTGTTTTGTTTTTTGTTTGACGCCACTCTTAGCAATATTCCAGCTATATGATGGCGGTGAGTAAATAATCGAGTCTGGATCAGATAACCCTGTGATTGACATCATGAGCAACGATCTACGCAATTAGGATACGATGACAAGCATCAACCAAGTGAGCGAGACTGACCACCCGATCCTCTCACGACAAGCATGGGTTCTTGAAGACCAATTCTAACCCGGATCTTCACGGGTCTCATGTCTGTTGTGAGAGTGGACTAACGAGATCGGATGATCAGGCTCACTGAGGCATGATTGATGCATTTTATCGTATCCCATTTGCGTAGATCGAATCACATGATGACCATCACTGAAGTATCTGTTTCAGTCCATCACTGAAGTATGTTTCAGTCCATCACTGAAGTATCTGTTTCGGTCCATTATTTACAGACCACCGTGAGTGTGGCGCTAAACAAAAATAAACAAATGTGGAACCTGGTAGTTCCGGAAACCCCTGAATCGGGACGATAACTTTAAAATTTGTTACCCATGAAACGTTGTTTGGTATATTCATGGCACCGCTTAGCGTGGTTTTGCTAAAACGAAGTATGATCGACATGGAAACTATCAATGGGATAGGGATATCTCTTGTACCCTTCTGGTTTAAAAGTGCTCTTTTCCATACTGATAATAATGTCAATAGCGGCGTTAAACCCAACTCACTCACTCACTTTTCCATACTGCATGTAAATTCCCGTTTCCGAAATTACCTCTAATCCTGTTTTTATATATGCTACTAGTTACTGGTACGTAAGTTGGTCTAAAACTCTGTGCTGTCCGGATCATAACCCTATTTTGAAGTACATTCAATATATCCTCATAAGACACATGATTTTCGAGATATTTTGTTCTTTTTCACGTCTTTTTTATCCCCCCGGCATATAATGACGGGGGGATATAGCCATCAGTATATCCGTCTATCCGTCTATCCGTCTGTAATCATTGTTTGTCCGGAGCATATTTCCTAAACCGTACAACCTAGCTTCACAAAACTTGGTACACTTACCAATCAGGCTCAGTAGTAGTGCCTTATGCAATCTGGAGATTTCAAAAAATATATATTTTGGTCGTTTCCATGGAAATATGATGAACTTAGGAAATTTTAGGGTAGTGTCCGGACCATATCTCCCGAACCATACAACTTAGCTTCTCAAAGATTTTACACCTATCAAGCAGGTTATGTAGTGGTGCCTTTGCTATTAACCGATTTTTTCTATTTTTTCTTTTTTCAATTTAAATTGAAAATCGATGAACTTAGGGTAATGTCCTCGTCTGGAGCATATCTTCCAAACCATGCGACAGAGATTCACCAAACTTTATGCACATATCAATCATGTTCACTAGTAGTGCAGTTTGTTATTTGAAGGTACACACAGTTTATCGACATGCCACGTCGGGGGGATACGTCATCTTCGGATGACTCTTGTTTTAACCAGACTGGGTTGAGAGGAATGGTTTTATTTTGTTATTTATATATTTCTTTAGCATGTTACGGATCTATAAAAGTACTTACAAAATAACCTCTATTCGCAACCTCCACTGCCGCTTCAGATATGAAGCAAATCTGTGTAGATTCCGGGTTAGAATTGGTCTTTAGCAACCCATGCTTTCCTTAAGAGGCGACAAACGCGATTGGGTGGTCAGGCTCGCTGACTTGGTCAACGCATTTCATTCATTTCATCGTATCCCTTAGATCAATGCTCGTGATATCCGTCACTGGATTGTCTGGTCCAGACTCGATTAGTTTGAGACCACCGTCTCATAGCTGGAATATTGCTGAGTACGGCGTTAAACAACAAACAACCAACCAAAACAGATATGAAGCGACCGCGCAATGGCGTGACAACCTGCCAAAAAGAAAAAATCCAGTGGAAAAACGAAATTTGAGTTGAAACAGACAACAATGGAAATGGCCTTGCTTAGGTGCGGGTGGTCATTAGCAACAGGCGGTTCGATCTACATGTACGTACTTTGGGCACGCCAGAAATCTGTGATTGTGGGTTCGAATCCCGTTCGCCCCGATTATGTTTCTAGGTTTGTCAGCACCATACCGGTGCTCGTGGGTTTCACCGAAGTGGTAAACGTCTGAGACCTGCATCACTCGGACTTTCCTCCAAAATTAAGCTGACACGCCGCGATATAACTGGAATATTGTTAAAAGCGGCGTTAAAAACCAACTCACTAATTAGAAACGTTTATTTCTTCAACCCAAATCATAAGGACCTCGATAAGTCAGATAGTGATCCACATGTTCAGCACAACCGCCTGTCCGTCTGCAACGAAACATAAATTAAAATTCGTTCACGAAACTTCAGAAGTATCCACCAAGTCTTGGTTTTTTTTAGGAAAAAATAGTTAACTTTAAATTGTTATTCATACCCACCCATTTAAATTCATCACTTTAGTTTTAGATTGAAATTCATTTTACATATTAATGTGAGGGTACAATGGCCCTTTGACGGTAGCCATTAAACCCAAGCTTTACATGGTTGTATCGACCCCTGAAGATCCGGGGTAGAATAGGTCTTCAGTAGCCCATGCTTGCCGTAAAAGGCGACTATGTTTGTCGTAAGAGGTGACTAACAGGATCGGGTGGTCAGGCTCACTGATTTGGTTGATGCATGTCATCGTATCCCAATTGCATTGATCGATGCTCATGATGTCAATCACTGGATTGTCTGGTCCGGACTCGATTATTTACAGACCGCCGTCAAATAGCTGGAATATTGCTGAGTGCGGCGTTAAACAACAAACCAACCAACCTCATGAACAAATATGCCTCTTAATCCACTTGCTCAAATTCCAAAACTAAATAAATAAAACTGGACTCAAAATGCATCCTTGACGGCCTCCTGATGTGTCAAATATCTGTTCTACCATCTCCACTTCTTACACAAGTCCTAATCTTAGAATATATATCATTAAAAACATTAAATATCTTCCCATAAATACCTGTCTTATGTCAAGTAAATTGTAGAATAATTATTCTTGAATCCAGCCTGTGATTCATGAATAAGCATAATTACTCCATCAAAGTTCTTATTGTAACCTCCAAAGTAGATGTAAAAACCTGCCCCAGAGTATTTAAAAGAGAAATACCACGGATATTATTCGGGTCTAGTAAATTTCCTTTGTTTATACAAAGGAGACGGATACTATCTGAAACTGGGGATTTACTCTCTCTCAAGGAATTGACAGCTTTCAGAATTTCAGGTTGAGTAAGGGGGTCTGATGATAGGCTTGCAACATTACAATCAACACATTCTCCGACCTTATAATTTATAATAAAATAATTTATATAAGTCGGAACGGCGGGGTAGCCTTGTGGTTAAAGCGTTCGCTCGTCACGCCGAAGCCCCGGGTTCGATTCCCCACATGGGTACAATGTGTGAAGCCCATTTCTGGTGTCCCCCGCCGTGATATTGCTGGAATATTGCTAAAGCGGCGTAAACCAATACTCACTCACCCACCCCGAACGCCCCACTTCTCTGTAGCCGGCCTGCCATAGAGGCAACACGTTAAGCCTGTCATAGGGCTGTCGATTAGTGCATTATCATTATGCATGGTTTTATTGAATCGAAACCGAGAAGATACTGAATGAATGGTCATTAATGACAGTATGAATTCCTTGAATATTCCAACAACATATATTAATGTTCCCATCTTCCCGTGAATATCCGGGTTAGAATTGGTCTTCAGCAACCCAAGCTTGCTTGTCTATGCTTGTCGTAAGAGACTAACGGATCGGGGACTCGATTATTTACAAATCGCTGTCACACAGCTGGAATATTGCTCAGTGTGGCGTTAAGCAACAAACAAACATGGCCTTACTGAATACCACCAAACACAAATATAAATGTGATTGCATACTTCTACCAGGACGCGTACCGCCTACGTGGTCTTGTAGATAGTGTCGGTTACCTTGCTAGGTGTTGAGATTTGAGGGAATAAAATACGGACTGGTCGGCCTAAGGTCAGTACACTTTGCCTGAGAGGGGTCTCCATGTTTAAATGCGGCATGGTATCTCCGTCAGTGGGCTAGCACTATAAATCCGGCATTAACTGGGACTGGTACAAGCAGACATCCACTTGCATGCACCTCGTTATATAGGTAAAGGGCTTTGAGGGGATGCTAGCGGTTAAAGCGTTCGCTTGTCACGCCGAAGAGAGTCTTAAAAATTGTTTCGTGTGTGCGGCGTAAAACAAGACTCTCTCACTATATAAGTTAAACCTCATTTCGAGCCTAGATTAGCCTATCATGGAAGTCAAACACAAATGCCCTGAGCTAGACGTATCGTGACGTCAAAAGAAAGAAGACGTGTGGCAGTCCCATAAAGTTATTTCAAATTTCCTTAACTAAGACTTTTGAAGTGGTCACAAAGGGCCCTTATGGGGGATATTGCTGAGTGCGGCGTTAAACAAACATATTTACCAGTTAAATCTACTTGACAATGTTTCAAAAGCATTGTATCCATGTGATGCCCCGCTTCATCTGCACCAAGTGAGGTGTTATGGAGATGGTATCTGCTGATTGGTTGTTAAAAATGACAATTTTATCAAACAAACTCACTGAGGTCTGTACAATGTGTGGAGCCCATTTCTGGTGTCCCCCGTCGTGATATTTCTGGAATATTGCTAAAAGCGGCGTAAAATCATACTCACTCTCATTCAATGAGGTCACTGTGTAATTTAATGACGTCACATAACAATAGGTAACGTCAGATCTCTCATATAGCTGGAATGGAGTGCAACAAAACAGCAAACCCAAACCAACCTTTGTGACACTGGCACCAGACCCGCTATTATGGGACAGGGTGCAACCTGGTCTTGTCTGGTGCAACTAGGTTTTCATGTCAAAATGTTCCTGATGCAGGTGGACCGCCTCCGTAGTCTAGTGGTAGAGCGTCCGCCCGGAGAGCGGAAGGTCGGGGGTTCGATCCCCGGCTGCGTCATACCAAAAGACGTTAAAAGATGGTACTTGTTGTTACCCTGTATGGCGCTCGGCATTCAGGGACTAAAACAAGGACTGGTCTGCTCGGAGTCAGTATACTATGTCTGAGTGGGGTATTCATGTTAAACTGCGGCATGGTATCTCAGTGGACTAGCACTATAAATCGGCATCAGTCCGGACTAGTACAAGCAGCCCCACACGCGCGCACACGTACATGCACGTCGCTATATAAGTGCAATAATCTTGGACGCGACGTTAAACCCAATTTCACCTCACCTCACCTGATGCAGGTTCAGTCCAGTTACATACCAAGTTTACCTAGCCTACTCGGCATCATTAACAGGCCGACTTGATATATCTGCTATGTTGGGGCCTGTGGTGTAAGTGCGTAAAATGTTTCACTTGCCCAGTCCTCAGGACCATTCTGCCCGTCAACCATCTCGATGGCCCGTGAAGATCCGGGTTTGAAGAGGTTTTCAGCAACCCATGCCTTCAGAAGAGGCGACTATTATTGTCGTTGAAGGCGACTATGATTGCCGTTGAAGGCGACTATGATTGCCGCTGTAGGCGACTATGATTGCCGTTGAAGGCGATTATGATTGCCGCTGCAGGCGACTATGATTGCCGTTGAAGGCGACTATGATTGCCGTTGCAGGCGACTATGATTGCCGTTGCAGGCGACTATGATTGCCGTTGCAGGCGACGATTGCCGTTGCAGGCGACTGTGATTGTCGTAAGAGGCCAAATAAATCGATGCTGATATCAATCTGGATTGTCTAGTGCAGACTAAATTATTTAGACTGCCGTCATATAGCTGAAATATTGCTGAGTGCGGCGTTCATCAACAAACTAACTCAATATGTCTTGATGAACGCTTACACGTTTACCAAGTAACCATAGGAACAAAGCAACTATTGAAGTTCGTAAGACGCGAATTAATGAATCGATATCGGCGTGGATTGTGCTCATTATATCAATCATTAAATTGTCTGGTGCAGACTCGATTATTCCAAGCCCGTCACACAGCTGGAATATTGCCGTTTTAAACACGAAATGCGCACATACACGCCGTGGGTAATCACACACTGTCAAGAGCTCAGTCAAATCAATCCTTTGCTTTCAGGTCCAGCGGTGTCAACTGCTCTATCTCCCGCCTGATGGTGTCCTAAATAATGCCGCGGTTCGAGTAACTTGCTCCGGTCATGAACTGTTGGCCTCCAAACTCGTGGTGGCCAAACAGCTGCACCCTCTCCAGGGCTCCCTCATCCTCAAGCCCCAATGCGCTGGCGGCGCCAATGCTTACAAACCAGTCATTCCAGTCGGAAAGGTCACGAACATCTACTATGGGGGGGATCCCACTTCGAGATGCCTCTTCAAGAAGGGAACAGCTTATACGTTGGCTATCCAAGTTGTGGCATTTGGGACTACAGTTGTGGGGAAAGTGACAGTCTCTTGTCCATTAAAACTTGTGTTCTCTCAACTGAATCGTGATCCATACCCACCGTACCAGTTGAAATACAAGTCGGGCCCCATGCCAGCCTCAATTGTTAGTATCAAATGTAACTACGATAGTTCCGTCGATCTTACGTTCCTTCCCCAGAAGAGTAAGAAAATAATCTTAGTGTCCTGCCTCAAGGTCAAGTTCACCTACACCGTTGAAGCAAGTTCTGTAGCAATGCGTGCTGTACTAGACGCCGATCCGTTCACGAATTGCGTGTTTCGTGACGACATACCGTCTGTTCGAGATGGCGCCAGTAAATGGAAAAGAGCTGCCAAAACTATCAAAGGTATTGAGGTGTCCCTGTTTGATTATGCAACGCTGGCTAGTGAAGGGACTGGAGTGGTCGTCCCCTGTAAACCCCCGCCTCCCACGACTACCACGACTCCTGCTCCAACGACAGAGAAATTCACAACGCAAAAATGGACGACCCAGCAGTGGACAACAGAAGGCTTTACAACTGAGCCCACGCCCGAAGTAACAACCCCAGGGCCTACGACAACGGAAGACTTTCCCACGGAACCATCTACCACACCAACTACAAGACCTACAACGCCCAAGGCGACCACTCCCAAACCGACTGCTCCCAAGGCAACTACTCCAAAACCAACCACGCCCAAGGCAACTACACCTAAACCAACCACTCCCAAGGCAACTACTCCAAAACCAACCACGCCCAAGGCAACTACTCCAAAACCAACCACGCCCAAGGCAACTACTCCAAAACCAACCACGCCCAAGGCAACTACTCCAAAACCAACCACGCCCAAGGCAACTACACCCAAACCAACCACACCCAAGGCAACTACCCCTAAAGCAACTACCCTAAAACCGACCACGCCCAAGGCAACTACACCTAAACCAACCACACCCAAGGCAACTACTCCAAAACCAACCACGCCCAAAGCAACTACACCTAAACCAACCACTCCCAAGGCAACTACTCCAAAACCAACCACGCCCAAGGCAACTACACCTAAACCAACCACACCCAAGGCAACTACTCCAAAACCAACCACGCCCAAGGCAACTACACCTAAACCAACCACTCCCAAGGCAACTACTCCAAAACCAACCACGCCCAAGGCAACTACTCCAAAACCAACCACGCCCAAGGCAACTACTCCAAAACCAACCACGCCTAAGGCAACTACTCCAAAACCAACCACACCCAAGGCAACTACACCAAACCCAACCACGCCCAAGGCAACTACTCCAAAATCAACCACGCCCAAGGCAACTACTCAAAAACCAACCACGCCCAAGGCAACTACTCAAAAACCAACCACGCCCAAGGCAACTACTCCAAAACCAACCACGCCCAAGGCAACTACACCTAAACCAACCACGCCCAAGGCAACCACCCCTAAAGCAACTACACCAAAACTGACCACGCCCAAGGCTACTACTCCAAAACCAACCACGCCCAAGGCAACTACTCCAAAACCAACCACGCCCAAGGCAACTACTCTTAAACCAACCACGCCCAAGGCAACTACACCTAAACCAACCACACCCAAGGCAACCACCCCTAAAGCAACTACACCTAAACCAACCACGCCCAAACCAACCACGCCCAAGGCAACTACTCCAAAACCAACCACGCCCAAAGCAACTACTCCAAAACCAACCACGCCCAAGGCAACTACACCTAAACCAACCACACCCAAGGCAACTACACCTAAACCAACCACGCCCAAGGCAACTACTCCAAAACCAACCACGCCCAAAGCAACTACACCTAAACCAACCACGCCCAAGCCAACTACACCTAAACCAACCACACCAAAGGCAACTACCCCTAAAGCAACTACTCCAAAACCGACCACGCCTAAGGCAACTACTCCAAAACCAACCACCCCCAAGGCAACCACTCCGAAACCAACCACACCCAAGGCAACTACCCCTAAAGCAACTACTCCCAAACCGACCACGCCCAAGGCAACTACTCCAAAACCAACCACGCCCAAGGCAACTACTCCAAAACCAACCACGCCCAAGGCAACTACTCTAAAACCAACCACACCCAAGGCGACGACGCCCAAAGCAACCACACCCAAGGCAACGACGCCTAAAGCAACCACGCCCAAGGCAACTACTGAGAAACCAACTACGCCTAAAGCAACCACGCCCAAGGCAACTACGCCTAAAGCAACCACGCCCAAGGCAACTACGCCTAAAGCAACCACGCCCAAGGTAACTACACCTAAAGCAACCACGCCCAAGGCAACCGCTCCAAAACCAACCACACCCAAGGCAACTACACCTAAGGCAACCACACCCAAAGCAACTACACCTAAAGCAACCACGCCCAAGGCAACTACACCTAAAGCAACCACGCCCAAGGCAACTACACCTAAAGCAACCACGCCAAAGGCAACTACACCTAAAGCAACCACGCCCAAGGCAACTACACCTAAAGCAACCACGCCAAAGGCAACTACACCTAAACCAACCACGCCCAAGGCAACTACACCTAAACCAACCACGCCCAAGGCAACTGCACCTAAACCAACCACGCCCAAGGCAACTACACCTAAACCAACCACGCCCAAGGCAACTACACCTAAACCAACCACACCCAAGGCAACTACACCTAAACCAACCACGCCCAAGGCAACTACACCTAAACCAACCACAACCAAGGCAACTACTCCAAAACCAACCACGCCCAAAGCAACTACGCCAAAACCAACCACACCCAAGGCAACTACACCTAAACCAACCACACCCAAACCAACCACACCCAAGGCAACTACACCTAAACCAACCACGCCCAAGGCAACTACACCTAAACCAACCACACCCAAGGCAACTACACCTAAACCAACCACGCCCAAGGCTACTACTCCAAAACCAACCACGCCCAAGGCAACTACACCTAAACCAACCACACCCAAGGCAACTACTCCAAAACCAACCACGCCCAAAGCAACTACACCTAAACCAACTACTCCAAGAGCGACCACCCCTCCGAACGAACCTCCATCTGGTTACACGTTGAACAAAGCGGCAACTTGGATAACGTGCTCTGGTAAGAAATTCGTGCCATCAACAATTGATTTCTCCGAGAAACTTCACCCTCTCCATAAATTCCTTGTACTCCGGCCCAGCTGTGGGGGAGGATCTGACATAAGGGCTCTCCCTGCCCGGCTGAAAGTGTATCACACAGGGACGGCGAAGAAATGCCTCTTCCTGGTCAAAGGTTCAAGCTATACAATACAGGTTGACGTCCTTGCATACGGTGCACGCTCTATCGGTCGACTTGATTTCTCGTGTCCGATACCTCTTGCACCAACATCGCCCCCGCCGAGTATCTTCCCACCATACCCACTCAGAATTATCTCCAACCTCATTCAGGAGGTAGACATTGACTGCAGCCAGAACGACTCCATCACCGCAAACTTACTTCCCCAAAGGTCGAGAGTCGTAGTAGCTTTGAAATGTCAGGACTCCACCAAAACCTTTGTCGTCAAAAATACACCAGTCGCAGTCACCGTCTGGAAGAAGGGCGCAGATACGCAGTCGAAGTGTGTTTTCAGAAATGATCATGGCATACAACCTGGCTCTCGGGTGCCAAGGCTAAACGTTCCCGTGGTCTTTTTCAAGTGGGCCGATTTTAGTTATCTGGGCACCGGTAGCATTGAACCCTGCAACGAAAACCCGAGCAAGTACATACTGGATGTTAGCTCTCACTGCGGAAGGTCGACGTCAGACGCAACGTGGGTCACGGGAATAAGTGACGTTGACGCCGAGTTCCAAGCTGTTTGCAAGTCGGGAAAGGTCTTCAAATTCAACAACGTCAACGGCGACCGCGTCAACTACAGCCTGCCTGTCTATTTCACAGGGAATGCCGCGTCAAAATGCATCTTCAATAGGAGAGGAAATTCCCAAGTTTACGTCATCACGGTGAAAGCAAGCTGGGGCGAGGGCAGCAACTTGATCCACCAAAGCAACAGGGAATATCAGGTAGGTAAACGCCCAATGATATTCCGAAAAAACGGATACAATTCAAAAACGGCCTTTTTGTCTAAGACTGGCCACCGTCTGTCAGTATGGTCAGTGAAATATAACATTGCGGTGTCTATGCTTGTCGTAAGAGGCGACTATGCTTCCCGCTGTTATCGTCTGCAGGGATTATTATCGCTGGTCCGCGAGTTCGATTGTCGACTCTGAGAACGATCGGTGGAAAACGGACATGACGTAGCCATCGTCAGCCGCGACGACATTTGACCCATCGACCTCGCTCGCACATGACCGTCACGTGATGTTAACATACCAGCTTGTCAGTCGGTGAAGTCGCAGAGAACCTGCTAGTGTGGTTGTGGTACGAGGGGCGTTCAATAAATTTTGCAACTTGCAATATAAGACCAAGTCGCAGAATATCTTTTGCACCTTTATTTTTCAATATAATCTCCATTCACCTCAATACACTTATTCAATTTGACCCGTGAAGATCCGGGGTAGAATAGGTCTTCAGCAACCCCTACTTGCCGTACAAGGCGACTTTGCTTGTCGTACAAGGCGACTTTGCTTGTCGTAAGAGGCGACTAACGGGATCGGATGGTCAGCCTCAATGACTTGGTTGATACATGTCATCGGTCCCAATTGCGTGGATCGATGCTCATGATATTAATCACTGGATTGTCTGGTCCAGACTTGATTATTTACAGACCTCCGTCATATAGCTGGAATACTGCTGAGTGCGGCGTTAAACAACAAACAAACACTTATTCCATTTATGGGGGCGGTCGGGTAGCCTAGTGGTTTAAGCGTTCGCGCGTCACGCCGAAGACACGGGTTCGATTCCCGACATGGGTACAATGTGTGAAGCCCATTTCTGGTTCCCCGCCGTGATATTGCTGGAATATTGCTAAAAGCGGCGTAAAACCATACTCACCACCACAAATATAGGTGGTTGTTTGCAAGTATCTTTTGAACATATTTATGACAAAAGCTTCTCAATAAGTAACTATATATCTTTGAATGACAAGCGAAAATTTGACACAGATGAACGATTATCGCGCAAAAAAATGCATCCGCGAGCCTGTTTAAGCGGAATCCAGTTCACTGTATGGTCACAAGTTTCCTTTTCGTATAATCACAGCCAGGTCTTCTTTGCCGTTACGGAAAGGGTCGAGGTTTGCCGATTGTTAATTCAACATTTGGTTTTATAAAGTTTAATAGGTGTACAACTGATACTCAACCATTGGTTTCTCCGGCCTTGTTCAAAGGTGACGTGCGTTTATGGCAGCAGAGGTTCCGACGACACTCAAGTTCAGAGTATATCTGACCGGCTGATCGCGGCCAAGTCCATGCAGGAGAACAAGGGCCCGGACAGTAAATTCATTATTAGACTGGACATTGTGGATGTCCTGGGCGTGCCGGTCACCTTCATGCCACAGGGAAGGAAGGTCAAGTTGAGAGCCGTGGGTCGAGGTCAAGGACGAGAAGTTGGCCTCAAGACTATCGGATGTGACGCCATTGGTAGGTAGTATTACATAGCCGGCCGAACTATTGCCGATACTACACCAGTCTGTATACACAACCTTCCTCCATCACCAGCGGAAGACAGACGACTCCTACTCCATACATAAACTGCTAAGACGGTCATGTTTAAATCGTATCGGAATCCTGAGGGTGCCACACACACCCACACACCCCACACACACTCCACACACACCCCACACACCCCTCACACCCACCCGCCCTCCCCTGAATTCCGAGTCTCATTGCTCACCCCTGAATCCCGAATACTTAACACAATTCTTAAAAGGATTGACAAAAGTAATTTGAAGTAACTTTTTGAAAAACAAAATCCGAAAAAAATAATTATAAAGAAACCTTTTACGTACTCTTTATTTTCTAACTGAAGAGTCGCAATATGGCTGAAATATTGCCAATGTGACTTAAAATTTTAACTCGCTCTAAATGAAGAGGTTTACCAAGGCTGGATTCACACTTCCATCGCTTAGAAATACTATTTTATTTGCGTTCCGCGTACCGCATTACCGGACCCATGAAAATCCGGGGTAGAATAGGTCTTCAGCAACTCCTACTTGCCGTACAAGGCGACCATGCTTGTCGTAAGAGGCGACTAACGGGATCTGATGGTCAGCCTCGCTGACTTGGTTGATGCATGTCGTCGATCCCAATTGCGTGGATCGATGCTCATGATATTAATCACTTGATTGTCTGATCCTGACTCGATTATTTACAGACCGCAGTCATAGCTGGAATATTGCTGACTGCGGCGTTAAACAACAAACAAACAAATGCGGGGCTACACAGGTGGCCCAGTTATCCAAGACGCCTGTGATAATGGGTTCGAATCCCGGTTCGCCCCGATTATGTTTCTAGGTTTGTCAGCACCATACCCGTACTCGTGGGTTTCACCGAAGTGGTAAACGTCTGAGACCTGCATCACTTCGGGCTTTCCTCCCACATAAAGATGACACGCTGCGATTTAACTGGAATACTGTTAAAAGCGACGTTAAACCCAACTCACTCACTCATTCGAATCCTGTGTTAGTTGGTTTCACCGGAGTGGTAAGCATAAAAGACTTCCATCACTTTCGTCCCACATGAAACTGACACGTGTTATAATTGAAATACTGCTCAAAAGATCTTAGAATCGCTAACTCACGCTTCCCGGCATAACTGAAATACTGTTCAGAGCACAATTTATTTCAAGTGATTCAATGCCAGTTGGCCAAATAAGTAAATATTTTTTATGTTCCCATAAACTGAAAAATAGGCCACGACAACAAAGGGACTGTTTTCTGATTGGCTGACAATAGAATCTGCGGGTCTGGTTTCATCATTGCGCAGAATGTCGCTGATTTCGACTGTTAAAAAACCAACATCTTTGAAATTAATATTGACGTATCTTTTTTATAAGAAATGATTTCAGTATTGGTTCTTTATTGCGTTTATGGCAGTATTAACGTAAAAGCAGGTGTGCATATTTCTTTTTAAAAACGCCAAGCGGTTTATTATTCATACCTCCATAAATGCCCCAAAACACATTGAAGTCAATTTTTGATTAACCCAACCAGATATGTCTTTTTTGCGTCAAACAGGGACGACGTCGAATGCCAGGTACGCCGTCATTAGGGGAGGGTGTGGTGACGGGCTGATTTTCAAGAAGACTGAAGGATTAACAACAAGAGGACTCACAGCCACCAGCCCATACTTCAAGGTCTTCGCTATGCGCAATGACAATCTGCTGAAGTTCGAATGTAATTTTACAATGTGCGCCAGCAACTGTGACGGCAGTTCCTGCAGCAATGGTAGACGACGACGTGATATTTGGGAAGGCGACTCCCAAATTCAGCAAGCACACTCACGGATCATCAGAGTCTTGTGATTGTGTGAAAAGCGAGAATTACTGTTACCAAAAAGTCATTAAAGTCGGGAAAGGAACTTCTGTGTTGAGTCATGTCCTGATCCTTGAAAGGGGTCCCCAGCAACCTGTGGATCCATGGTCACTATCCGTGACTTGGTTGAATGTATGTTCTATGTTGAGTCATGTCCTGATCCTTGAAAGGGGTCCCCAGCAACCTGTGGATCCATGGTCACTATCCGTGACTTGGTTGAATGTATGTTCTATGTTGAGTCATGTCCTGATCCTTGAAAGGGGTCCCCAGCAACCTGTGGATCCATGGTCACTATCCGTGACTTGGTTGAATGTATGTTCTATGTTGAGTCATGTCCTGATCCTTGAAAGGGGTCCCCAGCAACCTGTGGATCCATGGTCACTATCCGTGACTTGGTTGAATGTATGTTCTATGTTGAGTCATGTCCTGATCCTTGAAAGGGGTCCCCAGCAACCTGTGGATCCATGGTCACTATCCGTGACTTGGTTGAATGTATGTTCTATGTTGAGTCATGTCCTGATCCTTGAAAGGGGTCCCCAGCAACCTGTGGATCCATGCTCACTATCCGTGACTTGGTTGAATGTATGTTCTATGTTGAGTCATGTCCTGATCCTTGAAAGGGGACCCCAGCAACCTATGGATCCATGGTCACTATCCGTGACTTGGTTGAATGTATGTTCTATGTTGAGTCATGTCCTGGTGCTTGAAAGGGGACCCCAGCAACCTGTGGATCCATGGTCACTATCCGTGACTTGGTTGAATGTATGTTCTATGTTGAGTCATGTCCTGATCCTTGAAAGGGGTCCCCAGCAACCTATGGATCCATGGTCACTATCCGTGACTTGGTTGAATGTATGTTCTATGTTGAGTCATGTCCTGATCCTTGAAAGGGGTCCCCAGCAACCTATGGATCCATGGTCACTATCCGTGACTTGGTTGAATGTATGTTCTATGTTGAGTCATGTCCTGATCCTTGAAAGGGGTCCCCAGCAACCTGTGGATCAATGGTCACTATCCGTGACTTGGTTGAATGTATGTTCTATGTTGAGTCATGTCCTGATCCTTGAAAGGGGACCCCAGCAACCTATGGATCCATGGTCACTATCGGTGACTTGGTTGAATGTATGTTCTATGTTGAGTCATGTCCTGGTGCTTGAAAGGGGACCCCAGCAACCTGTGGATCCATGGTCACTATCCGTGACTTGGTTGAATGTATGTTCTATGTTGAGTCATGTCCTGATCCTTGAAAGGGGACCCCAGCAACCTATGGATCCATGGTCACTATCCGTGACTTGGTTGAATGTATGTTCTATGTTGAGTCATGTCCTGATCCTTGAAAGGGGTCCCCAGCAACCTGTAGATCCATGGTCACTATCCGTGACTTGGTTGAATGTATGTTCTATGTTGAGTCATGTCCTGATCCTTGAAAGGGGACCCCAGCAACTTGTGGATCCATGGTCACTATCCGTGACTTGGTTGAATGTATGTTCTATGTTGAGTCATGTCCTGATCCTTGAAAGGGGTCCCCAGCAACCTGTGGATCCATGGTCACTATCCGTGACTTGGTTGAATGTATGTTCTATGTTGAGTCATGTCCTGATCCTTGAAAGGGGACCCCAGCAACCTGCGAATCCATGGTCACTATCCGTGACTTGGTTGAATGTATGTCATTGTGAGTTGGGTTTAACGCAAATCCCAGCAGTATTCCATTAACATCACGGCGTGTCCGCTTAATGTGTGAAGAAAGCTCGAAGTGATGCAGGTCTTAAAGGTTTACCACGTCGGTGTCAAAGCATGCCTATGATTCTGACAAACCAATAACATAATCGTGGCGAACCGGATTCAAACCCACAATCATAGATTTCTGGAGCAAGCTCCTCACAGCGACGGCCCGTTCGCGGAGCTCTCTATACTATCGCTGCCACCAGTCATAACTCCCCACTGTGATAGGTGGCCACAACCATGCTTGGAGTTGAACTCGCACCCGAATGACCGTTATGTTTACAAACAAGTGATGACTGCCGTGACGCCGAATACACTTACCGCTGCTAAATGACCTACTTTGTTTGTCAATTTTAATTTCTATTTCATTAAAACTAACATGTAATTGATATAGTAAGAATGTAAGGGATAAGTTGGTTGATTTTCCGTCAGTCTGCAATCTCGAACCAATGTGATTATTTAAAAAAATAAGTAAATTAATCTGGGAAAACATGGTCAGTCGTACACCTTTTCAAAATGAGATATGATGGCATTCCCAAAAACATAAACAAAAGTATTAACGTTACTACATTTGGGGATAGAGGGTAAATTTCAAGATTCTTGTAATGGCCGCGCCCACACTGGTGGCAGCGATGTTACCGAGAGTGTGACGAATGTGTCACGCGCTGGGAAGGAGCTTGATTTCTGGAGTACTCAAGGGACGCAACTCTGAATAGCTAATTGCTCCGACACTCATGCCCCCTTATGTCAGTGTCATCGACGGTTGACATGTTCATTATATCTTGAACTATAATACTCAACATTTACTAAGGACCAAAATAGCCATCTTTAGTCAAATGTGTGGGCTTTAGCAAATGTTGAGTAGTATAGTGTCTGGTCAAGACTCGGTTTTTCCCAAGTCGCCATCATGCAGCTGGAGTGCATTGTTAAACAACAAACGAAGAAATGTTTCCAAGGGTATCGTGTTTTAGAGTAAGTATGGTTTTACGCTGCTTTAAGCAATGTTAACGCAATTTCACGCCAGTGGTCACCAGAAATAGGCTTCACACATTGTACCCATGAGGGGAATCGAACCCGTGTCTTCGTGACGAGCGAACGCTTCAACCACTAAAGTACTGTCGGAAATGCTAGAAAATTGCTTTTCTGGCTTCATTTAATAAATACGAGTCATAGGGACAGTAAAAAGAGCATATATCAAAATAACGCGAATTGCCCTAATCTAGCCTGTCCTAGCTGACACTGATTACCCTAAAATGTACTTTTACAGGTAAAATGATGATAAACTTCATGCATGTATGAAATTGCCTATAACCTGAGGTAATTACCTAACACCTGTCCCGAGGGGCCTGTCCTCATCTGGCCTACACTACTATCAAAACAAATTTATGGATGAGTGCACATCACACTTGTACCCTTATCCCTTAAGTAAAATGAACTCTTCCAGATGAGTAGACCTGTTAAAATGCTCAGATTGGATTATATCAGGTAAGGTAATGTATACACACTTACAAAACTTTTAAGATGAGTAGACCTGTTAATAGTGGATTATAACAGTAATCCTGTATAAACAGTCAAAACAAAACCAAGGATTAGATACCACTATGAAAACATCGGATTAGTTCAAAGGCCCATGTACTCAGGTCATTAATTCATATAAATGAATGAAATCATTAATGGGTTAATGGACAGTACCATTCTACACAACAGGGGTGTGGAAGTAACCATTTGTATTTAGTGTAGGCCAGATGAGGTGTAGGCCAGATGAGGGCAAGCCTCCCGAGGTGATGACCTCGCACAGCCCCGTGCATTCTCCCAGGTTCAAATGTCACCGAGTTGGGGGTGGTCTCAAAATATTGCTGCTGTTGTTGTACTTAATTGACATGCGTTGATGAGGTAGCAATTAAGGATATGTACTGCATTATATTTGCTTGGAAACATGGACTAGTTAAGAGCTATGGAACGGGATGAGTATTGGAAGGTTGCGATTTTGGAATCCAGAAGTTTTTGTTCTACAGATGGTTTCTTGAGGTAGCATTTATCTCCGCTGATGACATATATGAATCTGTACTTTTGAATGTTGTGCTATGTCTTGTCACGAACCCTGTACATTTAGCCAAAATAGACACAACAGGGTTGAGCTCACAATGTCTGACTGCCGTACGTAAGACAACGTAACCGTGTTGTGCCGCCAGCACATATGTCTTGTACTTTACTGGTTTCTTAATATTCAGCCGAATCTTCTCCATGGGTTGAACGTTCGTTTCATATGGTCTGAAGTCGACCAATGTCATATATTCCTGTATGGTCGCCTTCAGACTACTCATGGTTTGGGCGACAGTATCTGATTCCCGGACGTTATATTAACTGGCGTTATCCATGACAATCACACGGACGTTGTTTAAAATTGGGCAATAGCTGAAGTTCCAACCAGCCTATTAACACATCACCTCCTATAATTTCCAGTTTTCTTTTTCTCCTCGAAAACATCCATCAATAAGCCCAATATCATGGGTTGCAGCGTGCAAAACAATGACACGATTACCTTCACCTGATGGCACCATGGGTGCTTTTTGTCCATCTGCCAATAGCCACATGTAGACAGTGGAAAGATTCACCAAGGTAAATTATCTGGACGCCCTGGCTGATAGTTATGAATGGTTCGGAGATAATGTGACCTCATAGACAGAATGTAATAATTTCCCCTGAAAAGTCCTCGGTCATCGCCGCGCGCAGTGTATCGAAATTCCATCCCTTGGAGAGCAATAGTTAGTGCAGTCCGGGAAACATTAATTGTATCTTTAATTCCTCCCAAATTCAACTACAAGACAAGGTTACCTTCTGCTCATAAAGCTTGTACACTATACACCTAATCACCCTGTATCAAAGCTGTCTAAATCCTCCGAAATGATAAACGTCTGAGACCTGCATCACTTCGGGCTTTCCTCCCACATTAAGCTGACACGCCGTGATATAACTGCAATACTGTTAAAAGCGGCGTTAAACCCAACTCACTCACTCACTGTAACGGAGTCAAGTGCGCATATTTCTATAGTCTGTTTCAGACTGCCATCATTGAACTTCGTGTTTTCGTTCGAATTTGTCTCCTGTAAACTTGTCGATAGGACTCCTTGTGACTGAAATACTTCAAACCACAGGTAGGACGATCGGTAGTTATTCGATATTTCAAAAACAGTCTGTGAAAAATTATATCCCTTTTTTACAGGCAAAAAGCATTTTTCTAGCATTTCCGACAGTACTATAGGCTACCCCACCGCCCCTCGTCTTTTAGATGTCAGACCCGTGAGGATCCGGGGTAGAATAGGTCTTTAGGAACCCATGCTTGCCGTAAAAGGCCACATATGCTTGTCGTAAAAGGCGACTAACGGGATCGGGTGGTCAGGCTCGCTGACTTGGTTGATGCATGTCATCGATCCCAATTGCATGGATCGATGCTCATGATATCAATCACTGGATTGTCTGGTCCAGACTCGATTATTTAGACCGCCGTCATATAGTTCGAATATTGCTGAGTGAAGCGTTAAACAACAAACCAACCAACAACCAACTGTAAGATGTCAAGTAGTCTTGGTATAATACGATTACGTTTTCTTTGCATCGGTTGCCGTGTGTCGTATTGACATTTAATACTTTAGACTGTTCCTGATACTGAGTTATTATGCAATTCATCGTTCTCATTTAGAGCAATGCAGTACTGTCAATCACTGGATTGTCTGGTCCAGACTCGATTATTTACAGACCGCCGTCATACTGCTGGAATATTACTGAGTGCGGCGTTAAACAACAAACAAGTTTAAAATACTCGGTCTTGAATACTCAGTTTTTCAAAGAAGTTTTCGACCGCCTCAGTGGTCTTGTGGTAGAGTGTCCGCCCGGAGAGCGGAAGGTCCGGGGTTCGATCCCCGGCCGCGTCATACCAAA
The DNA here is from genome assembly GCF_023055435.1 of Haliotis rufescens. Lineage (NCBI taxonomy): Eukaryota > Metazoa > Mollusca > Gastropoda > Lepetellida > Haliotidae > Haliotis > Haliotis rufescens. The sequence goes on from NW_025963835.1 coordinate 16,475,158, forward strand.
AGACGTTAAAAGATGGTACTTGTTGTTACCCTGTCTGGCGCTCGGCATTAAGGGGCTAAAACAAGGACTTGTATAAGTGCAATAATCTTGGACGCGACGTTAAACCCAATTTCACCTCACCTCACCTCACCTCACCTCAAGGAAGTTATCAAATAACTCTGAAGATGTTTTAATTTCATGGCAACCTGTCATGCGTGGATTCAACGAAGTCATTTCTTTGAAATCGACATCTCCCATCGCAGGGGCGACGGTTGAAGAAACAGTCGACAAAATACTGAACGAATATATTTCTCCGACAATCTTTATTACATAACCTGATGTTATGTATTTTGAAGTTGTACTTGTAGTACTTGGTTTGAAATATCCCCCTGTAATGCATATACAATAATACATATCTCGCCTCGCCGAACATCGACCTGTCGCTGTCCATGGCTGCCAAAATATTTGTTCACGGTGTCTGTGATATTTACAAAATACATTAACTCAGGAGACATTAGCTCAATCATTTGCTTGCGGAAATGGTTATCGACGCAACCATGACAGTGCTGTGTCTGAATGCCACAGTTTTAAGCTGCAGACGATACCAGAGAGACTGCTAAGTTTTTTTTATTATTGTTCATCTGGCCCCTACACACTGGTTAGTTTGTTTTACTTACTTAATTGTGTGTGTTATAAACTTGATTTCATTATGTTGGATGATCTGTCCTGATATCGACCGTATACAATTAACTAATGGGTTATCGGCAGCCATATTGTTATAGGCACCGATGTTTTCATAAGCACGGTTTTAAGACCCGTGAAGATTCCGCCGTCATATAGCTGGAATATTGCTGAGTGCGGCGTTAAACAACAAACCAAACAACCAACTTCTTCATTGTGATGAGATTCCGCCAAGCGGTGTTCAACTAACAATTCGGTTTAATACAGTCAATACAGAGGAGACATGGTTTAACTTGATGCTACTGTAGGGGCGGGCAGGGGAGAGTTTGATTAACTCATAAAATAATTTACAAGTGACAATTAAGGGGAACCGATGCAGCCTTGTGGTAAATTAAGACAGCCTCTTCATCATGTCTACACCCTCTTCATCATGCGTGATATTGATGCCGTGGGTAAAGCTTCCTATAACCATCTTGTTTTCCGCACCCGTGAAGATCCGGGTTAGAACAGGTCTTCAGCAACCCATGCTTGTCGTAACAGGCGACTAACGGGATCGGGTGGCCAGGCTCGCTGACATGGTTGATGCATTTATTCGTATCCCAATTGCGTGGATCGATGCTCATGATGTCAATCACTGTATTGTCTAGAGTCATCAGCCGAGTAGCGCATCTTGTCAGTCAACAACTACGTATACTATGTAGCACGTACAGTACGTTTTTGCGCTGTTCATTCTAACGCTGTGCCCCTCCCTTCCCCCTTTTTTTTTACACATAACAACATGATAGTTCTTAAACAACTTTTTTCCAGTGATGGGAATATATATTACAGCAGATAATGTTGGGTACAGGGTATTCATTGCCGTGTACCGTATTGTCATTTGATACTTTAGACTATTCCCGATTTTGAATTATTTTGCAATTCATCGTTCTCATTCGGAGCCAATACTGTAGTGCAGTACTGTGTCAATCATTGGATTGTCTGGTCCAGACTAGATTATTTACAGGCCGCCGTAGTATAGCTGGAATATTGCTATGTGCGGCGTTAAACAACAAATAAAAAAGAAGACAGAATCTGACAGCTATGTAACTTAAATACCATTGAAGACGAGTATCACTTGCTTCTCGTATGTTCAGTTTACTCTATGCTAAAAGTGTCTTAAATAATATGTCCATCCCAACATTCAGTTTACAAATTTGTTGAATAGCTCTAAGCTCTTACTGTTGCTTCAATTGTCTATGTTTATCAATTATGCAAGGATGTAACAGCAAATATCTTACTTCATAAAAAAATACTACCTATCAGAATGTTTTGTATTGCGTACCTTAGTTCTGTGGTCTTCTCAGTACGGAACTATAAGATCAATGAGGAAAACAAAAAACAAAAAACAAAAAAAACACACCTGTATACCAGTAGACTTTCCATACACTAATAATTCCCATCAAAATTTTGAATTAGTTCCCGTGAGCCATTGTCCATGTCGAGATCGCGAGAATGCGATAACTCGAGAATGTCCCTTACATTATTCCATAGATAATCGATTACGTTACGAGCAACGGTTCACGCTGTCGGGATACAGAGTCACTGAGACTGACCACCTGATAAACGAAACCCGGTCCAGAGGGAAAAAACGATACACCTCAAAGAATCCTCATCCCAGAGAGCCCCTGTTTAGGAGTTACAACTTCATTGCCATCTTTTATTACCTAGAAGGTGAGGTATTCGCTTTCTGCTGGTACTACAACTAGAAGGTGAGGTATTCGCTTTCTGCTGGTACTACAACTAGAAGGTGAGGTATTCGCTTTCTGCTGGTACTACAACTAGAAGGTGAGGTATTCGCTTTCTGCTGGTACTACAACTAGAAGGTGAGGTATTCGCTTTCTGATGGTACTACAACTGGAACGTGAGGTATTCGCTTTCTGATGGTACTACAACTGGAAGGTGAGGTATTCGCTCTCTGGACGGTACTACTAGAAGGTGAGGTATTCGCTCTCTGAACTGTACAACTGGAAGGTGAGGTATTCGCTCTCTGAACGGTACAACTGGAAGGTGAGGTATTCGCTCTCTGGCGGTACGGGGGCACGGGTGGCCCAGTCGTCTAAGGCGCCGCGATTCGCTGTGCAGAGTTGCGTCCCTTGGGCAAGCCAGAAACCTATGATTGTGGGTTTGAATCCCGGTTCGCCCCGATTATGTTTCTAGGTTTGTCAGCACCATACCCGTGCTCGTGGGTTTCACCGAAGTGGTAAACGTCTAAGACCTGCATCACTTCGGGCTTTCCTCCCACATTAAGCTGACACGCCGCGATATAACTGGAATACTGTTAAAAGCGGCGTAAAACCCAACTCACTCACTCACTCACTCTGGCGGTACGATCAGAAGAAAAGTTAAGAATTCTGGAACTATCAAAGGAAAGACGAGTAATATAAGCCCTGACCAGCGTAGTACTATACACATCACTGAATGTTTCAGGCCGTGGCCATAGTGACAGCCAAATAGTAAAATATATTATCAGAAAACTTTCCTGTGCATCACCGACAATCATTTGAAATAATAGATAAACGCAAACAAAGAACGATTATGCAACAGAACATTATATTGATGTCTATTAAACATGAATTCATCATGACAGCGTCAACATGTCCTCTGTAAACTTTATCTCAGGCTGACAGAGGCGTTGGATCAATTATCAGTTCACAAGTCAGTACCGGGTATCATCACCCATAATAGTGACACAAGCCTGACAACGGTGCCTGACTGACAACACCAGAGTGAGTATGGTTTTACGCCGCTTTTAGCAATATTCAAGCAATATCACGGCGGGGGACACCAGAAATGGACTTCACACATTGTACCCATGTCGGGAATCGATCCCGGGTCCTCGGCGTTACGAGCGAACGCTTTAACCACTGGGCTACCTGACCGCCCTCTTGGCTACACAATAACGCCAATGGTTGAGGAGTGAGTGAGTGAGTATGGTTTTACGCCGCTTTTAACAATATTCCGCAATATCACGGCGGGGGACAACGGAAATGGGCTTCACACATTGTACCCATGTCGGGAATCGATCCCGGGTCCTCGGCGTTACGAGCGAACGCTTTAACCACTGGGCTACCTGACCGCCCTCTTGGCTACACTATAACGCCGATGGTTGAGGAGTGAGTGAGTATGGTTTTACGCCGCTTTTAACAATATTCCGCAATATCACGGCGGGGGACAACGGAAATGGGCTTCACACATTGTACCCATGTCGGGAATCGAACCCGGGTCGTCGGCGTGACGAGCGAACGCTTTAACCACTGGGCTATCTGACCGCCCTCTTGGCTACACAATAACGCCAATGGTTGAGGAGTGAGTGAGTGAGTATGGTTTTACGCCGCTTTTAGCAATATTCCGCAATATCACGGCGGGGGACAACGGAAATGGGCTTCACACATTGTACCCATGTCGGGAATCGATCCCGGGTCCTCGGCGTTACGAGCGAACGCTTTAACCACTGGGCTACCTGACCGCCCTCTTGGCTACACAATAACGCCAATGGTTGAGGAGTGAGTGAGTGAGTATGGTTTTACGCCGCTTTTAACAATATTCCGCAATATCACGGCGGGGGACAACGGAAATGGGCTTCACACATTGTACCCATGTCGGGAATCGATCCCGGGTCCTCGGCGTTACGAGCGAACGCTTTAACCACTGGGCTACCTGACCGCCCTCTTGGCTACACAATAACGCCAATGGTTGAGGAGTGAGTGAGTGAGTATGGTTTTACGCCGCTTTTAACAATATTCCGCAATATCACGGCGGGGGACAACGGAAATGGGCTTCACACATTGTACCCATGTCGGGAATCGATCCCGGGTCCTCGGCGTTACGAGCGAACGCTTTAACCACTGGGCTACCTGACCGCCCTCTTGGCTACACTATAACGCCGATGGTTGAGGAGTGAGTGAGTATGGTTTTACGCCGCTTTTAACAATATTCCGCAATATCACGGCGGGGGACAACGGAAATGGGCTTCACACATTGTACCCATGTCGGGAATCGAACCCGGGTCGTCGGCGTGACGAGCGAACGCTTTAACCACTGGGCTATCTGACCGCCCTCTTGGCTACACAATAACGCCAATGGTTGAGGAGTGAGTGAGTGAGTATGGTTTTACGCCGCTTTTAGCAATATTCCGCAATATCACGGCGGGGGACAACGGAAATGGGCTTCACACATTGTACCCATGTCGGGAATCGATCCCGGGTCCTCGGCGTGACGAGCGAACGCTTTAACCACTGGGCTACCTGACCGCCCTCTTGGCTACACAATAACGCCAATGGTTGAGGAGTGAGTGAGTGAGTATGGTTTTACGCCGCTTTTAACAATATTCCGCAATATCACGGCGGGGGACAACGGAAATGGGCTTCACACATTGTACCCATGTCGGGAATCGAACCCGGGTCCTCGGCGTGACGAGCGAACGCTTTAACCACTGGGCTATCTGACCGCCCTCTTGGCTACACAATAACGCCAATGGTTGAGGAGTGAGTGAGTGAGTATGGTTTTACGCCGCTTTTAGCAATATTCCGCAATATCACGGCGGGGGACAACGGAAATGGGCTTCACACATTGTACCCATGTCGGGAATCGATCCCGGGTCCTCGGCGTGACGAGCGAACGCTTTAACCACTGGGCTACCTGACCGCCCTCTTGGCTACACAATAACGCCAATGGTTGAGGAGTGAGTGAGTGAGTATGGTTTTACGCCGCTTTTAGCAATATTCCGCAATATCACGGCGGGGGACAACGGAAATGGGCTTCACACATTGTACCCATGTCGGGAATAGAACCCGGGTCCTCGGCGTGACGAGCGAACGCTTTAACCACTAGGCTACCCGACCGCCCTCTTGGCTACACAATAACGCCAATGGTTGAGGAGTGAGTGAGTGAGTATGGTTTTACGCCGCTTTTAGCAATATTCCGCAATATCACGGCGGGGGACAACGGAAATGGGCTTCACACATTGTACCCATGTCGGGAATCGAACCCGGGTCGTCGGCGTGACGAGCGAACGCTTTAACCACTAGGCTACCTGACCGCCCTCTTGGCTACACAATAACGCCAATGGTTGAGGAGTGAGTGAGTGAGTATGGTTTTACGCCGCTTTTAACAATATTCCGCAATATCACGGCGGGGGACAACGGAAATGGGCTTCACACATTGTACCCATGTCGGGAATCGATCCCGGGTCCTCGGCGTGACGAGCGAACGCTTTAACCACTGGGCTACCTGACCGCCCTCTTGGCTACACAATAACGCCAATGGTTGAGGAGTGAGTGAGTGAGTATGGTTTTACGCCGCTTTTAGCAATATTCCGCAATATCACGGCGGGGGACAACGGAAATGGGCTTCACACATTGTACCCATGTCGGGAATCGAACCCGGGTCGTCGGCGTGACGAGCGAACGCTTTAACCACTAGGCTACCCGACCGTCCCTGAAGGATGAGGAAGGCATGTGGGATGTATCATGTACTTCCATATCTGAACCAAGGCGTGTCACAGATGGACCACTGCGTGGATCAATGTTCATCATATCAATTACTGGACTGTCTGGTCCAGACTCGATTATTTACAGACCAACGTCATAAAGCTGGAATATTGCTGAATGCGGCGTAAAACAACAAACCAACCAACACAGATGGACAAACGTCTCCGGGTGGTTTGGAACTCGGTGTACACGGTATTTCATTTTACTTGAATCGTTTCGGTGGGCGACAGATCTGGTGAAACAGCAGGCGAATGGAGTGTGGGGATGTTCTGTTGTCCAATGAAGTCTGTGGCCACACGAGCAACGTGACGGCGTGTATTGTCCTGCCGCAAAGTGACGTCGAAGAACACAGATATGAGTGCAACGGTCCATCCGATGTCGATAAACACGCTGACGCCATCACTGCTGTCAGTTTGTTGTTTAACGCCGCACTCAGCAATATTCCAGCTATATGACGGCGGTCTGTAAATAATCGAGTCTGGACCAGACTATCAAGTGATTGACATCATGAGCATCGATCCAAGCTGTTGGGATCGATGACACGCATCAAGCCTGACGGACTGATCTTTAAAGAGGACGTTGTGTTTACGTTGTGTTGACCATGTCAGGCGTGCATATCGATGACGTGGCACCCCAAGTGGACGTACAACTGAACGTCATGGTCGGATGTCATGATGTCGTTATCGTTTCCTCACAGTCCTTGCACGAATCGGACGTAAGCCAGGGACTCTGCAGGCTGCACTCTGAAACCGATTTCGCAGGTGAACCAGACGGGCATGATTATCTTCCTGACGTGACGTTACTCGTGGACGTCCAGATCGGTGTTGACAGTCAGTAGGTTGACTGTATGGTGTTACAATGGACGCAACACCTTTTTGAACTTACGTTCAAGTATTCCAATTCCAATGACATGAAATGGGTGCACGGGTGGCCCAGTCGTCTAAGGCGCCGCGATTCACTGTGCAAAACTGCGTCCCTTGGACACGCCAGAAACCTATGATTGTGGGTTTCGAATCCCGGTTCGCCCAAATTGTTTCTAGGTTTGTCAGCACCATACCCGTGCTCGTGGGTTTCACCGAAGTGGTAAACGTCTGAGACCTGGATCACTTCGGGCTTTCCTCCCACATTAAACTGACACGCCGTGATATGATTGGAATACTGTTAAAAGCGACGTTAAACCCAACTCACTTACTCTAGCATGAAATACTGTTTACTATAAGAAGTAACTAATCACCTAACCGGTGCAAGTGTTTGTTGAAGGCTTTTTGTCTCCTGATTTTTCTAGTTAAAGGGATAACATGACATTGGAATAGTGTGAAGAGATCAATTTATTTTGCGATACAATCTGTGACAAGTGAATTCATGATCTGCTAGCTGAATAGTTCTTGGACCGGAGGGGCTTCACAGGGGTATTCAATCTCTGGACTGTGAAAGCGGCCAATTTGGGTTCGTTTGTTTGTTGTTTAACGCTGCACTCAGCAATATTCCAGCTATATGACGGCGGTCTGTAAATAATCGAGTCTGGATCAGACAATCCAGTGATTGACATCATCGATCCACGCAATTAGGATCGATGACATGCATTAACCAAGTCAGCGAGCCAGGCCACCCGATCCCGTTAGTCGCCTCTTACGACAAGCATAGTCGCCTTTTTACGGCAAGAATGGGTTGCTGAAGATCTGTTCTCCCCCGGAATCGTCATGGGTCCACACAGTTACTGAATATTATGTTACAAAGTAACATTCCAACAACTTTTCCACAGCGTTGGGAGAACGTTGTATTTGCTGGGATGTTCAAACAGCTGACAACAAGGCTCAAGGATGTGAGCCAAGATGATTTTTATCACCATAATATATACATGCATGTATTTATCAATAAAGAATTTCTTATTCTACAAACGCTTCCTGGAAACCTCTAAAATTTGTTGACACAGTTAAGCCCTAACTGGATAAATTTAATTTTGATTTCTAAAATTGAATCCTAACTTTGTACATACTGCAGTTTCCGCGTGGCCCCCAAGACTCTTTATAATACCTTGTCCTTTGACTGGTCTTTCACGAGGGACTATCCATACGTCAACAGTTTCTCAAAGCGATCATCTGGAAACAAACTAAGAGCTGTTTGTTTACCGTCGGTTTTGGTGTATTTACAATGACCTTCACAATCACCAACATGTCTGGTAATATTACATTTCTGAAATATATTACATTTCTGAAGATGAACGTATGACTATATTATTAGAGCAGATAGACTGATTAATTACAAAAGTTTAATCTGATAACCAATGATGCCACAATGGACTACCAAGCACTGTGGACGAGTGAAGATCCGAGATAGAATAGGTCTTCAGCAACCCATGCTTGCCGTAAAAGGCGAACATGCGTGTCGTAGGAGGCTACTAACGGGATCGGGATGCCAGGCTCACAGACTTAGCATGTCATTGTATCCCATTTGATGTCAATCACTGGATTGTCTGGTCCAGACTCGCTTATTTACAGACCGCCGTCATATAGTTACTGAGTGCGGCGTTAAACAACAACTAAACAAACAAATACATGTAAACAAATGTAGCATTGCTTCAGCAAGATTCCGATGTTCATCGCACACTCTTTATATTGGAACTGGTCTGATTATTTACAGAGCGCTGCCATAGAGCTGTAATTCTGCTGAGTGCGGCATTAAACAACAATCAACATCACATCAACGTTTCACCTGATTCAGCTGTAACAGTTTGGCAGCTCGCTCGCCACCTAATCTTATTTTATGGTTCATCCGCGTAAAGATTGGCACTCCCACTACCGTTTAACCATCTCTGTTTAACTATCTCTCCACATAATTTTGGATGAATAATATCATTACTTACAAAGCATACAATTCCAGTGGGGGGATAGCCAAGTGGTTCTCTTTCAACATGGGTTTAATATCTGAAACCCATTTCTTGTGTCCACGCTGTGGCCCCGACTTTCGACCTATGACAAATTCCATTTATGCAACAGAAATATGTTGAAACCAATGCATATTAGAATGGTCACAACAGTAACAGAGCTAAACAAATTGACGTTGCGGCAATCATTATGAAGCTGATGACAGAAAAACAAACTCTATTGAGAGCCTTTGCCGACTGCTTCCTGACATATCTCCCTGTTGAAGAACTACTTTCATCAAGCATTGAATTGTTGCCTTCGCGACTTTCCTGGGATGAAGCAGACGGTTTTTGTTCGAGCTTTTCTGTATGATACCTTTCCACGATGACGACGGTGGCCAACGTAGTAATGACCTTGACCAACAACATTGTGAGGAGATACACGTTGAAGATAGCGAGAGAGTCGGGTGAGTGGGGCAGAACTTCATTGATATCAGTCAGAATGAGGGCATAGGACAAGAAGACTGAGATACACAGTGATATCTTCTCCCCTGATTCAGGAGGAAGAAGAAACACGCCTAGATTGAGAGAAACCTTCCTCATAGACATAAGTAATGGTTTTCATGCTTTTTTCAATTTCTCTCCATTCTCCTTGACTTTGAAAGATGGTGTAGTTTGACATCACGGACCCACCTTGTAAAACCACGTCATTGCTGTTGGAAATCATTTGAACAAGGCGCAGGATACACGTCTGTGTGTCTATGGGAAACTTGCTCATGACCATGGAGCATTTAGTAATCTGAATCATCGTCCGGTACCAAGTGACGAGTCCCGTGTTCGTGACAGACACGAGTCCTTTTGAATCCGACAATATGCGGATGTCCTTAACCGTATTTATCACAACCAGATCTGGCGTCCACACATGTTGCAGTGGCATGTAAATTTTCTGAATGCCAGCATGATCTGAAATATTCCACACAAGCCATTCGTCGTACCACGTGATGTTGAAACCCCCTAACGAGGTTAAACTTTCAAGGGCTTCATTAACTTCCTCTACAGAATACATTGAAAAGTCAACCGTCACGGGTGTAGCCATTCTCGGGTCTTTTATAGGTCGGATGTCTGGATCGTAGCCTTCAAGTATTGTTTTGTGTAACTTGTACAGAGGGGAAAACTCAGTTCCAGATATCACGCCAAGTGCATACAGCAGGACGAAGAGATTCAGAAGCATGGCGGACACAACTGTCTTTGTGCAACCAGTGTACCTTCAGCGAGGGAAACGTCTCGCGTCCTCGCGGCTGCCGTCTGACAGTTCATGAGATATACTAATTTGTATATCTGCTACGGCTTTCTGGACAGTTGAAGCATCTGTTCTCTGCTTCGTGGTATCACTAACTTGTTCAGGAATTGGTTCTCTTTTCGGCACTATCCGGTATAGGCTAGGTACTGGCTCTCAGGTTGGCATCACTGGATGGCTGAGGTATTTAGGCTCTGCTTAAACAGTGAATGGTGGAATTTGCTCCGTGTTTGATACTCCCACAGATAGTATTCGCCCTCTAGTTGGCACTGTCCGGATGTTACAGTTTCTGGAAGAGTGAATAATTCGCACTGTGCTTCGCATTCACCAAGTGGTTGAAGTAACCCTTCCCTGTAAGGTATTTAAGCTATCACTGAACGGTTAAGGAATATGGTGTGGGCATGGTGAAAGTGAAATAGTAAATATCTAACATGAAAACAAAATGCAAATGTAGTGTAACTCTCTGTTATGACAATGAACCAATTAACTTGCCGAGGCAATTGTTTGCTGAACCCTTTTTGTCTATCGATTTTTCTTCCATTTCTGTGTCTATGATGTAGACATTACACATGGAACCATTAATGTCTAATGTGACTGGATCATCTTCCTGACTGAGACGCCCGTCAGACGCACTTCAACAGCACTACCCAAACTTCATAACATGGTCATGTTTTCACATCAGTTTAATCTATTATATCTGTTACATCTATTTAACAGACGGAGGTTGATTTTTGCAGCCGAGATGGTATATCCCTTCCTTTTTTTATAGGACAATGTAAATTATGTTTTAGGATCACAGTGGTGACTGCAATCAAAGAACTCATTTCCTTGAATGACAGGTAAATATCTCGCTCCTGGATTGGGAAAAACAAAAGCCAATTTTGGACCTCATATTCTTAGTGATATACCAAAGCTAGAAGTAGTCCATGTCACTGGTTAAAGTGCAAAATGGCACCCATAAGAGGGGATGTGCAGTTTACAATATATAGCACGTGTAAAAACAGCCTTAACCTAATAAGGCTCGTTCGAACATAAAAAATCAAGACAATTTCGATTATATACTGTAACTGTGATCTATAGATAACATCAGATCGAAATATAAGATCTCATGACATATTTGGCGTGACATTTTACATAAACTTTAAACTAAAAGGTTGAAAATATAAACGTGTTTGCATAAAAAAACGGAAGCAGTCCCTTCCCCAATTTCTCATGCACAAAAACCTTTCCACCAGTAATATCCTTTACTTTAAAATTACTTTGACCAATTCAGCTGACCTCACAAGTTGATCCCTCAATGATTTAATGCAGTACTATAAAGTCATATCCCGCTACCTAGACTAAAACAAATTGTTAGAATTTCTGGTTCAATAACATCACTTCCAGTGTCATAAAATACATGCCAAGTGCATTACAACTCTGAAACAGAAAGTTCCATACTTCCATCTATCTTAATATATATAAAATATAGGAGTACTTCCGATTTAGTTATCTCATTTCCAGGTTGGAAAGAATATGTTAACTCCAGCACAGCTTTGAAACAGAAAAAAAACTAAGCCTCTAATTAACTTAGCTATGAGCACTTGCGGTTTATTTACATCACATATTTCCACACGCACATTATTTCATCGTTCAAATTTGGTTGATCTGGGGTTGCTACGTTGAAAACATTATTGCAACATTAATCTTTCGATATTTCAAAATATGTCAAAGTAATATAAACTTCAACATTTCATAAAAGCATACATTTTGAATGAAGTATATATTCTTGTCGTTGACATAGAATAATCTATTTTACAAAACTGCCAAACACATCTCTCATTTAACCAGGACATTGCCGACATATATTTTGCCAGTATGACCTCGGATATTTCCATACGGAACGACCTAGTGATGACGAATGCAACAGACATGCGCATTGTGGGAGCACAGTAGAAACTTTGCAAACAGAGGACGCCGTGATACGTGCTTGAGGCTGGTTCTGACAGACCAATTGTTACATTTGAGTGCCCACGACTGTGCCGACACAATATTAACCCTGGAGCTCAGGCATCGCCCTCTAGTTGTTAGGAAGGTTACGGACGAGGTGTAGAGTTTGGGAGTCCAATTGACCTTTTATCAAAATATGCCCACTGCAAAATAAATAGGAAACAGAAAGTTCACTGGCAATGCCTCTATGTTACATTGAGAAGAAAAAGCCAACCGCAATCGGTTAAATAATGTGACTCTCGGTTAGGGAATAACCTATGTTCTATTCAAGACAACTAAAATTGATAGCCCCATGTCTCTATCTTGTTTGTTTTGGTGGTTGTTTCTTTAACACCGCATTCAGCAATATTCTAGCTATATGACGGCGGTCTGTTAATAATCGAGTCTGGATCAGACAATCCAGTAATTGACATCATGAGCATTGATCCACGCAATAGGGATACGATGACATGCATCAACCAAGTCAGCGAGCCTGACCATACGATCCCGTTAGTCACCTCTTACGATAAGCATAGTCGCCTTTTACGGCAAGCATGGGTTGATTAAGACCTAGTCGACCCCGGATCTTCATGGGTCCATATCTCTATCTACCTTTATATGAAAGTTATAGGCACTTCCGTTTAAATTACGTCAAAACGTGAATGCACTTTCCTTGGAGATGTTGAATTCGTTGAAAAAAGAGGAGAAAAGGGTGACTTGGGGATTCACTGCAAATCTGTTGAACAGTTAAAAGTGGCCTTGTCCTTAACATCAGTGCCAGAGGTTGTGTCCCGAAGAGCCGGAGTCAAAGCAAGGGAGTCATCTACAATGTTGACGCTGATGTGAACACAGGGGAAATAGTTGATCAACTTAAAGGTCAAATGGTCATTGATGCCAAGCTTTTACTGTGTGGGAGGGGTACAGAAATTAATTAGTATTAATATCTGTTTGCTTTCATTTGCATTCCTCATCATCAATCTCATCATCAAAGCAGTAAGGGTTACGGCCCAGAACCCCTCATCGATAACATCCGATATCAAACTACTGTATTTCCTCTTTTCAACACTATGCCGTCTATTAATTTCGCGGGCGCCGTTCACTCGGCGTGTATAAGAGACCCAGCTCGTAACAAAGGAAATATTGATACGTTTTACAGTTCCTATGGGTGATCGATCGCCAGCCATTTGTTATGAATCGATATGTAGGCTATTGATGTATTCATACGCACGTTTCTTTGTGTGAACAGGCTCAATATATTTAAAAAGGGGTTTCAATAGCCAAAAGGATACCTTTTTAACCAATCAGAAATCCACAAAAGGTGATAGTGCTGACAGACTTCTAGTCTGATTTACAGCGCATTAGATAACTCTGCCTCTGATTAATACTTATAACAGAGTTACGTTCTCCTAAAAAGTGTGTTTTATTTTATTATGACTGATGCTCAATAATATCCCTGTCATTCATCCTCAGTACAAAATAAGTCAATAAAATATGATATATATTAACTAGGCTGGCGATTCATCTGATTCATCTCCAACAGTTCGCCATATCTCTCGTTATTTAATCTCCTATTAAGAGGCTGATCATCCACTGAAAGTTCGGCACTCTCATTACTGTTCAACCTCCCTTTATTGTTCCTAACATGGCCTTTTCATTAATCACATGACATTCAGACGAACAACATCATTACTTGCATATGCACTGGATCCAATGGCTGGGTATCCTCACAACAAAGACGAAGGTATGTTTCCAACATGGGTACAGTGCTTGAAGCCCATTTCTTGTGTCCCAGCCGTGACCCGACTTTCCACCAATGATAAATTTCCTATCCCTTTATGCAACAGTTCAGTGTTGCCCTTTATGCAACAGTGGGGTGTTGAATGCAATGCATTTACGTGTATGAACGATAACAACAGCAAGAGAGCCAAATTCCCTCTCTATTTTGGCAACAGAAGAATGTTGAAACCATTGCACATACTAGAACACACCTGTGAATGATTACAACAGTAACAGAGCTAGACAAATTGACGTTGAAGCAATCATTATGAAGCTGATGACAGAAAAACAAACTCTATTGAGAGCATCTGCCGACAGCTTCCTGACATATCTTCCTTTTGAAGAACTACTTTCATCAAGCATTGAATTGTTGTGATCGCACTCTTCCTTTGATGAAGATGTAAATTGCTGAGCACGCATCTCTGTGTGATACCCTTTCAAGATGACGACAGTGGCCAATGTAGTGATAACCTTCACCAACAACATAGTGAGGAGATACACGTTGAAGATAGCGAGGGAGTCGGGTGAGTGGGGCAGATCTTCATTGATATCAGTCAGGATGAGGGCAAAGGACAAGAAGACCGAGATACACAGTGATATCTTCTCCCCTGATTCAGGAGGAAGAAGAAACACGCCTAGATTGAGAACCGACAGCAGGAAGACAGGCAGGACGCTGGTGATCACAAAGTGAAGAGGCTTCCGCTGGAAGGTAAACGTAAACGAAATTTCGTTGTCAGACAAAGTTTCCCTGAAGGTATACGTTTTTGTTTTGATACTCTTTTCAATTTCTCTCCATTCTCCTTGACTTTGAAACATTTTGTAGTCTGACATCACTGACCCACCTTGTAAAAACACTTCATTGTTACTGGATATCATTTGGACAAGGCGCAGGCTACACGTTTGTGTGTCTATGGGAAACTTGCTCATGTCCATGGAGCATTTTGTAATCTGTCTCATCGTTAGCTGCCAAGTCATGAATCCTGTGTTGGTGACAGACACGAGTCCTTTTGTATCTGATAACATGTGGATGATCTCAACACTATTTGACACAGCGAGATCTGGCGTCCAAACATGGTGTAGTGGCAAGGTAATTTTCTGAATGCCAGCATGATCTGAAATATTCCACACAAGCCACTCGTCATACCATGTGATGTTGAAACTCCCAAACGAGGTTAAACTTTCACTGGCTTCATTAACCTTCTCTACAGAAAATAATATAAAGTCCACCGTCACGTTTGTAGCTAGTCCCGGGTCTTTGACGGGTCGTATGTGTGGATTGTAGTCTTCGGTAACTGTTTTGTGTAACTTATACAGAGGGGAGAGCTCCGTTCCAGACATCACGCCAAGCGAATAAAACAGGACCAGGAGATTCAGAAACATGACTGATACAGCTTCCTGTGAATCTGATGATAAAAATAACTGTCTGTGTGCAGTCAGTATGTACTTCTAGTGAAGCCAACGCCTCACCTCCTCACTGCTGGTGTCTGCCTGACTGTGTACTGGCGATGTACTAAATTGCATACATCTTGATGCTTTATTCGGTATACCTGCTATGGTTTACTGCATACTTGGCCTTTTCTCCTGTGCTTGGTGCTATTACTGAATCGTTGTGAATTCGTTCTGTACTTGGCACACCCTGAGAGGTTGAGTAACCCTTCCCTGCGAAGTACTTTAGCTATCACTGAATCAAGGAATTTGCCGTGGGCATGGTGAAAGTGAAATAGTAAATATCTAACATGAAAACAAAATTCAATTGGGTCGTGACTGTGGGAATTAACCAATTAACTTACCAATGCAGTTGTTTGTTAAACGCTATTTGCCTATTGATTTTTCTTCCATCTATTATTTCTGCGGTGTAGACATTACAGGAAACCATTAGTTTCCATAGTGACTGGATTATCTTCCAATAATAATCACTAGAAAGTTGGGGAATTCGCTCTATGCTTGGACTTGACAGTCCTTTCCTGCAAAGTGCTCAGGCTATTATTGAGTTAAACAACAAACAACAACTGTCACTGAATGGTACCGTGGGCATGGTAGTAGTGAAATAGTAAATACATCACATGAAAAACACCATTCAAATGAAGCTCAGCTATTTACTATGACAGTTCACCAATTACCTAACCAATGCAGGTGTTTGTCTGACACTCTCCGTATATTGATTTCTCTTCCATTTACTTGTCTCGAGTGAGTGAGTGAGTGAGTGAGTTTGGTTGGTTTTACGCCGCTTTTAGCAATATTCCAGCAATATCACGGCGGGGGACACCAGAAATGAGCTTCACACATTGTACCCATGTCGGGAATCGAACCCGGGTCTTCGGCGTGACGAGCGAACGCTTTAACCCGACCGCTGCCCGACCGCCCCTTGTCTCGGGTGAAGACATGACACATAGAACCGTTAGTTTCCATAGTGACTGGATCATCTTTCTGATTGAGCTACCTGTCCTATCTGACCTGTGAAGATCCAGGGTAGAATAGGTCTGCAGCAACCCACGCTTGCTGTAAAAGGCGACTATGCTTGTCGTAAGAGGCGACTAACAGAATCGGGTGGTCAGGCTCGCTGACGTGGTTAAAGCATGTCATCGATTCCAATTGCTAGGATCGATGCTCATGATATCAATCACTGGATTGTCTGGTCCAGAATCGATTATTTAAAGACCGACGTCATATAGCTGGAATATTGCAGCGTAAAACAACCAACCAACCTGTCTCATCAACCACCCAGGGCATATCACTTCTGAGTGATAGAAAGCTCGCTTTCAAACAGAGTCATTCCTCTCCGAATGCTTTCGTGAATGTCAAGTCACAGCCTTTTCGTGGTTCGGTTAATGGTGAGTCAGCCGTTGTTGACCAGTCATCAAAGTCTGTTGTTGTGAGAGAGGAGAACTTACCTTTAGTAGGGAAAGGTTCTGTGTCAGCTAAAGGCTGGATTGTAGTCTTCGGTAACTGTTTTGTGTAACTTATACAGTCATCAAAGTCTGTTGTTGTGAGAGAGGAGTACTTACTTTTAGTAAGGAAAGGTTTTGTGTCAGCTAAAGGCGACAGTTCCAATGTTAAGCCCATTACCGGTTGGGGGGATTCTGGTGCTCTTCAAACTCTGATTTTGGATGGTATTTTGCCACTTTCTGAGGAGTCATCAGCTGAATCCGAGGTTTTGTTAGAGGGTTTATGTGGTTGTACCAGAGCACCTCTCCATTTTGTGAATTTGAAGCAAGATTTGGTGTCTGGGTTGGTCAAGGTGAGGGTTGTAGAAACTATACCTATAGGTACACCCTCCAGCAGAACTACACAGGGCTGAAGTGTTTTGCGATATTTCGCAAAAGTTTTTAACATTCCGTGGAACTCTGCTGATATCTGCGCGAAACTAATTGCCTCTTTTATGGGACAAATCAATTTTATGCCTTCGTTTGCAATGACTCCGCATAGATTAATCAATTATAACAACCAATCTTTATAACACAGCGCCACTAAAAGACATAAAAAATAGTTGAGGATTAATCAAAATGCACTGGAAATTCTAAACAGCAGGTGAAAAAAGAAAGTGACTTCACAATCCCTATTAATCAAAGCTCTTGATATAATGCCAATCAAATCTATCCTAGACACCCCAAGTAACTTTTAACTAAGTTTTAGTCATTACTGTATTTATTGCAATTTGAGTATTGCACGTAGTACTTGGCTTCTCAGTTCTCAGCTTCACAATGCTTCACGCAGGTGCTATATTATACGCATAGGATGAAAAAAACACTTGCTGACCGATAGTCTACAACAACTCACATCAGCCAGACAAGAGTGTATGCAATATCATATCCTTGGACACCGCTTGTTCAATACCAATTAACTTATTAAAATCTATTTCAATGTATTTCCACCATTTCCTTGTAAACCTTTATATACTTATTTTGCTTAACCTTATTGCTGATGTCAGTGACTGATTTTGACCACTACTTTTGGTCTAACCAGCCAATGTTCCCGACTCTAGTGTATCCTAATATAAACACCTTGAAGGAGATAACAGCATTGTCGCGTGTCAATTCCAAAATTAAAACAATATGTTTACACAGAAATCTGTACTTAAAAGAACTTAGTGTGAAACTTACAATAAACCAACAAGTGGTATACAACCAACAAATGTAATACAACCTTCACTTAGTTTTCAAATCAATACAAATTACTGCGCAGCAATTACAATGGCAGTAAACAGAAAGTGGAAGTACAATATTCAATGGCAATGTATAATATGATGGTAGTATCAAATACAAAAATCAGTGGTGATAATAATACTTTTATATATATTCACACAGCGGCGACAGTATTCAATCTTCCGACATGGGCTAGGTCGGGGAATCAGGCATGATGAGCGACCCTCACATGAAAGTTGGTTCCAAAGCGATTACATGCGTGAGAGATATGTAAACAGGCTATTGTCCCCTTCCCTTATAAACAACTGTACAAGCTACTGGAAATGTCTATAGGTGACCTCACCACATAGAACATTACAAAACTTTCGGTTAAACACAATATCACTGTCCGCGGAATACCTGACCGGAAGTTTACACACCACACTGGCATCTAAACATAGTAACTTCCTGACGACTGATCACTGTCCGAACACAGTAATAATATTATTCTGTCTGGAGACTTTAACTCAAGAACTGGTTCACTAAATGATATTTGTAAAACTGACAGCACTGTTGCTAATAGCATCGGCCTCGATGATGCTGAGCTGGGTGAAACAAATATTATTAAAAATGTCCTGACTCTTTGTGACTTTTCTCATGAAAGGACACCAAAATACCTCTCTATTAATGGTTATGATAGATTTATGTAAAACAACATCCATGTTTATGTTAAACGGTAGATCATTCTCAGACAAACACATTGGAGATTTTACAAGTAAGGACTCAAGTGTGGTTGATTATTTTATTGTTTCTTGTGAAGAAGCCCCTACTGTAAAGTACTTCCACATACCTGATTTTTCTGATTGTTAAAGTGATGTTCATTGCTCACTTCAGCTCGTGTTGGACAATACACTTAGTAATGATTCTGCCTTACATGAAATTAACAACCAACATGTGTAAAGATTCCCCGACGATTTGACCCACTTTTCGAACAAGAATTCGTGTCAAAGGTAAATCCCACGTCAGTGACGTCACTGGAAAGCGTTTTGCGTGCGGCACATGCGTGCAAGGCTGACGTGGAAGTCTGTGTAAACAAGGTTGTCAATGAACTGTCCTATTTATTCTGTAACGCAGCAATCAAAACCTTTGGTGTTAAAAGTAAACCCAAAACAAAACGAAAAAGCAATAAGCATCCAGAATGGTATAGTAAAGACTGTCATAATAGGAAAAGAAAGATCCAGAAGGCTAGACGTACTTATTAACTTACTAAACTTGAAAGTGGCAAAACTGTACTGAAAGGTGTTAACAAACACTATAAAAAATGGGAAAAATGATTATAACAATTACGTTAGAAAGACTGAAAACAAATTCAAACAAATGGCGAAGGAAGATCCAAGACAATTTTGGAAATACTTTTTAAAAAATGTGTTTGACAATAGTATATCAATTGACCAACTTCATGCTTTTCTTAAAGAACTTAATGCAAATGATGTTGATGAAAATGTGTGTACACCAATTATAGATCTCCAATCTGATAATGAAGAACTTAACAGGCAATTCACTGTTGCAGAAATATCACTGGCAATCAATTCACTTAAAAAGAGAAAAAAAATTTGGAATTGATAAGATAGAAAACGAGTACCTGATATGGAGTAAAGACGTAATGATCAATGTTTATCACGAACTGTTAAATTTAATTCTTGAAAGTGAAAAATTTCCAAAATCATGGCTGGTCGGTATGATCAGACCTCTTTATAAAAAGCAAGGTGGCCCCTCCAAACCTGAACATTATCATCCAATTATCATATTATCTTGCCTTGGTAAATTGTTCATCGTAGTTTTGAACAATCGCTTGACATCTTTTACAAATGATAATTATATTATTTCAGATAAACAAGCTGGCTTCAAGGAAAGGTTAAGTACTGTTGACCACATTTTTGTTCTCTATGGTTTAATAGATATTTTAAGGACGAGTTAAAAGAAATTGTACTGTGCATTTGTGGATTTCCAAAAGGTTTTTGACAACAATTGGGCGAATGGCAAAAGCTCATATCATATGGTATCTCTGGAAGAATATTTAATCTTGTTCACAATATGTATTCAAATATAAAATCATGTGTTGTTCATGATGAAGATATATCAGGATATTTAACTTGTAACAAGGGAGTTCGGCAGGGTGAAAATTTGTCACCATTACTGTTTACAATATATTTAAATGATGTTGAAACTTTTTTGAGAGCCCACAACTGTAAAGGTGTGTCCCTTGAAACTTCTGTTGGGGTTTTGCAACTAATGCTATTATTGTACAGAGACGATACTGTAATATTTTCGAAAAACCCTATTGACTTACAAAATAGTCTAAACGTCTCCCTAAAATACTGTGAAAAATGGAAACTGAAGGTAAATCTAAAGAAAACAGATAGTAATCTTTTGTTCTGGCACCTCCAAAAAAAGTTAACTTGATTTAAATTTGGAAATAAAATAATCGAAATAACAGACTGTTATACATATTTAGGAATCGCTTTCAATAAAAACAGATCTTTTACACAAGCCATCAAAAGGTTAAGAGAACAATCTTTAAAAGCCTCGTTTTCTCTATTATCCAAAGCCAGAAATGTATGTCTCCCAACAGAATGTTTACTTATAGCTTTTGACCACATGGTAGCGCCAATAGCAATGTATGGTTGAGAGGTGTGGGTTTTTAGTGATCTCACTTGCGTAGAAGGAGTTATAACATGTTCCTAAAGTATACTCCACTAACGAAAAAGTACTTCATCATACATGTTGTCTGGTGAGACTGGTAGCACCCCTTTAACAGTTAGTATCAAGAAGCGAATGGTTGCATTCTGGTACAAAACTGTATCCTGTACGAATAACAAGCTTACCGTAATTATCTATAACATACTTTACCAGATGTATATCACAAACAATAACCATTCTAAATGGATCAAGTGCATCAAAGATATATTGGAGTGTTGCGGTTTAAGCTTTGTATTGCTAAATCAAAGTGTTGGTAACGGACAATGGTTGCTGTCCACTGTAGAAAGTAGGCTTAAAGACCAGTTTATACAGGGATGGCACAACGACCAAACTATGTCATCAAGAGGAAAATTTTACTTGAACCCTATATTTATAAAAATAATATAAACTTGTTACCATTGACTAAGTTTAGAACCAGTAATCACTCCCTACATGTTAAAACGGGACGATGGACAGATTTACCCTACGATCTGTCCACGTTGTAATACCTCTGTCGGTGACGAGTTTTACTACTTGTTTTAGTGTACACATTTAGAAACTGATCGTCAGTGTTATCTTAAAAAGTACTATTATGTCAAGCCCAATTATCATAAACTTCAACAACTACGAGGGGCGTTCAATAAGTTTTGCAACGTGGGCATTTGTGTTTACACAAACAATGTCAACTTGTGGCAGGTGTGACACTAGTCATAACATCAGGTTGACACGTATCATAACAAAATCCAGACACGAAAATAAGTTGGATGTGATGGCTTCATTCACCTAAGGGTTGCACAGAGGCAAGGACTCTCGCCAAGCAGGGCCAGGATATAGCAGGACCAGAGATTCTGAAACATGGCAGATACCGCTTCCTGTATGTTGGGGGTGTTTGGTATACCTGCTACGGTTTAGTAGGTGGTTTGTGTATTGGCTCTGTGCTTATGCTTTCATTAAATCGATGAGGAATTGGTTATCTTTTCTGGAATTTCACTAAAAGGTAGAGGTATTGGCTCAGATAACCCCATGCCTGTAGCTTCCTTAGCATGACAGTTATATGCCCTTTCGATGGAATTATCTTGACCCTGAAGTGTGGCCAACCAGATGATTGATTATTTATTTGTGTACACTCAAACACTCTGGATACTACTTTCACAGGAAGGTGGAGAAAAGGTTTTGTTATTCCTTCCTTCCTCGGAAGATACACTAACTATACTGAAGGGCTTAGTGACTGATATTTAGTAAACATCTCACACAAAAATCCAAATGAAGCTTAGCTATTTGCTATGACACTTTACCAATTACCTGACAAATACAGGTGATTGTTGACTGCTTTTCTTCTATTGATTTTTCCCCCGTTTCCACCTCTGTGGTGTAGACCTTACACATGGAACCATCAGTTTCCATAGTCGATCACCTTTCTGATTTAGATGCCCCTACCCCCTCCCAAAACCCCATACACTAATTATCATTTTACATGTAGTTGCACATCATGTCTCTATTTAATAGACCTAGGTCTGCCGCGATGTGTGCTTCACTGTTTCAAAGTATACTTAAAAGGACAACATGACATTGGATTCATGTGTAGAGATAAATTTATTTATTGACAGTGATGACCTATAATTACACAAACAGTCACAAGTGCATTATTATACTATGAGCTAAGTAGATCCATTCATATTATAGGGCAATAAAAATTATGAAATGCGATGATGCATTTCATAAGGAATTATTGAAGAAATGGTCAAAATATGATTTTTGATATGTGTACCTTAAGTTGCAAAGGTCAAGCATGGGAAAGACGTTTTCAGTTCAATGCCTGATGATTGCGAACGTTTGCGTCCTTCTATAGACGTAAATAAATGGTCTTGTGAATACGCTATGGCAGTATGCATGCAGAAGGGATCCACTTACACATAGTAAGAGAAAGTTGAAAATGAAGTTTTCATTAAATAGTGTGTGAAACAAACAGCCTTGCAAGAAGGATTCATTAGAACATCAACAATAATTGTTACATATATTGTAAACATGCGTACAATGTGTGAAGCCCACTTCTGGTGTCCCCCACCGTGGAAATTGCTGGAAAATTGCTAAAAGCGGGGTAAAACCATACTAACCCACACTTATAATTTAATGTTGATGACTTAGTGAACTAGACCAATGTTTTCATTTCATGCAAAAACAAAAGAAGTCCTATCCCCAACTTCTTATGGATGCACAAAAACCTTCCCACCAGAAACATGTGACCTGTGAAGGGGTAGACTAGGTCTTCAGCAACCCATGCTTGCCGTAAAAGGTGAATATGCTTTTGTAAAAAGCAACTAACGGGATCGGTTGGTCAGACTCGCTATGGATGTCATAGATCCCAATTGCGTGGATCGATGCTCATGTTGTCATCACTGGATTGTCTGGTCCAGACTCGATTATTTACAGACCGCCGTCATATAGCTGGAATATTGCTGAGTTCGGCGTTAATCAACAAACAAACAAACCAGAAACATGTATCCCGAATATTTTACCAAATCAGCTGCAATCTGTGTTCATCTTTGATCCTCAATATGTTTATGCAGTACAAATTAGTGTGGTGCCTCTAAAATTGATATATTATCACTTTGCGTGTAAGTGTATTACTAACGACTTGAAAAAACACATTGCCAATGCATCACAACTTTCAAGTTCCAAGCTTCTAACTACATTAAATGAGCAATCTTCGGAGTAATTCCGATTTATTTACCTCACTTTCGATTTGGGAAAACATGTGTCAAATGCAGTTCAGCTTTGAAACTCTCTATTATACCATCCCACGATGACGACGGTGGCCAAAGTAGTAATGACCTTCACCAACATCATTGTGAAAAGATAGACGTTGAAAATAGCGAGGGAGTCGGGTGATTGGGGCATAACTTCACTGATATCAGTCAGGATGAGGGCATAGGACAAGAAGACTGAGACACATAGTGATATCTTCTCCCCTGATTCA
Source organism: Haliotis rufescens (assembly GCF_023055435.1). Taxonomy (NCBI): domain Eukaryota; kingdom Metazoa; phylum Mollusca; class Gastropoda; order Lepetellida; family Haliotidae; genus Haliotis; species Haliotis rufescens. The sequence goes on from NW_025963835.1 coordinate 16,499,087, forward strand.
GGAGGAAGAAGAAACACGACCAGATTGAGAACCGATAGGAGGAGGACAGGCAGGACGCTGGTGATCACAAAGTGTAAAGGCTTCCGCTGGAAGGTAAACGTGAAAACAAAGTTTCATTGTAGACAAACATGTCGTTTTGCATGGTTTTTTTTCAATTTCAATCCATTCTCCTTGACTTTGAAACACTTTGTAGGTTGACATCACTGACCCACCTTGTAGAAACACTTTATTGTCATTGGATAACCATTGAATCATGTGAAGGCTACATGTCTGTGTGTAGTATGTCTCGTCGTCAAGTACCACCTGACGAATCCCGTATTGATGACAGACACGAATCCTTTCGTATTTGACAACAAGTGGTAGTCATCAACACTGTTTGAAACACTCAGATCTGGTGTTTTCAAACACGGTGTATTAGCATGTTCATTTTCTGAATGCCGGCATGATCTGAAATATTCCACACAAGCCATTCGTCGTACCACGTGATGATGAAACTCCCAAATGTGGTTAAACTTTCTCTGGCTTCATTAACTTCCTCCACAGAAAACAATAAAAAGTCCACTGACACGTTTGTTGCCAGTGTTGGGTCTTTGATAGGTCGGATGTATGGATCATAGCCTTCAAGTATTGTTTCGTGTAAACTGTACAGAGGGGAGAACTGAGCTCTAGATATCACGCCAAGGGGATATAACAGCACGACGAGATTAAGAAACATGGCGGATTCGACTTCCGGAGTATCTATGTAAATTGTTATTGGACTGGATTGTCAATACTCCTGTCTGTGTGTAGTTAGTATACATACAGTGAAGCAAACATCTCACCTTTTCACAGCTGCTATCTGCTGAAGATACACATTGTTAAGTACGTTTGCTTCGGTTCCCTGGAAAGCCGAGATATTCATTCTCTTGGTGGTACTATCACTGGAAGGGTAACACATTGCCCTGTGCTTTGATCAATCACAGAAGAGTCGAGGTATCCCCGACTGAAAGGTGCTATAATGACACTGAATGGTTGATGAATAAGTTGTGAGTGCAATCAGCATACATCCAGTGAAGAAAACTCTGGCCTCCTCGCTGCTGGTGTCTGCCTGAGTGTGTACAGGAGATATACTAATTGTTGACACCTTGATGCTATATTTGGTATATCTGCCACGGTTTACGGCATAATTTGTGTATTTGCTCTGTTGCATAGTGCTGTCACTGAATCGTTGCGGAATATTTTCTCTTTTGGGTACTATCCCTGGGAGATAACGCCATGGTCGCTCGGGTTGGCAATATCACAGAATGGCTGAGATATGTGCGCTCTACTTAGTACTGTCACTGAATGGTGGTGGGATTCCCTCCCGTTGAGGCACTATCATAGATACGTCGAGGTATTCGATTTCTGGATGGCACTGTCACCACTTGAAAGGTCCAGGTATTCGCCCTCTTATTTGGCACTATCGCTGAGCTGTAGAAGTATTTGCTCTCTGGAAGCTACCATCACGGATTGGGTAAGAATTCGCTCTGTACTTGGCACTCACAGAGAGTTTGAGGTAACCCTTCTCTGCAAGGTACTTTAGCTATCATTGAATGGTTAAGGAATATGCCGTTAAGGAATAGGCATGATGAAAGTGATATAGTAAATATCTAACGTGAAAACAAAACTTAAATGCAAAGGTATTGACTATGACAATTAACCAATCACGTAACTGATGCAGTTGTTTGTTAAATGCTTTTCGATTATTGATTCTTCTTTCATTTCCATCTCTGTGGTGTAGACATGACACGAAACCATTAGTTTCCATAGCGATTGGATTATCGTCCAACCGTGAGACCCCTTTCGCCAAACTTTTATATTATCAAAATTCCATATTTAATATGTGTACAAAGATCCAGCATAGGGTAGAGGTTGTTGGTTCAGTGTCTGAGGTGATACTAAATTGTGAATACCTGCATCCTTCTATAGCTGTAAATAAATTGTCTTCTGATCTTGACTGAAAAAATGTTATGACACTGAGCATGCAGGCAGGGATCTAATTTCACAATATATATTCACAAACATATCCATTGTGCAAAACTGGCAGCAACAATGACAGGTAATTGCTCATTGCTTATAAAGAAATGTATAGTTCATCAATACCCGACGTGTTGATGAAGTCCCATCACGAAGCTACTGGGTGGTGGGACATGACCATGAATACCAATTGTGACATGACATTAATTGATGTGTTAAAGGGGCACTGATCTAACGGACTGGTTGTTGCCTTTGTTATTGTTTTTCCCCCGTGAGTACCCGGATGATACGCAACGCAACTGAGCGTGACCAGAGACTGGGGTACCGTCTGCAAGGACAGCTAAATAAACTTGGAGGCTGGAGGCAATATTTGTTTTACGCATTTTTGAACACTGATTGGTTAACTGTGATCTATAAAGATTTCGACAAAGGGCGCTTGTTAATTAATTTCTTCAGCCTAAACAAACAGACATAAAGAACAAGGGAGCTCATCGGATGTCGTCATTTGGAAATACCCCAGATGGTTATAGTTTAATACTAAAAAAAGTATCCATGCAGTGAAAGCATTTTTGGATTTCGGCTTGCGTCGATAATACGATTACTACTCCCTTGTTTTCATCCACGTTTTCTCGTATAGCCCTACACTTGTGTATTTGTCGTCATTCACTTGATGCTCAGTTAATGAATTTATTACAGGTACAATTAGCGGTAGCACCACTTAGATTACCTGACAAAGGTTCCCATTTGGCATTTATTGTGTCTGGGGTAATTATTCAATCTAAATCCAGGTTTGAAGTGAGGTGAAATGTGTGTTATGTAATATGCACGTGGCAGCCCAGCAAGAGATGAATGATCAGTTGATTTACTTTTTTTTGTAAATCAACGGATCGTTCCTAGTCATCAAAGGATTAACAGAAAATACGTTGATTGATTAATCACTGTTATCTTGCACAGTGGATATGTCAAGAGTGAGTGTTTACATGTCTAGGTTTACTAAAACAAAGGGAATACACTCATATCATGGCGCGAAGTGCCGATGTAAAAACAACATACTTTGTTCAAAGGGTTAACTGATAATACGTTGATTGATTGATCATTGTTATCTATCACTCAATGGAATTTTTAGGAACCGTGGACGTTAAGAAAATAGTTGTCACGTGGGCTTTCTCAGCTGACCATTGAGACTTGACACCTATGTAAAACACCTGAAACAATCCAAGCGATCAGTTGAGAAACGAACACGGGTTATAATATCCCGAAACGATATATATCTTTTAAAATATTTGATTGTTACTGAGAAACGTGACATCGAATAAGTTTCTTTGTACAGCTGCAGACGAGTGGGATATTGTTCCTTTGTGTGGATATTCACGGATACATTCCCCGAACAAGGAAGCTGCCTAAAACTTATACACATAAATTTGGTAGGTTGTAATTATGATATTTGCATTTTGTTTTCCTTCATTTGAACCGATTCGTTCTTGTTTCTCTACGTCTTGGTTGGGAAATTCTTCAATGCGCGATAGACGTCGTTGTCACAGGTCTTTTCCTTTGTAAGCGTGTATATATTACCGTCAATTTGTAAAATGTTATTCTCTCAGGCAATTTATAAATTGTGTAAATATTTCTGTCATTTTGACTAAAAAATCTGTCCAGATTGATCAAGACGATCAAAAGGGCCTACAAACATCACAACAGATTATTATGTAGGATTAAAAGCCAAACAACTTAGAAATGTACTTTTCAACGCAACATTTTCAGTCTCTTGGTGATGACATTAAACATCAAAATGTTTGGAATTCGTTGTCATAATAATACAGATGGAAATGTTTTTCAGTCTCTTTGTAAAATAACTGAATATTTAGACGTTTAATAAATTCGTTACACATTTGACAGTAAAAAGATATACACACTATAAAAAAAAGCATATGCTCAGGTGAAATATTTACTTTGTGTTGCAAGTCAAAATAGTGTAAACGAAAATTACCAAGCAAGTGACTTATCAAAACTTCGTCACCATTACCGATGCTACTCACATAGTTACCTACATTTCCTTATTATCTCGAAAACTGTATTTCATTTTGTTGATCAATGTGACCATACGCCCTTATTACTACCCATAAAAGTGACTAATGCGCTTACGAATGGCGCAGCAGAGGTCGCGAACTAGTCTAGATTTCTGCTATACATCCGGGTACTCAAGTGCGAAAAAACAATAACAAAGGCAACAACCAGTCCCGGGGAATTGCGTTAGATCAGTGCCCCTTTAAGTCCTTTGTCACAGAAGTATGTAAGTGTAGCTCTTTGCATTTAATGACAAAAGCATCACATTCTAAGGAAAAGGAAAAGTTCCACCAAAAAAATGTTTCCACTGTGTATGAATACACATAGCCGAATTAGGAAATATTGATTCTTAATTACGAATTCTTCCACGTACATAGATTATCAGATAAATCATAACATTATCTGACAGGCTGTTTCAAAAAAACATCATGTAAATAACCTTGACATATGCTTAACAAACTAAAAGAATAACAATCCTGAAAAAACGTATTCAGGCCCTTCCAACAACACGAGGAGAAAGAATGGATCTGTGATTGGTGACATGTATTGAGTACCAGACAAACCTGATGATCAGTTATACATAACTGTGAGTTAACTGGTCAAATAACTGGTTTGGGTTATAATAGCTTGACACATGTTTTTCATATTGTCGGGAACGTACAATGGATTCTGCTTTTAGCAGATACATGTTATGATTGTGGAAAGGGATTTGTTGCTTTCAGTTCAATCAATGGACATGTCTTGAAGGTGTCAATCAGAAGCCTTTCTCGTCTGTGCAAACACATTGCGAAAAGCTAGCCAGACTTTAAATATACATGTATATAACAAATCGGTTTCATCTAAATTCAACAACATAAATTAAAGCTACCGACTTCACATAAGCCCAACAACATGTGGTAGTTATCACTATGTTAGATGTGCCTGAGTAGACATGTCTTATATCAGGGAACATCTATTTCTCAAATATGGTAAAATACATTAAATATTTGTCATTCTAAAACCAGTTTGACACACATGGCAGAATGGTTCATATATGTTTAATAGGGATAGTGGGGAAAGCACCCTTTCTCCACCCAATATGAATAGCTAAAATGAGTTACAAAAGGCTGATGTTTCAATTTCAAGAGAAAATTTAACTTGATGCATGCTTCTTGAAAACCATACTGTTTGACACACCTTAGCCTTACCTGCGTAACATTCATAATGATTTTAAAAGTGATTTCTTTCTTATGAAAAGTGAAAACCAAGTGGGCCCAATGGCCCTTTAAAAGCCCTGTACGGTGACTCGTCTTTCTTGACTTACTGTCCATAATTCCAACTTTCTGAAAGTTGTTGTCTTGAAACGAGCTAACAGCTGTTATTTCGGCTTCCTGAACTAAAGGAACCTTCACATACACTCACAGATATGAACAGAATTTATTTTCTATAGTCTGGCCATGGGGCCAATAGTACATATGATTGGATAATATTTGGCATATTTTACAGTGCACTTCAGTTTATATTGGCTTCGGAAAGTTTAAACATTTTTTCAAGATAAAGAGCTAGCTGAAATAAAATGTTGTCGCCATTTGTTGTGAGCAGCAATACAAACGTGTGCATGGTAGGATATTGATAATAATACGAGGGCAAATACCTTAACCTAAATGTAGTATGAGTTGGACATAAAAATAGCGCATGGTATTCACCATCTAAGTCTTCCGTCCATAAATTGCATAGACCGTCAGCAAAGTCATAGTCACTAGACATTCAATATCAATGAATTATAAAATCATCTTCACAGCATCTAAACTTTGTTAGAGCTCTTATTAAATTTACAATTTTTATCGATGATAGATATTTTTCAGGTTGTAGTAAGGATTTGTTGATGCAATATAAATCTACCCTTGGTGAATTACTCATTTTTGCACAAACAAATTTCTTGTTCTTTCCTGAAATGTATAAATTAAAGCACCACAGTCTCCGACATCTTGAATCAACCATACATTACTAAAGCCACAATTAAACGATGTATATCTTACAAATCTTACATTTTTATAACCTAATTCACCATATTAACATAGCATGAAATAACAATGCTTTGGATGTATACCTAGAGGCATTCTCACAGATATAGTGATATTGCATTTGCCTTACTTTTGAAAACGATGACAGATTCAAAGTTGAATCTGATAAAAGAAACATTACGAGACGCAGCGCAAGAATTGGCAACGAATATAGTCCTGACTGACGAACAGCAATAAAAGGGTCGATTTTTGGATTCGAACTCGTAAAATGCGTATCTTGTCACTGCTGATTCACAGCGAATTACATGAATGTAGCTCTTCTGCCTTCTTCAAAGACTAAGAATTTGTTATATTCTTTTGGCAATTTTGTTTTATTTTATTGTCATTGATGACAAATAATCTCCTTGTCGTTCCTGCTCGGTGAAAACTAAGTTAATGAGATGCCACTTCAGCCAAGAAGTCAATTCAACTGATTCATCTGTCTCTGTTACTCTAAACAAGCCCTGTTCCTATGGTAGAATACGCCAGTGAGTAAAGTTTTCACAACGAAGACCAAGGTTCATTTTCTGACAAAGATATAATGCCTGGACCCAATTTCTGTTGTCCCGGTCATGACGCAGAATTTCCACTTATGGTAAATTTCCTATCCCTTCATGCAACAGTAGAGTGTTGAATGCAGTGCACATTTAAGAATACCTTAAAATGTATGAATGATCACAAGAGTAAGAGAGCTAAACAAACTGATGTTGAGGCAATCATTATGAAGCTGATCACTGAAAAGCAAACTCCATTGAGAGCATCTGCCGACATCTTTCTCACATAGCATCTTCCTTTTGAAGAATTACATTCATCAAGCATGGAATTGTTGCCTACGCGTCCTTTCTGGGATGAAGAAGACGAAAGTTGCTGGGTGCGGATCTCTGCATGATACCTTTTCAAGGTGGCGACGGTGGCCAAAGTAGTAATGACCTTGACCAACAACATAGCGAGGAGATACACGTTGAATATAGCGAGGGAGTCTGGTGACTGTGGCAGAACTTCATTGATATCAGTCAGGATGAGGGCATAGGACAAGAAGACTGAGATACACAGTGATATCTTCTCCCCTGATTCAGGAGGAAGAAGAAACACGACCAGATTGAGAACAGACAGCAGGAGAACAGGCAGGACGCTGGTGATCACAAAGTGTAGAGGCTTCCGCTGGAAGGTAAATGTAAACGAAATTTCGTTCTGAGAGAAACCTTCTCCAAAGATATAAGTAATGGTTTTGATGCTTTCTTCAATTTCTCTCCACTCTCCTTCACTTTGAAAGATGCTGTAGTTTGACATCACAGAGCCACCTTGTAAAAATACTTCATTGTTAACCGAAAGCCATTGAATAAGGCGCAGGCTACATGTCTGTGTGTCCATGGGAAACTTGCTCATGTCTATGGAGCATTTAGTAATCTGTCTCATCGTCCGGTACCAAGTGACGAATCCTGTGTTGGTGACAGACACGAATCCTTTTGTATCTGACAATAAGCGATAGTCCTCAACGCTATTTGATAAAACCAGATCTGGCGTCCAAACATGGTGTAGTGGCATTTTAATTTTCTGAATGCCGGCATAATCGGAAAAATTCCACACAAGCCGTTCATCATACCATGTGATGTTGAAAGTCCCAAACGAGACTAAACTTTCACTGGCTTCATTTATGTCCTCTACAGAAAACAAGGCAAAGTCAACCGTCACGTTTGTAGCCAATCTTGGGTCTTTGATAGGTCGGATGTATGGATTGTAGCCTTCAGTGACTGTTTCGTGTAAACTGTACAGAGGGGAGAACTGAGTTCTAGATATCACGCCAAGGGGATATAACAGCACGACAAGATTGAGGAACATGGCAGATACGACTTCTGGGGTATCTGTGTAAAGCGTTATGGCACTGGATTGTCAATACCCGTGTCTGTGTGTAGTTAGTATACATACAGTGAAGCAAACGTCTCACCTTTTCACTGCTGCTATCTGCTGAAGATACACACTTTTTAGTGCATTTGCTTTGGGTTCTCTGGATAGTTGGGAAGTTTGCTGTCTTTACGGCACTCCGACTGAAAAGTCAAGATATAAACTCTCTTTGTGGTACTATCACTGGATCAATCACAGAAACGTCGAGGTATCCCTGAAACCTGCTATAATGACACTGAATGGTTGATTAATAAGGCGTAGGCATGGTGATAATGAAAACGTAAATACCTAGCAAAGGAGAAATGTAAATCGGTGAAGCTATTTACTATGACAAAAAAGCAATTAATCCATCAATTTGTGTATTTGTTGAACTCTTCTTGTCTATTGATTGTTTTTTACAATATTGACCTCTAGGTGTAGACACTACACATAAAAAATATAAGCTTCCACGGTAACTGGATCATCATGAGGCACACATGCCTCCTCGTCAAGTTCTTAATTCCGTTGGTTCCAGGTGCATGCACGTTTCATAATTTTTAAGGTACAATCAAGTGTGCCCTTAATACCAAGAATTCAAAGAGCGTCACACCACTCTTGCGCAGAAGGTGTTTGATCAAGGATACAACATTCAAGACCTCAGTAACGCTTTCAAAAAGTTTTATGGTAGACATGTTGAGGACATTTCCAGATTTGACGCATCAGTGACAAAAATGTAGGATAAGATCACCTTTCACGAACACCTGGTATCATCACTATTTTATAGTGATTCATAAACACATGCTCATGATATAATCGAATTGTAAAATCGTCTCTGCTTTTGGCAGTGAGTGCTTATGAATATGGAAAGGGTTTTGCCGTTTTTGTTTATGTAGAGAGGTAAAGGGTAATGACAAACTGATAAACAAAACGGTCCCTGCATACTCCCATAATATTTTCTTCAATTCAAGTCAACTCGAAATTAATCTGTTATGTCAGACTATCAAAACATCAAATTACATTAATATATGTTGACATTTAGTTTTGCCTACATGTAAATACCAAGAGTGACTGAAAGGTTCTGATCTATGATAACACAACTTTTTGGAGTATATGCTAACTCTTTCATGTTGAGATAACGATCTCCCGATAGACATAGGATTTCTGGACATACGGCGGTGATAGAATTGTCTTATACTGGCTCCATTTGTGATTTGACCCGTGAAGATCAGGGGTAGAATAGATCTTCAGTGACCCATGCTTGCTGTAAAAGGCGACTATGCTTGTCGTAAGAGGAGACTAAAGTGATCGTGTCGTCAGGCTCGCTGCCTTGGTTGATGCATGTCATTCATTTGACGGTATTTGAGGGCATGGTCCCACATACAACTGTCTAGAAGAGAGGTCCTAAAAGCTCCAAGACAGAGCCAATGTAGTACATTGTTTGAGTAGTTCATTGCGAGTGTATTTGGTCTGTTTGGGCCGTTTGTATATAACTGACAACCAGTTGTTGTCATAGGGGTTCAAATGGTCACAGAAATGAAAAAGAACGACTACCGAACAGTCATCAATCTTTTGACTTTAGAGAAAAGAACTCAAAAAGAAATTCATGACCGCATGTCACATGTGTATGGGGATAAGTGCCCCAGCTATTCCACTGTTAAACGTTGGGCAGCTATGGTCAAAGCTGGGAGAACAAACCTTGATGATGACCCTAGGTCTGGACGACCCTCAACTTCCATCAATGAAGATAGAAAACGTATAGTGTCGGATAGATGTATTACCATTACTGACACAGGGCTACGCAATAGATCCATTGAAACTATTGTTCATGAGCAGTTCTGTGGTTGGTTCTGGAGAGTGCGCAGACTTCTGCCAAGAGCATCCCGGACGTGTTCGATGGGATTGAGGTCGGGAGACCTTGACGGCCAGTCCATGACGTTGACTCCCGCATTCTGAAGGAAATTCCTTGTCAAAATTGCTGTGTGGGGTCTGGCATTGTCATGTTGGAAGATCAAACAGGGTCCATGTGCTGCCATAAAAGGCAGAAGTTCTGGTGCCAGTACCTGGTCGCGGTAAGCAGCAGCGTTGAGGTTGCCACGGATGACAAGAGGCCTGGAACGTGCATTGCCACAGAAAGCACCCCACACCACGACACTTCCGCCTCGAAATCTGGCAACTTCCTGTACACAACACTGGGCGTAACGTTCATGACGGCGCCTCCACACCCTCGCTCTACCATCAGCAAATCGAAGATTAAATCGGGATTCATCACTGAAGACGACTTGATTCCAATAAGTCCATCGTAAGTGTCGCTGTGCCGACACTTGACGTTGACGTCTGTGTAATTGAGTCAGAATCGGCCCGCAGTATGGCCGTCGTGCTTGGAGGTGAGCAGTTCTCAGACGGTTTCGAACAGTTTGTGCATTCAGTCTACCCCTAAACAGTTCATTTCTGGTTGATGTAGCCGTCAAAAATCGGTTACGGAGGTGACGTAAGACCATCTGACGATCCTCTGCATGTGACGTCACACGTGGTATACCTGGCCGAGGGCGATCAGCGGCGGTACCCGTTTGCTGTAGACGCGTCTGTAAATCATAAACAGTCCGTCGACTACAACCCATCGTCCTTGCGACTTCAGCTACGGACGTTCCCGTCTGCACATTTGAAAGGCGTGGCTTGACAAATGGCCGTAAAGACTTTTGTTTTCTTGTGTTTTTCTTTTTTTTTGTTAATGACTGCTAACAAGTATGGCTGAAAACACGTGCGGTATTATGGCTAGTGACCAGTTGCATGTGAAAAACCACTTTTGACACTATAGTGCTGTGCACATGATTTTGATCGATTCACCTGCACAAAAATGGGTGTTATCTGAAGACAATACGTGGCCATTACTGTTTAAATACACAATAAGGGCCCACAATGATAACTGGTCAAAATGTTAAAATTTTAGGATTGTGAAGTTTTTAACTTGGTTCAGTATATATCCAATACAGCCTATGCAAGTCTATAATATTCGGCAAGTTCTAGATTACTGCAGTTTCAGGAAGAAAGAAGCATCTTGGCTCATGTTTATTATATTTAATAACTATAATTTAACATTTTCTTTCAAATGAGTTCATTTCAAAGACTAGATGTTATTCTGGTACGATTTATTTGGCTAAACAACTTGATCTCTCGAAAACTCCAACTAAGATTTCAAAGTTACTTAATATTTCTCTAAAATCTAAAGGTTCTGTTTGCACTATAAGTGGCATTTTGATTGATGTAGCATAAAAACAGGAGAAAAGTTGCATTGTAAGTACTAGGAAGAGACATGTCTTCTGACTGAAAAGTTTCAGGAGTTTTGGTACATCGGGAATGTTCTACATATGTGTGTCGAAAAGGTCCAGGTGAGGACATTCGACTGGACAATACTTTAAGCGACTTCATTTGAAATAAAAGTTATTTATTTGTACCAATCCCACCAAACTGAAGACTGATGCTCTGTATACTTGCTTTCATCAGTGATAAAGCAATTGTCTCGTCAATGTTCCTATTCATTTTCACCCAGAAATGCACAACGGAGAAAGAGGCGCACTGAGAGCACATGGCTTCTGAAAACAGCAAATCTCTGCACTACCAGAAAGATAATTGTGGGTCCCCATCCATCTTCGTTCTATAATTACAACTCCCTGCAGGCAGCTGGAGACGATATTTCTGTCCCCCAATACACCACCTCAGCCATAAAACAAGACAATACAAGTGACTATACTAATAAACGTAAACTGAAGATACAGATTAACTATCAATAATATGCCGGATAAACCACAGCACACACAGGCAAGCAGTGACACATGCGCAAGAGCCTTTGAGCAACATGATACTGTTGCTTGTACAACTGATTATGGACAGTGGACATTGAAGACGAATTGGTAAAATTTGCTGAAATGATGTAATAAAGGTTGGATATTCCCAGGAATTATACGCTGCCTAGTTGTGTATTTGGTGCAAATGCAACCAGTAAGCTGGAACCCCTTGTATCTTATACATGTAAACAACTGGTAAGGGTGTAGAACACATCCTTCGATGTTTTGCTCAGAAACTGTCAGCCACTCCTAGTATATATTTCGATGCTGCTGAACAATTCCTGTGCATTGTCCCACAATGCCATCTTAGCACAATACCTGCCATCCATGTGACAAAATGGAAGGAAACTGGTTCCCCCAAAACAAAGCATATTCATTAGCAAGTGAGTGAATTGGGACTAATACCATCTTGAACCATGTCATGTGGAAGAAGCCTGAAGTAGATGCGATTGATTCAGGTTAACCACTTTTCCAGGTTTAATGTTGGCGACAAACCAAGGATCAAAGATGCATGAATAATTTTTTTAATTTTTTTAAATAAGGTCACCTTTGTTTCATTACACCTTCATTACACAAAATGTCATTAAAAAGTCCCAATCTAATACGGCGCCAGGGCCTGATGGTATTCAAAACCGGTATTAGAAACTGTTCCCTTGTGTCCAGACGCTTCACTGTTTAAATTCTCTTGTGGATGCAGGGGATGTTCCGACTTGGTTCTCCAAAGGGCGAACAATACTTCTCCCAAAGAAAGGTGATCTGACTGACCCTAAAAACTTCCGCCCAATTACTTGTTTGAACAAGCAGTAGAAACTATTTACAGGGTTTCTTACAGATCTCGTGTCATTGTACTGGCTTCGAATGACATTATCTGCATGGAGCAGAAAAGAGCCAGAAAGGGATGTTGGGGTTGTAAGGATCAATTACTGGTTTAGAAAATGATCCTTGAAGAGGCTAAAACTTACCACCGTAACCTCTCAATGTGTTGGATAGACTACAGAAAAGCTTATGACTCTGTACCTCTCGCATGGATTTTGAAGTCATTGGAATGTAATGACCTCCCCGAGCGACTACTTGTTTTAAAAAAGTCTTTAATAAGTTGCGGGTCAACTCAACTTGAGATGTATTCGCAGGGGCAGGTAATGACTTCGGAACCCATTTCTATTAGAAGAGGAATATTTCAGGGCGATTCTTTCAGTCCTTTGCTTTTCTGTTTGTTCTTAAATCTTTTAAGCTTTGTGCTTAGCAAAGAGGAAGGTTATTATCCTGGACCTCCTCAGCACAGACCCCCAACACCCCTTTACTCACCTCCTTTACATGGATGACCTTGAACTTATTGCCAATGGAGGATCCACACTCAAAAAAACAGATTCTCCTTGTCTAATGATATCGGCATGTCCTTTGGACTCGACAAATGCAACATTCTTCATTTGAAACGTGGCAAGGTAGAAGAGGGAGGATCAGTCAGTTTACTTGGAAGAGTTATTGACCATCTCGTGGAAGGTCAGGCATATACGTACTTCGGAATGCGGATTACGGACAACCTCCAGAATGCCCATATCAAGGAAAAACTTCGGTCAGAGTACAAATGTAGAGTTAAGAAAATCTGGAGTTCAGAGCTGAACGCTTGCAATAAAGTAAAAGCAACAAATACTTATGCTGTACCCATACTTTCATATTTTTTTTGTTGTTGATTGGACGAAACAAGAAATTTACGGTATTAACACCATCAAACGAAGAATCAAGTCAGACAATTCCACCGCCCTCGCTCTTCCCTCAGTCGCTTATATTTACCAATCATTATGGGAGGACATGGTTTAATTAACGTTGGGGCTCTTCATGATAGAATTGTTTTGTGCACTTTTGCACACATTTATTTGTCTGATGATCCTCTTGTGAAGCATGTCAAGATTCATGATGAAAACAAGGCATTCCACAGTTTTCTAAAACGAGCCAAGGATGTGGGACATAATCTCAATGTCGGTGTTGATGGTTCAATACTGCTGGACGGTACAGAAATGAGTGTCAACCAAGCGAAGTGCCATATCAAGTCGACCCAGACTCAATTTTTCAAGGAGAGGCTATCTGAACGACCACTGCATCGAGTTTATGTGCAGTGTGTTGAGAAGATCAGCAATCCTGCCGAGTCCTTTGCTTGGATGAAGTCATCTGACCTGAAAAGTGAAACAGAAGGCTTTCTGTTTGCTGCTCTGGACCAGTCACTTCCCACTCGAAACAGTCAATGTGTGATTTTGCATCAAAATGTAAACATAAAATGTAGATTATGTAATGAATTTAATGAGACTGTCCAATACCTTGTCAGTGGGTGCCCGCCCAGCTTTGGCACAAACACAGTACATGATGGTGTAGCTTGATCATTTCATTACCGTCTTCGCCATGCTTGTCGTTTTGACACAGAGGTCCACCCATGGTATGACCCAGAATATGTACAGGGCGTCATGGAAAATGATAAACACAAACTTATTTGGAATAGGCCCATTTACAGCCTTAGACGTATCCAGGCCAACAAACCTGATCTTGTCCTTTTTGATAAATCCAATGAAATCATTTATATCATTGAATTTTCTGTCCCCTTTGACACTAATGTGATTGAGGGAAAACATGGCAAATATGCGGACCTCGCTTTCGAAAGAGGGGCTGGGCTGCGTGTAGAGGGGGGCAAGGGCCCTAAGCTGATGATGAACCTAACCAGCCTGACTGTGCCAGGATCACCCATTTTTTATTTTAATAATAATAATAATAATAATTGTATCATTCAAGAAAAAACAACATACTCCAAACTTTTGTTTGTCTTCAATTTATTTTCATGAGCTAGTATTTGTACGATATGTACTAGCTACGAAAAATAAGTTATGATCAAATTTTATTTTAAATACATACAATCTGAGAAAAGTTGTGAAAACTGACATGATAGAGATGTACATCACAGCTTGTCATAGTGGGCCACTATTTACACGACAACTGTGAACAGTCACATCCAGCCAAAAGTAGAAAATCTCGTTCTGGAGGACATAAACAATGGAGGAATCTCTGCTGGAGCTATAATACTGGTGCTAGGTGAAATAACTAGCACTTGTTCAAGTAATGTACATCACTCGCCCCCAAGCACAATTTAACAAACAGTACTGACACACGATATGTACATCCAGCATAGTGAAATAGGTGCCAACATGTACATCATTAGCCATAGGGGAATAATATTGAGCATCCTATTACCCTCCGAGTAGTTAAATAACATAACAGTTGTCCGTCAACTCAGCAGAGATTTCCAACCATAAACTTAACAATGAGAACTGGGGTTATGTTGATGTAGTTTGATTTAATTTTACATCTTTATTTGCAAATAACAAAAATATTTACAGAAATCAGATCGGTTTGTGCTGTTCATCTATTCCTCGGCTGCTGCTGCAGCATCAGAGGGTAACAATGATCCATGAACAATGTACACTATGACACACAAATGACATAACAAGATATTCTACTGTGACAAAATAATCCTCTATCATTGCTTTCCTCAATGCTATGAACTATATACAAAACCAATAACCGACATGAGTAAAAGACAATGGTGGCTACCCCAAACCAACTCGGAAAATGGACGCCAGGTTAATATTAACATTTCGTTGTCCCCTTCCTGAGTTAGTTTGAGGTTGGGATGAAATTAACATCTTCGACTAGGAAGAAATGATTTTGATAAGATATTTGCATTGCAATGCATGACTGTTGTGTGGAATCCTTTGTCAATACAAGACCCTATCAAGCTTAAATACACCCATGCAAACAAGTCATTGCACACTTCAGCCATTTCCATGGACTGTAACATAAGAATGCTGACCCTTGTAGAATTACCCTTCCAATGAGACGGACACCCCTGGCTAGCAAGGTTAATAGGGATAAGGTTGTCTCCTCTAGCCAACGCTCCAGTGATAAATGTTCTGGCATCAACAGTTGATGAAGCAACCTTAAAATATTCTCCGGTTCACAACAGAGGCAAAGTTGACCTACTCTATACCACCATTTGTCATTTCTTTCATCTTTATAAGACATCATTTATCTGTAACCCTTTCATACTTACACCCTATAGTATCAATATAGGAAAAATATACGAACTGAAATATTTTGCAGTTTTAAAATGTTATTAATAATAAAAACTGTCATTGGTTCTCGTGTACTGAAACTTGAAAACTTAGTGTGGGAGGAGGTGACCTTCACCTCTGCCTTGGGTCTGAATTATCTTTCTTGGCCTTCAGCCGAAACAAAATGCTTCGCAGGGGTGTTTTATAACGCAGAGAATATGTCTATAGCTTCTATCAAGGTTGGACTAGTTTTCCATTGATAAAACATGACTGCACCCAGAAAAGTATTCAACTCTTTCGAAACTTCTTAATGCAGTTTTCATCTCTCATTGTCATGCATGTTTCACATAGAAATAATAAATGCCTGTTGGCAATACAAATTAACCAGGATTGCCGACAGATTCAAGACGTAAGTATTGACCACAAAACATATCAATGATTTACTCTAAAGATTTGCTATTCATATTTAACATATTTACATGAAAAAACAAGATATGTTGGCATCACTTGCTCCAACTGTAGAAAGTGTTATCAAGTGAAAGAATTCTGATCAGGTAAAAAGGAAACCACTTTTCATTTCTCAAAATGATTAACAAAATTAAGTATTCACATATTTCAAACCATTTTGGTTAAAATAATTTGCTGCGATTTATTATTGCTTGAGTTTGGTTTATAAGTCAGGTTTGAGAAAGACTTACGTTTTTATGGTACCATGACCTAAAGGCTCATCAACAACCAAAGTATTTGGCAAAAACTATAAGACAAAGAATCATTAAGGTTAAGTCCATTCATTTCATTTTTCATCTTCCTGCCCAAACATATCCCTTTACATGAGGGTACTGGACACTAGGGTAGCTTCAATGGTTTAGCATCTCTCAATGGGAAACTTAGTTGAAGGACACTTGACTTACTGAAAAGTGAATCACATTCATATTCTTCGTTTGCTATAGCAGATAACAGATTTTTCAAAACATCTTTTACTTAAAAATACATTAACTATGGTCTAGTTTCAAAAATACTTTTGGGGGTAAGACGTGGGGGGGATGAATCTTTTCTCAACCAAAAAAACAAAACATTAGCACTATAGGAAATATGCAAGTCTGTGATGCACAATTAATTCATGTAAACATTGCCTTTGCTAATTCTAACAACTAGCACTGAAATCAATTCTATAAAAGATAACTGGACTCTTGCTGCTATAACTACAACCATTAACATCCACATTTGGCCTTTTCTCATAGTCAATAAATTCCATGATTTGGGGTCACATGAAATAATAAATGTGCATATTCAAATTCTTTTGTAAAAGTCCTCTAAAACTTGTTCATGCGATGAATTTCAAAAAGTACTGTATGCAAAAATATTTCAGAATGCTTTTTTATTTTACCTTATTAAGAATTGTTACTAAAATTCATTATTCTTGCATCAAAAGCGAAGATAGGACCTGCCTTTTATTGTAAGCAGAGTTGTAAAGATTTCCTGAATCCATTTATAACAATGTGGTTTTGATAAATGTTATCGGTTATCACATTACAGGAACACTTTGTATTTTAATATTCCATGGGTTGATTTGTATATTTTGATTTAAACAATCACAGGTATTGATAATCAATTGCTTTATTTGTCTAAAATAAGGTCATTCCAGATAGCCAAGGCCATACCTGCCGAAATTATGGCCAAGAAGTAACCCATCTGATGTGTTCATAAAATACTCAAACTAAAATATTCACTAACATGTACATACATGTATGTAAAGATATCGACAAATGGGAAGATATCAGGAAAAGTCTATCAGGATATACTGAAAATTTGAAATAACCTCTTCATGTTTGAGAGCGCATATCATAAGTTTCACAAACTTACTATTTTCCATATGTCTGTAAGTAGGTCATCAAAATATATTTATGAAGATACTGGGAATGAAGTGTATCTATAAAAATAAGAAACCGGTTTGTAATATTCACGAGCATGTATTCTCTCAGTCCTTCAGTCCAAAAATGACCTTCAGTATCACAATTCAGGAATCACATTTCTGTTGAAGCCTGTCCAGGTAAAGCTTCATCTATCAGTCACACAGTCACATTGAAAGCTGATATTGTCTTGACTGACCTTGACCTCATGACCTTGACCAATCCAGGTCGTGTCTGCCACTGGTCATATCACTGCCCTCAAAATTCAGGAATATCCACACTGGTTCACAATAGCTGCCTCTCAGAGATAGATTTCCGTTGCTGCCATTAATTGCGGCCATTTTTGTCACATGGGAGGTATCGTAAGTATTGGGATTACCTTTTGGGTATTTTGGCAAAATATTCAAATATACAGACAACCAAAAACACCTTTTTTGCTAGATCTGACATGAGAATTTCCACTATAGGAGCATCACAGCAATTCACAGCTGGATCAGGGGAATTATGGACACGACGCTCCCCACGGTTCTGGCAAGACTTTTCGGGATGCCATTTTGACTTGGCAGTGGTCACACAAAGGCATTGAGGGCATGATACATCTGCATTAGCACGACTAGATGAATGGGCAGACACGAGCGGCGATCATTAGTGGCTGGGTCGTACGTCAACCAGGACAGGGCATTGTAGTGCTCCAGTACAAACCTGTAACAGATACAAAGCACAGCATGAGAACAGTGGGAGTTAATGTTGTTTTACATTTTACAATCACATCACTGTAGTCTGCAAACCAGCCTGGAACAGTGGTTGACAGCATGAGAGAGTGAGTTTGATTTTATGCTGCTTTTAGCAATATTCCAGCAATATCATGGCTGGGGACACCAGAAATGGGCTTCATACATTGGACCCATGTCGGGAATCGAACCCGGGTCTTCGGCATGAGGAGCGAACGCTTTAACCACTGGGCTGCCCGACTGCCCTCTGCTCTTGAGAAGTTCATTATCATTCACCTTGACTTCCAGGGTATGACATACAGTCAGACAGGTTAACCCTTGCTACCAGCTAATCCCCAACTGATCAAGCTGCTTTTAACAGTATGTCAGTTTAATGTGGAAGAAAAGGTGACGCAGGTTTTGGACAGTTCCCCATAGTAAAACCTCTTGCATGGGTAATATTTGGTATAATGCAAGCTAACCAATAATAATTTGGTACGCCTCTTTTAAACATTATTCCAGTTATATCACATGTGTCAGCTTCATGTGGGCAGAAAGCCCGAAGTGATGCATCACAACAGAGATGTTAACAAACTGTTTCTACAGTTGGTTCAACATTATCCCCAATGTGCATGAAACAACAACCGTATCATCAGGTTCAGTTTCATCCAGCAATATGCTGTACCAGCAAACTTTGGATGTTTGTTGGCTAACTGGCTGTAGCAATTGGGATACAGTGACATGCACCAACCAAGTCAGCGAGTCTGACCACCTGATCCCGTTAGTCGCCTCTTACGACAAGCATAGTGGCCTTTTACGGCAAGCATGGGTTGCTGAAGACATATACAAACCTTAGCACATCACATGTGAGGTGGGAGTCAAGGGCATGAGAGTTGCGATCCTGAGGGTGAGGCATGAAGTCATCTTGTTTGGAGGATGAATTGATGTGGAGAGCGGCCTGAGGACAAAAACAAGCAGATGCTATAGAATGTTCCATGAAACACAAAGTACCCACATGAGTGACTTTTGTCTGACCCCAAGTGTCATTATTCCAGCCACATCACAGAAACCCATCAACAATCAAGTCTGGCTGACCAGTGACCAAAGAATGGATCAACATCATCTGGGTGTGACACATGCAGTCTGTGAAGTTTGTTTGTTGTTTAATGCCACACTCAGCAGTATTCCAGCTGTATGATGGCATTCTGTAAATAATTGAGTGTGGACTAGACAATCCAGTGATTAACATCATGAGCACCAATCTACGCAATCAGTGAGCCTGACCACCCGATCACAACAAGCATGGGTTGCTGAAGACTAATTCTAACCCAGATCTTCACAGATGAATCGGCAAAGTCTCAGATCACCATTTCAATCACATCTAACAACAAGCATGAGGAGTTGGGGTCCATTCTGACGATGTCATGCACTTTATGCATACTGCTTATTGATGTGGAACCTTATAAATTACATATAATTCAGAGATGCTAACCCTCATATCAATTTCATGTGAAAAAGAACCAAATAAATAGCACCATGGTGCAAGTTTAGTTTCAACATTTTCGTGAAGCCTTGACGTAATGAAACATGGGGACATATGCAACTTCACTATTTGAAAAATTAAACCTCAAATTTGAATAACGAAGAAAGAATAATCATTGACAAGATTGAACATGAACATTGACAAGGAACTCATCAGTGACATCCATTTATGCCATACTTCAACAAACTCGGCTTTTGTGTAATTTTGATAATTAAAAATTACATTCTCATTAACTGTATTGCAGAAAGAGAAGGCGGTGTACATGTAATTAGCTCACTGTAGAATGCGTCACTTGACTGGAGCATTAACAATTTGATCTCCGTGAAATATAATGCATGTAAATAATTCGTGAAAAGCATGTCCAAAAATGTAATTTGGGAAGGACAAGCATAAAAGCATACGGTAAGCGTAATTACTGCACCAAAAATGTATTGGTTGGCATCTCTGCGTAACTATTACCATCATGATCATCGTCCACAAATACCAATCAACAACTAACATTGGGTACTGAAGAGGCATTCTGGTGAGATAAGAACAAATGTGTGTCTGTTTTCAGTGATGTTTCCCCAAAAGGTGAATCTCCCAAGTCTGGCGTGATAAGCTCACCTTGAAGACTGTTGGGGAGACATATTCATTTTCTGGGGAGGCAGACCAAAACCACTTGGGCAGAGGTCCTGCCCCAGCAGTGGACAGCATGTAGCCCATGGCCAGTGGCTGCTGGAGCAGGTTGGGGGGTTCGTCCTGTATATCTATATTGGAGGTACCACTGTTTAGCTGGAAAATAAAGCAAACAAATCTTAGAACTACCTTCATAAGGAAGGGTGGGTGAGTGGGTGAGTGTTTTTTTGAGTGAGTGAGTGGGTTGGTTTTAACGCCGGTTTTAACAGCGTTTCATTTATATCATGGCATGTTAGCTTGAACCTAGATTCAGGCGCATGTCTCAAACAGTTACCGCGTTGGTGAAACCCAGAGCACAGGTAAGGTGCTGACAAACCTAGAAACATAATCGTAATGAATCTGGATTCAAACCCACAATTAGAGGTTTCTAGCATGCCGAAGGGACGTAACTCTGGACGAATTGCAGAGACTTAGACGACTTGCCCCAAAGGGTGAGGTGAAACTAGGGTTTAATGTCACATTCAAGATGATTGCCCATATATATATCGATACCATGCCACAGTTTAACATGGATACCCCACTGGGTCAGTGTACACCGGTCTCATAAAGATGAGACCAGGAGGGATATGACAGCAGTCTTATCAGGTTTGAATCAGGTCATTCAAAGAAAACTACACTTATCTGCTTACTCATCTTGTAATAAATGGTTACCCAAAGGTAAGACACATGGTATCATTAAGTGTCTGGGCCTAACCTTGAAATAAGCATCAAACACAAAACAAGCTCTTCAAAAATTGAAAGTCAAGGAGTTAGCAAAACACGGGGACCCCCTTTGCCCTGAAAACCCAAACAGTTGTAACCTGCAACAAACAGTAATGTTTCTAAGAACGAAGAGATCCTTTTCAAATTTTTATAATCAGTCATTTCTCTTACTGTACTGTCAGTACAATAAGCAATGACAAACTAAATGACAATCAACTTACAGCATTTTGTCCGTTAGAGCGCTGATCTGGAAGCCTGCCTTTATCACCTGGTGGAGGGGAACCGTTAGGGGAGGTAACTCCTGGGTCTGTCCCAAACAGCTCGTTGAAGTTGAAATCGTTGTCCATAGTGCCAAATTCATCATATGACATGATATCATCCAGCTCTAAGTGACTAGTTTCAATGGGCATCGCAGCACTGTTTACCTGTCAACAAGTCACAACAGGTCAACAAAAGCATAACAACACACTGGGCATCCTACAAATCATTTTCAAACTGTTTTTATGCTTTTTATGCTATTTCAGTTGTTGGCGAATTGACATTATTTCCGTTATATCATTGTGTCAGTTAATGTGGGAGGAAAGTGTCTCAGTAGATGACCGCCACTTTGGTGAAACCCAAAAGTACAGATAATATAGAGAGCCTAGGGCTCCTAACAAGGGCAAATCTGGATCACAAGGTCTTCTCCCATGCTTTTGCAATGACATGGCAAGCAGCAATACAAAGGATTATTCTACCATCCGCTGCAGACATTATGAGATGTATTCTACCAGTGATTAATATATATTTCATGGAATAGAGATGTACATATAACAGCTTTCCATAATCATATTGGTGAAGCACTGGTCTATAGAACAGTGAACTAGTACGCTTGGTTAAGCCGAACATCCTGACATGGATTCTGACCTGTGCTGTAGCCGAGGTAGGAAAGACGAGGATGTGGGATGTTGATGCATCCCGGGGGGTTTGGAGGGGGCAGTTGCTGCTCGGCTTCTCCTCCATCTTGAGGGCGTCGGACATCACCTGGAAGCTGGGCTGCGCCTCCAAGGACACCAGACATGCACTGAGGATACTGGGGTTCTCACTGGACAGGTAGGAACACTGGTTGCAGATGTCCCGCATGTGCTTGCTCACATAGGCCAGGTTCTTCTTGCTAATGATGCCAGCCCAGCCTACAGCAGGAATACAGTGTTGCTTACATGCTCATCATACTGGGACCAACATAGAAAATCATCACACACTGACATGTCAAATTGGCTGAAGTAAAAAGTTCTAGTCAAAACAAACCATGAACCTTAGAAACTGCCCTCAATGGGAACAGTCTAAGTAGAACTACATCTAAAGACAAACACAAGCATTTGACTTTTAAGTTTTCTGATGCATAAACACAAGGTTTGCTACTTTCCGCCATCATGGTAATTTTATGCCAGAAGAGTTACTTCCCTTAGACCAAAAGGCTGAAGAACCTACCTTTTAGTTCTCCGTGACCAAGACGCCCAAACCTGCCTATCACAAGCCTGGCAGGTAGTGTTGTCATGGAAACAATGCCAAGAATGTAGTCAAACAACTTCTGCAAGCCAACTTTCCGAGCTGATGCCTTTTTCCTCCGGCTCCTGAAATATCAATTTGCAAATGGTTTATAAAGAAATCACACAACAGAGAACATTGACTAGAATCTGTGAGTAGTCCAAGCAGCTATACAAATCTACCGGTCCTGTGGTATCCCTGCTAATGACATTAAAAGAAATATTCAAATAATGAAAAACACAAAAACCACTTGCACACCTCATGAAAAAAATATATGTCTGTTTGTGGTTAACAAGATTACATACAGATTGTTTGTAGCACTTATTGGTGAAGGGCGGTTAATACAACAAATTCAGTATTCTAACACAGAATCCCCATTTGCCAATTCAACTATGATCTAATACGTGTTCCTACCTGTTTGGTATTTCAATATTAATGACACAGGTCTCCATGAGTTCTCCCCTCTCGTCCGTGCACGTCGCCAGCAGCCAGCGCTGGTCTTCAGACAGACAGTAGGCACAGAACAACACATTGGACTTCTCTGTCTTCTCCCCACAACACTCCGCCAGCTGGCTCTGCTTGTCCCGCACTGGTGCCAGCACGAACGGGGGACTGTAAAGGCGCGTGAAACCATTGTCCTGTGGGAGAGGGAGGAAGGGTTGGTTATATGACATACCAATACAATAGAATGTGCTAGTACCCAGGGTTTCAGATCGGTTAATTTTCTACGACACTGACTGATCTAAAATGTTCAAAAGCAGACTGCAACTTCAGCCACTAGTCTGAAGCCAGACTCAAATAAAATTTTGTAAGGACTAGTAAGATCATCTTATAAAATACCATATAACACTAAAATGTACTTAAAATGATGCTAAGAGGCAAGGAAGGGCTAGTAGACTCAAAAGATTTTGCCACAGAGTGCTAAAGACATTTTTCTTATCTGATAATGATATAGGAGAATGATAAAAAAAATTCCCCACACATTACTGAGGCTGCCATTTTGAAAGAGTTGACTGGTCTGATTGTACCATGTTACCTCTCATCCGACCATTTAATCTACATGCTATTTAACGCCGCACTCAGCAATATTCCAGCTATATGATGGCAGACTTAATAATTCAGTCTGAACCAGACAATCCAGTAATCGATGTTGTGAACAACGATCCACTCCGGTACGGGTATGAAAACATGCAATCAATGCCTGAACACCCAATCCATTTGGTCGCCTCTTACAACCAGCATAGGTTGCTGGGTAACTATTCTATTCAGGATCCTCACGGGGCATCATACCAAGACGGAATAACAAATACAAGGACAAGTGCTTGCAACATACAAGGTGAATAACATGTGCCACTGACAAGGTACGGGATAAACTGACCTCTTTCTTCTTGAGAAACTGTTCCGCAGCTGCCGCAGATCCGAAGCCTGTGAGAGGCCGACCCATGATTGTGTGTGTCAGGTTCCATCTGCAGTTGGTGAACACTGAGAAGGCCACAGACTTGAGGGTCTGAAACTGGGTGTTGCTTTCCTTGTAACCCAAGATAGTCTTCAGAGGCACAACCTGTGAACATAGAATTCCAACAAATGTCATTGTAAACAGAGCTTTTTTCTTTGTTTTGTTTTTGCTTAATGCCGCACACAGCTATATTCCTGCTATATGATGGCAGTCTGTCAATAATTGAGTCTGGACCAGACAATCTATTGATTGACATCATGAGCAACAATCCACGCAATTGGGATACGTTGACATGCATCAACTAAGTCAGCAAGACTGACCACCCTATCCCGTTAGTTGTCTCTTATGACAAGCATAGTCGCTTTATGCGGCAAGGATGGGCTGCTGAAGACCTATTCTACCCCGGATCTTCACGAGTCAGTAAACAGAGCATTCAGACAAGCTACATATATGGGATTCAGCACAGGAGACAAAACACTGTCTACAACTGTACTTTTTCTGGATCATAAATACAACCAAGAAAGTAAATGTGGTTTGGTTTGGTTTGTTGTTTAACGCCGCATTCAGCAATATTCCAGCTATATGACGGCGGTCTGTAAATAATCCAGTCTGGACCAGACAAACCAGTGATTGATATCATGAGCGTTGATCCACGCAATTGGGATCTATGACATGCATCAACCAAGTCGGGGAGACTGACCACCCGATCCCATTAGTCTCCTCTTACGACAAGCATAGTCACTTTATACGGCAAGGATGGGCTGCTGAAGACCTTTTCTACCCTGGATCCTCCCGGGTAAGAAAGTAAATGTGACCAAGATGAAGACTAAAAGGAAAGATAATTAATTTTGGGATATCCTCGCTGATTTTTTGTTTGATGTTAGTTTGGTAAAACACACAAGCTCAGCTATGGTGCAGACAGACCAAGGATCATAATTAGAGCATATCTGTGACTCAAACCCATGGTCAGCAGATCCTGGCATGGGTGCGGGACGCAACTCTGTACAGCAAACCACAGGACAGTTATCTGTGTTCCTCGTGACTAAATCTTCAGGACTATGGTGGAGTCCTCATGAGCTCCAACTTACCTGTAAGCACATGTTGTTCTGGAGGTTCTCTGGGAGGGACTGGACCATCTGATGATAGCAGCGAAGTAGCCCTACCATTGCCAGTCGGCTGTCATCATCCCATGCATTGCCGTATGTGAATGGGTCAATGAGATACACCACTACAGCAGGACAATGGTTGTTGTCATCTGTGTCCAGGTCATGTTGACCTCCGTCTTTCTGGGAACTTCCTTCACTAAATCCAGTCTCTGGAAATACGAACAATTGTTACTCAGTTTTCAAAATGAAAATGGTTTGACTATTACAACTTATTTCAGTCATCTTATTTGCCACATTAGCTAAAAGTATCCCTTACAAAGGCTTGCTTTCCTAAGTCATAAAACTCTGTTATAGAACCCATGAAGATAAGGAGCAGAATGGATCTCAGCAACAGCAAATCATAACACTGTAACACTGACTTAAACAGTCAAAGCGCTAAAATGACTTTGTTGAATGGGGCTCAGGTCACATATTTAACCAAATATGGTTACTTAGGAAATATTTAAACCCAGAATCTTCTCAAGACCTAATCATAATAAGGTTCTGGGGTCCATTTCACAGAGTGCTGAGATCATTTCAACTCCATACTGTAACAGACTCACTAACAGACATAGCACTACAATCACTTGGTGTAACAGGGCCCTGATTGTTTACAAGAACCAATGATGACTTAAATGACAACAATGACTTTTTAATGTAGTCAAACTGCTTTTGTTTCTAGCACCTACCTTTATTATCTTCCTGGCCTGGTGTAATCCCTGATGAGTTCTGACTGTCCGGTGTAGGTGGCTTAGCAGGCTCCGGAGCCTTGAATGGTGTCTTGTGTGATGAGCTAGATGGTGTGTCAAACAATGACTTGTCCAGGCTCTGTCTTGCCAGGAACGGCCCCAGCCGATGTCGACACACCTGAGCATACAGCTTCAACTTGGCAGCCAGTGGTGATTCCCCTGCAGAAAAGAATAGTAGCCACTGTCAATACAGGCAACATCAAATGACATAATAAGGATAATATTTTCTGTGTTGTTGTTTAACGCCACACACCAATATTCCATCTATATGATCCCTGCCTGTAAATAATCATGCCTGTGGTTGATATTGAGAGCAACGAGGCATGCAGTCAGGATACAACACTTCATCACCTCTTACAACCAGCGTAGCTACATAGGGATCCCTTCCTACCCAGAATCCTCAAAGGGGAGTTAATTAGGAACATCTGGGATAATCAGAATCTAAAGTTAGCAACTTTATAAAGAAACAAGTAATCAACACTAACCACTAGCGAGGTCAATAATATGTCAATACTACTAGCAATATCTTCCAATCAAATTCGTAATACATTTCATTTATCAAATCGGTGGAATTAAGTTCAAACTATTGTACTAATTCTGCAAAAAATCATCTTGGATGGCGTCCCTCCAGACATGAATGTGTGTAGATGTTCCTGCCAACTTAAAGTGAAGTTTTCTCCATCAAAAGACACCTACTTTCATTAATCAGTTTCTCGTCCATGTTTTGGGGTATTCAAATTTTAACACTGGTGTACTGTTAGTGTCACACATTTCACAATCATCCCGATGAAGATACATTCCAGTAGTAATATTGCCTCGATGTTTACACAGACACTAAACCCATGTGGTCTTGTGTATTACCGTGTACCAAAATAATGGTAGTGTTGTTCTTATCTTGAGATATATACTACTCATTAGAGGTGTAACGATACGGTGTGATCACAATGATCCGTACCCCAATACTATGGATGCAATATGATCCGTACCCCAATACTATGGATGCAATATGATTTGTGCCCTAATACTACGGATGCAATATGATTCGTATCCCGATACAGTACTTTCATTTCATAAGTAGACATTCTTTCTTATTGCGGGTGAATAACAACCCAGAATCATTTGTTTCTAAATTTCAGAGATCAAAGATGGGGTATTGTAGGGCAGAAACATATAGGCTAGAGGTCACTGTGAATGTTATGCTATTTATAGCCAACCTGGAAATACTAGAGAAATTGCTTAAGCTGGTGTTGTATCGTATCATATCATAGTTACGTATCATGATACAATACATCTCAAAAAAGGAAATAGGGGGCTCTTATTAGAATATTATTGGTGGAAAAAACAAGATAAATTGAAGATAAATTTCGTGGTTTATGCTGACAGCCTGAAATGTTTATGTACGACAGATATATTTTGCCAGAATTTAATTGCCCATAATTAAGGGTGCATATAACACACGAATGCATATTATACGCGAATAAGTAAGTCTTGTGTACATTGATCAATCGGAAAGGGTGTTTATTGGGATTGTTCACTAGCCAATATATTAGCAAATATCGCTGTGGGCACTTATTACATCGAATACAGTACATCCAACTGTACTATACAAAGCACAGGAATCTTAAGACAGCAAGTCAAATACCTATTAAACTATTTAACTTTTAAGTTCTTAAAATATGCAAACAATATTCCAGACAACACCCACCTATAGACTTGAACCATTCATCAACTTGTTCATCTTGCACTTTCTGAGCAGCACTCTTCCCGACCCGCATAATACCATCTCTTAGCACTTTAGATATAGGGCAATGTCTGCCCAGCCGACATAGTTCATACACTGTACTCAGCTCCTTGAAGAAACTGATCACATTCTGTAGGATAAAGTCATTGTCAGGTGCCACAACCACATACGCGATGTCACGCTGACGACCAAATGGTTCCATGAATTCTTTATCCTGGAAAAGAATTTTATTAAGTTAAAAGACAGATGGAGAAAAAATTAACAGAGACAATTAAGGAGATAGTGTTCAATAACTTGTCTGACCTGTTTCAACTGATCATGTTTAACATACATGGACACATATAGACTACAAGACTTGTTGCAGACAGCACCATATTTGTACAAACATTTTAAAAAACAAAAGCAAAATATTTATCACACAGTTAGTATATGTTTCCAATTTCACATTCAGCAATATATTTGCTAAATCACAGTACCCAAATATAATATAACCTTTGATTGATAACATAATGTAACGCAAGCCAAATACAACCATATTTCTCAAACAGGACACAATCAACATGTCAAAAATAAATTAGGAATAAGACTATGTATTTCATACTTCAATTCTAGAAAGTATATCAGGCAGATTACTTCCAGTAATAGTAGCAATATATTCCATCTACAAAGCAGACATTTTCTATGGCTACAGATATATTTGGCTCTAAACCTGAAGGAGTCAAGATCCAGGTTAGAATTGGTCTTCAGCAACCTATGCTTGCCGTAAAAGGCGCTTATGCCTGTCGTAAGAGGCGACTAATGGGATCGGGTAGTCAGGCTCGCTGACTCGGTTGAAGCATGTCATCGATCCCAACTGCATGGATCGATGCTCATGATGTCAATCACTGGATTGTCATGTCCAGACTTTATTTTTTACAGACTACAGTCATATAACTGGAATATTGCTGAGAAAACACTACATCAGTGAGTGTTATTAATGTCAGCTTTTGCCAATCCACTTACCCAGAAGCGTATACTGAAGGGGGAGACGGACAGCCAGTCTCGGTCGTAGCCCACCAGGAAGTGTGGGATGGGCTGGGGCTCACTGTTCTCGTCCGACCCTGTGCAGACAAACATTGGATCAACTACACGCTTGCACCGGGTACAAACATCACTACAAACAGCACAAAACAAACAGAGCCTGCCCACGATGACTAGAATACAGATGAAGCATCCCACCCACACACCAGGTTTTCAGTTCAGCACAAACTCTTACTGCCCTACATCTTTAGACAGGTTAATCCTTTCCCACTGTATATTGCAGCGATCCCAATGTCTTGATTGCATTGCCATCTCCCACTATTTTACAGAGCCCTTTGATAAAGACCAATGGGTACAAATCACAAAGTTGTGTGTGTCTTCCTAATATGACCCTGTGCATGATTATTGTATCACAGCGTTCAATATACTTAACCTTAGAAAGGGATATTCTGAGTGACCAGGCAGGAATTTAATGTGACTGTTTGCTGGGAGAAGTTGTTATACAAATACTTTTCAATACTGCCTCGGATCTGACTCAATTTCAGCATCATTACAAATAATATAACATTTCCTTAAGCTGCTGTTTTAAAGTCTTTAACGGTTTGAAATATCTCAATATCCCTATCAAAACAAGTAGAATATAATTGAAAAGCACAAAAATTTGAACATTAGTCAACTGTTGCATGATTCTCCCTAGTCATATTGTCCCCATCAGTTATCTACCATGGGACATTTTTTAATGCTTGATTACTGTAGAGCACAAAACTTGAGCATCTGAAGTTGTTTAAAGTGAGGAGAACGTGAAGGCGGCTTACCTCTGTCTGCCAGTTGATGGAAGTCCTTCCAACTGAGCGGCCCTGTAAGCTTGTGACTATGTTCCCACACCCGCATGATGCGCTTGTTCATGATGGCATCCATCAGGAGGGGGTTCAGCGTCTTCAACATGCGCAGGATGTCTTGGGAGTTCAGCGGGATTCGATTAGCACCTGGGGAAAACACAACATTCACATCATCCTTCATGTTTCTCAATAGTATAACACAGCTCAATCTCGAATGGGAAAGAGTGAGAAGTAGTTTATATCAGGGCATGTCAGATGTTTTGGTGAAACCAACACGCATGTTACAGTGCTAACAAACCTAGTATCATAATCATGGCAGATGTAGCATTACAAACCACGAGCAGCATTCCCAACCTCGTGCATTCACATTAAAACTGTTTGTACTAACATGTCAAAAAAACTTCAATTTGGTTAATTTGAAAATTCTTTTGTGATAAATTTTTGTTCTTAAATCGTTTGTAATATTAAAAAAACGTAATTATATCTCGTAAGTCGAAATATATCAGTCATTTTCCTGGGCATCCTTTCTCATCCTCTTACCTTTAAGGAACGGCCATTTATGGAGACAGTTCTTTTTCATGGCAGGGTCATCAAGCTTGTTTGGTGAGCAGTTCTCCATGGCTTGTCTCCCCTGATCCAAAGCATTGTAGGAAACCTCATTGCCATCTGTCAACAAATACGGCAAGTAAGACTCTGTCTTCGCAACTACAATATTCCGTCTTACAAAACGGTTTCATTTGTGGCAGAAAGATGTAGCAGGATATGGTATTGAATAGACCATAAGATGTGTAACATTAACTCCCACTTAATCGGTTATGCTCTTTTGAAACTTTGATTTTAGTTCTTCCCCTTGCCAAATGTGCATTTACTGCCATACGTCATCAACATTTTTCATTATCCTGATTTCAACAATCCTTTGGTCAGATCTCAAACTACATATACAAACCAACAAACTCCCACACCCCATTTTCCAAGAAAATATATTTGAAAAGTCATTGCTATTATTGAGCTGTCATTGCAGGCCAAATCTACATTGCTATTATTGAGCTGTCATTGCAGGCCAAGTCTACATTGCTATTATTGAGCTGTCATTGCCATGTTTGCAGGCCAAATCTACATTGCTATTATTGAGCTGTAATTGCAGGCCAAATCTACATTGCTATTATTGAGCTGTCATTGCAGGCCAAATCTACATTGCTATTATTGAGCTGTCATTGCAGGCCAAATCTACATTGCTATTATTGAGCTGTCATTGCAGGCCAAATCTACAGAAGAAACAAACTCTAGCAAATCAATCACTTACAATTACACATGCATAGTTACTTTTGAAACAAAGGGTATCACTTCTACCTTCTGACCAGCTATACTTCTTGCCAGGTTTAAACAAAAAAAGCTCTTAGATCTTAAATGATTGTTATGTCCTGAACTGTTTGAGTTCTCTTTGTCATGTCATTTTATGTACACAATCTACAAGCATGTTCATATGTACAGAGAATTCCCTTGTGGTTAATAAGTATTGTCATATAAACACCTGATATTTGGCCAACCAATTCTCACTGTAATGAAGGGTATGTGTCTTACCGCTTATCTGCAAGGTATCCACGACACTTCCCATGAAAGACGTAGCTGCACACATATCCAACAAGGACAACCTGTGCTCTGCCACCATGGAGGGATGGGGCAGAGTGAACTGTCCAAGAAGTAACTCCAATATTATCTGAGGTATATCTTCGGGAACATTGTCTTTTAATGTGTTCTCATCTAACGCTAGCAAACTCGGCTTCCGCCGTTCAAATCTGTCCTCGCGCCTTCCAGTAATATCCACTTCGTCTTCATAAAACAACCCTGAATTGTAACCGTACTTTCGGTTCATGGCAGCACTAAAACCACAACTGCAGGACAAGGAATCAGAGTTTGGGCCAGTGTCTGGGACGTACAGCCCAGCATCGGAACCTTTGATGTCCATATTACATACACAAATATTGCAACTGTCAAAGTTGTGGTCCTTGAACAGATTGAGAATGGAATCCGAGAGGAGCACATTGACAATGAGGCTGTGCACCTCTGGTAGCTGGTTATTGGTGCCATGATTGTCTATTGAGTTGAGGGTTTTGTTCAGGATGGATGAGGCGTTGGATGCTGGTGACTGGAGCTCATAGCTCATGGGGGTACGTGGTGTGCGTGGAGTTCGCTGCTGATTGCTGTTGTGGAACGTGGCTGGGGAACTCTCCACAGTGCCAGTTGGCAGTCGGGATGTCAGACTGGGGATGTTCTCTATGGACGGGATGTTAATGTATTGACTGCAATGGAAAATGTAGTGGTTACACATATGCACATATAAAGGCAACTTTCTTCAGCAACATTGATTAAATGAGGAACGGACTGTCATGCCCTTCTCTGTACGTCTCATCAGGCCCACTTAAGATGACCCAATTGCACAAAAGATGCACAGAATGCATGTCATCGGGGTACAACGACACATCAACTCGCATCAGCCTACAGATGCTCCAATAAGATCAGTTGAAAGAACAAAAAAGTATCAGTCATAAACAATCCCTGCATTACGTATCACACCGTGGGTTAGAACAATATGTTTATGTATAACCGCACGCCAAAATAATTTGTACGGGGGGGGGACCCAGCAGTGTATAAATACTGCCCAAACCCTGATGCTGTAATCAGTCAACATTCTTGACTGTTACATTATAGCCACTATTCTGAATCCCAGGTCTGAATGAGTGAGTGAGTGAGTGAGTGAGTGAGTGAGTGAGTGAGTGAGTGAGTGAGTGAGTGAGTGAGTGAGTGAGTGAGTGAGTGAGTGAGTGAGTGAGTGAGTGAGTGAGTGAGTGAGTGAGTGGAGCTTAACGCAACTTTGAACAGTATTCCAGTTATATCAGTTTCTCAGCTTTATGTGGGAGGGAAGCCTGATCTTACCACGACATTCTGATGGTGCTGACAAACCTAGAAACCCAGGTCTAGTAAAACATAATTTGGTCTGGTAAGCTCACCATAAGACACTACATATACAAACATCAAAATCTGTTGCAAATGATTCAAAGGACAAGCTGTGGCCATTAAAGTTGTTGGCACAACTTATCTAATCTCAAAGCCAACAACAGTCAGCACTGTTGTGTTGTAATTCTAGCAAACAGTGAGAGCGTGTTACTACTAACCTTGGGGTTGGTTGAGAGAGTGACTTGTCCATGATGGCCATGGTGAACTGCCAGGGGGGTTTGTAGTCAGGAAGCACAGGGATCGGAGACAGCTGCTTGCTGGGTAGCTCCACCTGGGAATACTTCCCACAACCAACAAACTTGCCAAACTCAGGGGGTTTGAATACCCCTTGCTGAAACATAAGAGAAGATAGATGAATAACCATTGTGATTCTATAAAAACAGTAGTAGAAAACTTACACTGTTTTTAATTCCAAGACTTGATACTGTTACACCTGGTATTAACCTGTGTTCCACACCGGTTTTATATAGTGTGTGACAAGTGAGCGCAGACAGGATAAAACTTGACAGGGTTTTTTTTCTTTTTTGAATAATTATCAGTGGTATTTTAGTTTAAGCCAAATTGGATCCATTAATAACAGAGGATAGCAGGATATACATTAATCTCAAGTAGAACCAGATTTCCACCAACAAGCAATACTTATTATTCTATTTACATTTCAAAGAAAGGGAAGAAAACACAACAAACCAATGGTCAATAGTGTGAGCACCAAACAGCTGTCTCACCTTACACAACTCCTCAGCAGTGGGCATGGGATACGCCTCTACTTTGACTTCGACTACATCGTGCGTGACATCGGTCATTGTCTCGGGTGATGGCAGCTTGGTATTTTCAAGTGAGGGTGGCGTTGGATACATCCTTGATAGATCTTGTGCTACTGAAACAGAAATGGTCAACAGTCACACATTCAAATACTTCCATCTTCGCACAACAGAAACATTTCACAAAGGTTAAAGCTCATCAAACAAAACTATTACCACAAAATACCCTATTTCTCTATTCATATACACTCCAGTGTTCGTTTGTTTGTTGTTTAACGCCACACAAAGCAATATTTAAGCTATATGACGACAGTCAGTAAATATCGAAACTGGAGCAGACATACTAGTGATTGAAATCATGTGCATCAATCCACGCAATTGAGATCGATGACATGCATCAAGCAAGTCAGCAAGACTTACCACCTGATCCCGTTAGTCACCTCTTACAACAAGCATAGTCGCCTTTTACGGAAAGCATGGGTTGCTGAAGATCTTTACGGGTCTACGTGTTCAAGATACTGCATCAAAGTCAAGGGGTCCTGATGTTACTGTGTCAGATGTAAGGGGTTCCTTGATTCAAATACAGTATCAGCAAATATCAGGACACCAGGACCTCTTTCAATTCAAAAACCACATAAGAGACCAACCAGAAACCAAGTGAATGTTAACAATTGATATTTTTTTTTCAGATCAAACTGTAATCAGTTACTTCATAAAAATTCACCATGAAACAGTAGGACACTTACCAGATGGCGTTATTTTCCCAGCAGTCAGTTCCTCTGTCGTCTTACTGGCAGACAACCCTGCATCAAGTCCCTAGGAAGGAAAATAATAACTTTCACAAAAGATCCTTAAGACAAAAAATATGTCAGGAAATTGAAAATTCTAAAAATTCTTAAAAGTCTCAACATTTAATGGAGATACATGGATGAAGCAAGAATCGGACATTGACTGTACATCGTGCTCCCTATCAAGCAAGCTTTATGACAAGTGATCATCCTTTACTCTGTGTCAGGTCATAAATCTAGCTGTGAGGCAAACCATCAAATGAGGAAGAGCACATCTCACAAAAGCCACCTCGCTGATCTAGACGCATTGAATCTTATTTTACAATCCATAGTGACATAATACATGACATGAAGGTTAATAAACTGACCCCAGCATCGTCACTGTCATCACCCGATGACTCAAATATATGTTCCAAGTCCAGCTCGGTTGGTTTGAGATCAATCTCTCGGGTTAGACTAGCTCCAGGCGTCTGAGGGGAACCCACTGTAGCAGAAACGGCTGAAACAGTTAGTGATCACGACTACATGCTACAGCTACTACTACAACACATAACATGCACATAATGCAGCTACTACAGCTACTGCAACACACCACATGGACATAAACACATATTTACAGCTACTACACACAAATACTTCAGCTACACATTACAGCGATGACACGCATATTACACTAGTTTTGACACACGTAACACTACAGTTTTGACACACATATTACACTACAGTTTTGACACACATACCACTACCGTTTTGACACACATACAGCTACTATTACCTCTACTGCACGCACGCACGCACGCACGCACACGCACACGCACACGCACACACTCACACACACAGACATTATAGCTACAACACATACATGTGTTAATACAACAATCAAAAACAGTTATGTGTTAATACAACCCAAAACTGCCATGTGTTACAATTTTAAATAAAACAGCCATGTTTTAAGTTTCAACCAAACACAGCCATGTTTTAATACTACAACCCAAAACAACCATGCATTACAATTTCAACATACAACAGCCATGTGCCACAATTTCAACATACAACAGCCATGTGCCACAATTTCAACATACAACAGCCATGTGTTACTGTACAGCAACAGCTTACACCATGTGTTAACAGCTACAACATATATGAATGTTCAAAATAGGAAAATGATCAGTAGCTAGATCTTAAATGCCCAAGTTCTGTTTTCAGGGATATATCGTAACATTTGTTGTGTTTGCTATGATCCCTTGTCACTTGTTCTACAAGTGACAAAAATCTGTTTCATATAGAATCAGAATGAAGTTTTAACTTTATTGAAACTTCAATTAATTTTTTTTCTCTTTACCAAATTTCTTCGTGCATTTGACAGTATTAATAAAAAAACAAAATACAAAATCTGCCAGTGAAAGATTATATAACTTTGTTTTGCTTGTTTGTTGCTTAATGCCGCACTCAGCAATTCCAGCTATATGACAGCGGTCTGTAAATAATCGAGCCTGGACCATCAAGTGATTGACAACATGAGCATCGATCTACACAAATGGGATACGATGACATGCATCAACCAAATCAGCGAGCCTGACCAACCGATCCTGTTAGTCGCCTCTTACGGAAAGCATGTGTTGCTGAAGACTATTATAGCCAGGCTGGCTGGTACCGTTGAAAGCACACTGTATACTGATTCCCCAATACTACATGTGATGATGCACTGACATATTAGTGTGTGCAACACAACATTGTTTTTCTGCATCAATTCTCTTATATTGTTCGTAAGTCGAAGCTTTCGCATCTCAGTAGTCAGTTTTGTATGGTTACAGGTGAAGGCATCAACATCATTACACCTCACACATCATCAATACAACGTGCCCGAGAAGACAGCTACAATACAAGCCAAATATTTCAACCATCCCAATTTGTATCAAATTTCACTGTAAGATCACAAAAACATCTTACACACATAACACGTCCTCTTTTACTGAGTAAAACCACTACCATTTCTATGTTGTTGAACGTCACACTCAGCAATATTCCAGCTACATGATGGCAGCCTGGAAATAATCAAATCAGTACAGGGCAAACCAGTGATCAATACTGTGAGCAACAAGCATGTCACTGGAGTCTGTTGTTCACAATTAACCAAGTCACCGTGCATGACCACCCGATCCATTTGATACTGCTGACACACACACAGATAATATCACTACTACAGCAGCACTCATCACAAAACACAAAACACAAAACACAAAAACTAAACTCAAAACTCAAATAGCATCTTTTCTTACAACAGCAATCATGAGCATAAGGATCAACTCACCATTCACAGGATTCTCATCTTTGGAGTCATTAAGTCGGTTAGGATCTTTGGCATCTTCATCCTGACAATAAAAAACAATTTGTTCAACTGACAATACAAAACAATTTGTTCAACTGACAATTTTTTGTTGTTGTAATGAATCTTGATTTTCCAAAGATTATTACACTCTCAGTTGTGAGATGGCTCCAAAAAATAAATTGTAAGTGATTCTGAAGCCTTTGATTGTCTAACCAAGCAATTTTTTTGGCATTTGTTTCCATTAACAAAAAAAGATTAGGCCACACCCACTGATGGATTACTGTTTCCTGATTGGCTAAAAAGAGAATGAGCAGGATTTGTGTGCACAACGGTTTTAACATTAACACCTTCATCAACAATACGTTAATTCTTATGACACTGATAGAAGTTTAATGCATCACTATTTTAAGGGTCACAGAAGAATGCAATGACCGTAGACTGTGCTCTTCAAAAAACAGGTTCATAGGACTATAAGAAGTCTTAGAAATGACACACTGGCTTTCATACAATATTTTCTGATTTGATCATATTCAATCTAACTGAAAGCCAAACTTACCCGTTTCGGTGACGGTCGTGGAAAGTGTTCATCTCGACTTTTCCGCGAGCATCGTGTAAGTGTTCCAGGGTTAACGGATGCCTCATCGGAGAACTCATAGGGGTCAGGGGCTGGTGGTGGGGTAGGAGGTTTGGGCGTGTGTCTTTGGGAATGGCCGGAGGGGGAGGAGGAATCGGAGAGGGAGGGTTGTTGGATGTTGGAACCATCAGGTGGGGTGGTATCAATTCGAACTTTCTTCATCGGAAGGTCGATCCTAAAATTGTATAAGTTGGGTTTGAGAAAAAGATGATTGCAAAGCTGCAATTCAAGTCAACATAAGCTTTGTAAACAAAGGAATCCTTGAGAGTCAAGTTTATCCAGAGTAAGTAGGGTTATGTGAAGGCAATATTTAAGTTATATCATCGGGGGGAAACCAAGATGGGTTTCACACATTGCACTCTGTAGGGAATTGAACCTGGGTCTTTGGCATGAGCAAACACCGAAACCACTGGGATACCTCATTGCCCCTTCAGTGTAAACTGACTTAATTTGTCTATCATACTGTATTTGTCTTACGAAGCTAGATTTTAAGACCTTGACTCTTCAGCATGTTAGTAATGGTTCCAGATAATCTTGAACCCTTTTTGAGTTAATACACATGCAATCTCATATGGTGCCACGGCACAGAAAAATACACTGACAGGAACCCGAGTCAAGTAGATGAGAGATTGTGAACAACACAGGGATTTATCCAGGACTATGTCCCTAGCAGGCAAACTGGGGGGAAAATATTTTGCATAAAATTGGGATATTGTAAAAGTTCTTAATTTCTTAAATTCAGATGTGTTTTAACATTGTATTCTGAGATCATATTCAATGCCATAATATAAAACAAAGCATTAAAAGCTCTTCCTATTTACTGCTTCTGTCATCAATGAAACAATGGTTTCTTGTCATAGTCAAAAATTTAGTTAATGAATTTGGAAATTTTTAATTCCAATTTGGGAATTTAATGACATTTGCTGCCGACTTGGTGCCGAGTATCAACCTCTGACTACTTCACTTACCACTGCTGCACTGAGTTCATATTGTAGAGGGAATCTGTGACTAGTTCCTCTTCTTCGTCTGCATCTTTGGTGGGGAGGCTGGGACGCTTCAGACCCCGTGTCAACTCCATCTGGCGATGCTGCGACTGTAACCAGTTGTTCACACTGTCATGTTTGGACTCTTGGCCCCAATGGCACGGGGAGTCCATGGCGTCAGATTTGGAAACCCCTTCCTCATTCTTAGGATAATAGTCCGGGAATCCAGAACACATAAACCCATTCTGGTTTTCAGAAGCACTGCCCGTTTGTTTCCCACACACTTCCTTTTCGTTTCCAATAAGTTTTTGAGGTGGATGCGGACTTAACGTCGGCATCGGTGGGTCCATTGTAGAGTTGACGAGGGGCTGAAGTTCATCTAACGGAGAAGGAGCAGAAGGTGTATCAACATTGGTTTCGTTAGGGGTGCTCTGCCCTTGAGGAGCTATGGTAGTTCCGCCAGTGGGACAGAATGCTGGGTTTGGAGGCAACCTGAGGTCTATATCAAACTGCATGAGATCATCCATGATGGGGGAGCGCCTGTGAAAAGGTGTAGCACTCCGACCATGCCTTGACTGTTGCCTTTCCAACTTTTCCTGCTTTTCGCCTTTGTGTTTCCCACTGGGGAAACTCTTCGACTGACCTGCCCCACCACCTTTCATCTTCCTTTGCCTGGGGAATAAATCAAAGCTCAATCATTGGGTAACCATATTATACAAACACATGTGAAACTTTGACTTATCACAAAAGTAGAGATGTTATGATTTATTATTCTATTTTTTTTAAAAGCACATTGCATGAAGGACAAACAGTTGGAGTGAGGTTTTCCCACCTCATGCATGAGTATGAGGTGTGGCTAGCAAGATACTAATTCTTGCGCAACTGATTATGGATAGTTGACAGTGAAGAGGACTTATGTTATAACTTCTAAGATTTTGTAGTGATGACAGCTAAAATATGTAATGATGCTATGATGTAATAGAGGTAGTGTACGTTTACAACAGTTAAGTAATGTCCAACAAGAGGTTGATAGTGTGAGCACTAGGATTGCAACGAACACACAATGAGGCGAATATGATTCGTATCACGAAAATAGGGTAACAAATACGAATATTAATTCACGAATACAATAAAAAGTCAGCAGTGAATGTATTATTTGTTATATTCAGTGAAACATTAACAACATAAATTATTTGACATGGTTTGTTAATTATTAATACATTATACATTTATATACTGGACTTATCCAGGTACTAGTATCTGCTCAAATGTGACAATGACCAGTGACCACAATACTGTTAAATTAATTATTATAAAAGTGTTGTCTTTGAAGAAATCTGGGCATATAACATGTTCTTATGGATATTTTTAGGTAAAGGGTATGTAAGTGCACATGCTTGAATATTCATAGATATTCGATTCTAGTGGCCACGAATAACGAATTCAATTCATGAATGGATATGGTTCGATTCACCGAATATGCGAGTGAATCGTAACAGCCCTAGAGAGCACCAATACCTCATGGAAGCACTGACACAATCAGCCAGGGAGTTACTCTTCCTTTCTGGTCTTTCCAAAACATAAGCCGGCTTTTACACGAATGGAATGCTAGGGACCTATCCTGAGTATGAAAACTTTCATGGGCCCAATTTCAGAGTAGTCATGCATTTATAAGGTAACAAATACCATATTTAACTTTGGGTGGTGTCAACTGGTGGATAAACCTAGAATCTACATTCATGTCGTTTCCTGCTGAGGAAGTGTTTCTCGAGGAGAAAAGCAACTTGCAGTGTGACTAATCACTCACCTGGGACAAGCACAATTGACTTTGGAAGTTGGTTCAGCAAAGTGCCACTGTCCTGCAGCCAACTCTTCACTGGTGTCACTCGTCCTAAACATCACAGATCACATTCATTATCTTCATTTATACCATAATGGCCACAATTAGTACGAACTACCCACAACCTTTTTATTGAAATCTTGGATGCTCAATGTTTCAGCAACAAGTTAATAAAGAGCCAGTAGAATACAAAATACTTTCCAGATCACAAAATAGATCTGGGTATTTTGTGCTTTCCCTCATTCAACCCCAGCATAATTAGGGCTGTGTATTTGCAAAACATTTGTATTGCAATATACTTTGATACATATTGAGATATTATTTCGAGCTGCAGTACTTGACACTGGTACTGATTGTACATGCAGATTCTATTTTCTACATACCAAAGTAAATATTACTCAGCATGGTCACTCATCGCCATTTTGTCATGATAACAACGTGATAGAAAAATCACTTCTGTGTTTTTGCTGTTTTGTCAATCAATTTCTAAGGAAAATATCCTTTGTGTAGATTTTAAGTTAAAGGATACAAATAACGAACTTCTTAGGCTTTAAAAAAAATTAAAAAAATTGTTCTCAGGCAATGTTTATTTCAAAATATAGTGCGGGTGGGCGGTGTTTGTTTATTTTTTTGTTGTTGTTCAAACTAATATGTAACCAATAAACAGTTGTGTAATCAATAAGCAATTGTGTACAGTCAACCTGGGAAAGGGCCTCCCTACATCAATGTACTCTTTGTCAAGTAAAATACTGGTAAAATACAGTATTTGACTACCGTTATATACCGAAATATTTAAGGGTTTTTTATTTATTTTTTATTTATTTTTAAATGGAAATAAAAACGAAAGGTGCTGCAAACTTTATGATGATGGGGGCGATGCCTGAGAACCAAGAGTATTTTTTTTTTTAGCCTTATATAACATTTACAAACAGGGTTAGAACTAAACTCAAGAGCTTCACTAGCCAAGGTGAGGATAAAATGCTCTTGTGATGTTAAAACAATGGGAATACTGGAAATTTTCACTAGCCCACAGGAATTTGTACATGCCCTGGGCTAGCGGGCTTGGGTTAATTTCTGACGTTGCCAAATATACCGGAACACAGAAAATAATGCAATGTATAGCCTTTGAAAAGCATATTGCAGTACACCAGTAATACTGTGCAGTCCGAAACAAAATATACAGGGGTATTTGGCAGTGCTGTACAATATATATTTCCATGACAAAAAACACATGTCACATCCCTATCATACAAGTAAATAGAATATTGCAATATAGATCCCAATATTGCTATATATTGAATACTAAACAAACTGGCATTTGATACCAATTTTATGAAACAAGTGAATAGTTCTGGTATCTTGCAAGTAAAAAACAGCAAAACAATGTCATGTGAAGTCAGCCAAGCAACAAGGTTGCTGGGCTCATCAAGTGTGCATAAGCTCCTCTCAGTGATCTATCATATCTACACGCAATGTCATTGAAAAAGCCCAGGGAATTATAATGATAACATATAGGAAAACCATCAAAAATTGCAAATTTCTACTAGTTCTTATGATACATTAACTATTGGGACTACAGGACTTGCGCTAACTTCTAACGCTGATTTGTTAGTGAAACTTTTTCCTGCAGTACATAAGCATGCGCTTTGGTATCACACAATGTGTAATACAGCTGTATGTTTATTAAATGAGTGGTCTCTTCATGGGTGTGTAAAAAACACATATAGATGTACCACTATCATGCTCAAAGATACTTTCAAGCATCTGCAACATCTCTCAGCAAATGATCAACTTCAAAGACAAATCTACCTTTTGGCCATGCTGGTGGTGATGCTGGAATCTTCTAGAACCTTCTGTGTGATGGCATGACCGAGAACATCGGAAGCATTGGGCATACAGTTGACGTTCACACTGCCTTCACTCATACCAACGTTCATAGGCGTCATCGGCACGATCTTCACCCCTGTGTCGCCCGCCATCGAGTTGTCTGCTGGGGAGGTGGGTGGTGTCAGGGGACCGTTGCTCATCATGGAGTGGTTAAACTGTGACCTTGGCCCCACACTTGGATTAACAGTGAGGGGCTGGAGGCGGACAGGGGAGTCTTCATTGTCGCAGATGAGCACGAAGGAGGCAGGGTAACGCATCCTCACACCCGCTGCAGAGAAACAAAACATAAGTCAACTAATAGCTTCAACATCTTCCATTCCTTATCAAATACTGATGAATACATTTTGGAGCATATTTGGGATTTACTTAAGTTATCCATTTTGGAGGTCCAAGGGACTCAGTCTTCAATTGCAGAGGTCCCGGGATAAAAAAATGGGGGTCCTAGAGAAATGTCAAAAACTGAAAACAGTACTCTGTGACAAGTGTGGTAAGATTCAGAGGCCCTTAGTTAAAAATAGATATGTAGTACTCAAACAGCAACAAAGAGCTAGAGCTAGAAGACCATGAAGGATCTGACTGTGTATTGTAGGGTTATTAATGATAACATACAGAAATTAATTTTAAGCGGTACCAAAATACAATAGAGCACTAGCATCTTTTTCTGTGTCCCAGTAGACACACTCTGGATTGTTTTTATGTCCCTTTGCACCACTTATCAGATCTGGTAAATCACTGAGCAATGATTTCAGTTTTCAATAGTCTATTACCAAAACTCATGAACAATAGACTTTCTTCAGTTTGCTTGTTGTCTTGCATCACTCAGCAATATTTCAACCATGTCATCACCCTGTAGTGAGTGAGTGCGTGAGTATGGTTTTACACCGCTTTTAGCAATATTCCAGCAATATCACGGCAGGGGACACCAGAAATGGGCTTCACACATTGTACCCATGTAGGCAATCGAACCCGGGTCTTCGGCATGAGGAGTGAATGTTTTAACCACTAGGCTACCCGACCGCCCCTCATCAGCCTGTAACTAATCAAGTCTGGGACTGACAACCCAACCCAAGTCCCATGTTGTTGATGTATTAGGATACCCAATCAACAAAGTCACCTCAGTCACCTCTTATGACCAACAAGAGAGTGCTGCCTGGTGTCCAGATCCCCACCGGACACTTCAGGCAAAGCATGAAGCCA
Source organism: Haliotis rufescens (assembly GCF_023055435.1). NCBI lineage: Eukaryota > Metazoa > Mollusca > Gastropoda > Lepetellida > Haliotidae > Haliotis > Haliotis rufescens. The sequence goes on from NW_025963835.1 coordinate 16,542,459, forward strand.
TAATATTAACATGTTACAATGATATTCAAAAGTAAAAACAAAATTTAACCCTCTTGAAATGACAGCTTAATGAAATGTGTCGGTAGGAAATGTTACATTTATTCAATTTTATTTATTCATGAAAATAATATGACAATGTGCTGCCTGGTAGTTGAAACAGTTATTTTTTTATATCAAATATAGTTTCCATACACTCCTTCACAACAGGCACTTTCGGATGACGTTGAGTACCAATCAGTAGAGGACAAAGGACCAATCACTCAGATCAGATCTCTGTACTGCTTTAAAGGTACATGAAGAAATTATCCTTTGGTGACACCCAAACATGTATGTCAAGACAAATGTCAAGCATTTAATCATGGTCCTTCCGAGGTCAATACAACCTAGCCACATCAACTTTAACTTTTACAAACACAGCATCTCTGCCTGCATGTCACATCTGTAAACGTACAAGAGGCCACGCCTTCTCATCACAGCATATTTTCCCTATAAATCATGCAACATAATTCATATATCAATGATACGAATACCCCCAAAACTGTGACATTGTAGAAGCCTTCAAGATGATTCTATTCAGGCAAACAGCTCAACTCACCAGGTTAATCTCACCTAATCTCTATGGACATAAGAATGTATATCCACACTGATTTGCTAATACACCAGGAAAAGATCATGTATAAAGATAGCTCATTAAGAAAGATAAAGGTGTTGTGTGTACATGATCAATACAAGTAGACATGTGGACAGGTCATTCCATCCTTAACATGTTTTCCCAAAACACAAACAAACAAAAGATACCTGGGGAATATTCCTCGAGTTTTCTGCTAAAGGCCACTCCTCAATACTAATTTGTTAAAATAATAATCAACGTTTTCTAGCATCCTACAATAATGCAGCAGCGCCCATTCTTAACCCCATCAGCCTCCTTGGCTGCAATTCCTATCAATCATGCCTAACCTTTCATAATTTAGACATTCTGTAGTCTAGATAAAATTGATAATCAAATTGCCAGCATATATCTCTAGCAAAATCAATAGTTGCCGGCAATATGACACACACATTCGCTGTGGAAGATAAAACATGATGTAAAATGAAAGATCCATGCATCGTACCAAGCACCTGCTGCCAGTGGACCAGGCTTAATGCATCACAGTGGCACAAGTGGGTAGGAGGGAGGGAGGGAGGGGGGTAGAAAGAGAAGAAAAGAGAGAGAAAGAGGGAAGGAAAGGCTTCGTGCATCATACTGGCACAGGTTGAGGTGAGCCACAGAGTTTGCTGCATACTGGGGCTTATCAGAATCTTTCATACTCAATGTCAAACACTCAAGGCCTTTTAAATTTTCCCTTCTCATAGTTCAAGGTCATTCAAAATACACATTTTAAAGGACTTACTTGTTAATATTGTTACGGAATTCAGCATACTTGTTTAACGGAAGCAGCTGATCATGGGAAGGGAGGTAAGTCTATGTGTACTGACCATAAATAGATGAAATTGATTTCTTCATAGTTCTCAACAGATTTCAACAGAGGTTTGTTCAAACTATGAAACAGCATATTTCTTGTTGGTTAGTTTACATGAGAAACTGAGTAGAAAGGAACATACATGGCCTTTCCAAGGTATGTTTTCCATTAGCAAAATCTATATTGCAGAATCTAAAGTGCCAACCATGAATTTGTACTGTGCTGTGTACTTTATCTTGGGACTACCAATAACTTTGCTTCTAACAATAGGTTACAACCTGGATCGCTGTACTTTCATTCCTAATGTTGAATACATCTTTTATAGTAACACTCGTCTTCACAGAATACAGTTTTTCAGGCTTAGAAACTGGCACTAGAATCATGTTTTGTAGTGTCCTAGCAGAAATAAGGGGGAACCGTACTGTTTTTGTCAATACTTAAACCTAGGGACGCCATCAAGCTTAAATTTGCAACATGGGGTTAGGATATGATAATTTTAGATTTATCCTGTATTTATTTCGGAAGGTGGTTCATGGAGTGTTGATAAGTGCCATGTCTCAATTTTGAAGCGATTCCAGGTTTTGAAACACATTAACTGTTATGTGAAATATTATTCCAAGATATACAATGGAAACTTTAACATCATGAATATCAACATCTGACCATTTCCAACCACCAAACATGGCCATCTCTGTGTGAGCAATTTCTTCAGAAGTTTACATATCATTTTGGCCAAAGAATGTGAACACAAATCAGTACTGTATCAGAGTAGTCTCCCTTGAACACTTATTTGGATATTTTCTGAAGAATATTTTTAATATAACTAATGTTTCTAACTAAAACAAAATCTACATTTAAAAAATATGACTACTGTATATCTTGAGGACCAGAAACAGATTCTATAGAAAGGGGTCTAAAAATAGTATCTTAAACTACAATTTTACTACAAATAACATATTCTGATATCGTGTTATTATGATTGCAAGTTTTACTACATATCTTCAAAATAATGACAACCATATCCTGGGTCATGATACTTTTTATGCATGGAATAATTTGACAAGTCAACACTTCCATTGCAAAAACAACATGTTGACATACAATAGTCAAACTACAACAAATATTACTTGCAACGAGTCATCGCAGTATGGCAGTTATGTTATGTAACTATTCCCTTTTAACTAAGACATCAACAGCGGTAATGTGATCATGGTTGCTGTGAAGAGTGTGAGTTGGTGTCTCTCACTGAATGTGGTAAAGTGGACCTTATGGAATGGGGTAAACGGAAGTTGTAAGAATCAGTGGGACAAACAACTTCATCGGAATTCTTAAAAAAATATTATTGAATGAAATTTTGAATAATCTTAATAAGCTAGATTACAAATATACCGTATTCGACGTAATAAGCGCCCAGGGCGCTCTCAAAATTAGAAATAGGGGGCTCCTATTAGAATATTATATTGGTGGAAAACAGAGTTGAAAGATAACTTTCGTGGTTTATGCTGACAGACTAAAATGTTTATATGCGACAGATATATATTTTTCCAGAATTTAATTGCCCATAATTAAGAATGCATATAACACACGAGTGCGTATTATACGCGAATAAATAAGTCTTGTGTACACTGATCACGGAAGGGGTGCTAAATGGGATTGTTCACAAGCCAATATATTAGCAAATATCGCAGTGGGCGCTTATAAGAGTGGGGCGCTTATTACGTCGAATACGGTAATTCATATCCAATGAACACTTTTTATGGCCAGAGAGTGTAATGACAGGATTAACTTGCGTTACTATATACAGATTTGTTGATATTTCTGATGACGTATCATGACAAGAAGACGTAGTTTTAGGTTGGTGGTCCGGCTTATGTTCTGCACATAACATTTTGATACAGATTTCAAAGACCAAGTTAATACCTCTGTTAAACTATGAGATCGACTTATCAACAGTCATATATGGTATTCAATCTGTAAGGCAAATAATATATTGGTCAGTAATTTCAAACCTAAAAAGGTTTTTGTTCCCCACACAGCTTCAGTCCAAAGATGAGGAAAGGTCTCCAAATTAATTAATTCATATTTAACTGATGAACAAAATATCACATCATATTGGCAATATGCTAATAATAACTTTGGGTTAAGATCTGCATGAAATGCAATGGATGAATCTGCTGACGCCACTGTTGCATTACTTACAAACAATGACTTCAACCAGGTTTGGCAGTTTTTCCTTGTCATCAGTACTGGTGTTATTTTCGAAGGGGTAAAACTGGCTCCATTCCTCGAACATCTTGCGACTGATCTGGTCCGTGTCTCGATATGTGTGCCCGGTCAGTGTTCCATTCAGTCCATATGGTGCCAGAATCACTGCAACAAACACACAAACTTGAGAAACAAAATACAAACTCATTCTAAAAAGTCATCCAACCGGAAAGAAAAACCATCAATTCTGAATGGTGACTGGAAACCAATACGCAGCTGCTGCAACGAAAATATAGAATACTAAACGAGCTCCCGTGTAATACCAATTTCATTAAACTCGTGTATAGTTATGGTATCTGACTTGCTTTCGCTTGTCAGATACAACTATTCATGAGTTTCATAAAATTCATTTTACACAGGAGTGGGTTTAGTATTTTATTTATTACTTGCATTTAAAACGTTTTTAGAATTACATTGTCATGTGTAAATAGGCTGACACCTTCATGATCCACGGCATAATCCAATTGAGTTTAACAGAATAATACTTCAAACACGTCAAACGTTGAAACGTAATTTAATACCATACAACTGTTCACCTTTAGAAATCTGGCGTCCATTCCAAAAATTTATCATAGTGCTGAGGTTATCGCAATTTACATACTTTAACATAGACTTACGACTGCCGTTGCGCTATAGTACGATCTTCTTGTAGAACGGGGCTCTGAACCACAAAGTTTACAATACCCGATGACGTAATTTGTGGAATTTTGATGCAAGATCCATCGGAGAAACAATGCCATGTGACGTCAGCCTAGCAATAAGGTTGCTGGGGTCATTGAGTGTGCATAATCTCCTCTCAGTGATTTATCATCTCCACACGCAAAGCCAAGGGATGAGAGCTTTCAATATTTGTTCGTGAAACTTGTTCTGACAGTACATAAGCACGCGTTTTGGTATTACACAATATGTAATACAGCTGTATGTTTATTAAACGGGTGACAAGCAATAAAGGCTAACATCCACCACCACTGATGGAACTTATATTATACTTCAGAATAACGAACAATCTATGCTATTCTCCATCAAATCAATGACTTGCATATCTTCATCTATCCCCATCCATTTCTAACAGCCAAGCCATGTGTTCCAGTATTCACTTATACTCCCAAAAATAGATTTAATGAACTGGATCAAATGCAAGCAAAAACCTTCCACAAAAACTTCCTTCAACTTGGATCAGGATAAATTTACCTCAGACAAATGTTTGACATTATGCATATTGGCCCGCTAAATTGCACCTCAGGTCTGGCAGAATCAATACTGCAAAATAATTACACGTCCTGCGTTGCCACCGTTTTTGAAGAATTTGATTCAAAGCTTGCACATGAGGCCCAAGTCAATTTGTCTATATTGCCTGCTACTGTGGAGGCTTTAGTGGAGGAACATTCTACTCAGTCTGACTAATGCCCTCCCTGGAACAACCAGCCTTAATACTACTCTCCATACAACAGCTGAATATTTCATGAAATCTTCCATTAGACTTATTGCAGGCATTCTTAATTCTGATGTACAGGAACGAAATTCTTGCCAGTTTGTAGCCAACATTAGACGCTACATTCAAGATTAGATTATTCAGTTGTCTTTTATCAGTCAGACTATCACAATAAAGTCACCATTAGGTCAAGGCCATACAAAGTCTTACATAAAATGTGACTTTTCACTTATGCATCCACAAGAGAATGTGACATGGATTCAATAAAAGCAATCATTTAAATGTATAAATTCCACTAATAGAATGTACAGTAGATGCAAATATATGATAACGTCAACAAAGATGTGTTACACCACTTTTAGCAATATTCCATCAATATCATGGTGGGGGGACACCATGTACCCATGCGGGGATTCAACCTGGAACAAGTGAATGTTTTAACCACAAGGGTACCCCACCACCCCATAATTTAAAACATACAATTTTTTTTATTTGAATTCCTCATTAAGGGTACTGGTAATAATTATACGTAACACGGATTCCATTTGACATTAGCAAGATGAAAAAAAAACAGAAAGAAAATAGATGACAAAAGCAAAATGCACCACTTTAGTCCAAAAATCTTGCTGATGTATTTTACACTGATTACTGATGTGCCATTTAATTCTACCTTCCCCACAGAGCAACAATCAAGTCATTCACAGTACTAGATACTGCAATGGATTCAAGCACAGATCAGAAATATCCATTCAAAATTCATGGAAACTACAAACGCTATACTTGCAATACCGTGGCCTAGCGGAAAGTGCCCATTAATCGATAATGTAGGTCAAGTGTCCTGTGTATATCTATCACACACAGATAAACAAGGTAGATGAACCTCACACCTGATTTGAGTGTAGGCTGTCCACAGGCTGCAACCAGCAGACCATGAAACTAGGTGACATCCCTACAACCAGAAGAGTCCAAGCAGGGGCTGGGAGGAAGGAGGGGTCATCGGAGCTTGATAACATGTCCAGATGTCTACTAACTAGCTGCCTACTAGTCACCTGATACACATGAGAGTTCCCACCAAACTGGGACAATGAGGCAACTTGGCCCCTGACCATAAAGGACTCATCAACTGATTTGGCCACCAAGCAATCCCAGCTTCTACAGTAAAGAGTTCAGATAATCTCTCCTGACAGGTGGATTCAGTTAGATGATATATACGCTCTAGGCTTACCAAGGTGATAGTATAACAACCCACTGGCCGATAGTCCGAAGTGTCTTCGTTTTAAGACTTGATTTAGAAGTGATCACAGCGATTAGGTTAACAAATTTGGCAGCAACCTCTATTTGGGTTGTTTCAGTGCTTGAGTGACTGCTGAACAATCACATACAGATACAGCCACTACGATGACTCGTCCGAAGCCCCAATCTTCTGACATTCTGTTCGTCCAGAAAGCTCAGGTAATAATTGTTAAAATAATAACCCATTAAATCTACTGAAAAGGATTAGAAGGTAGAAGGTAGACTGACTCAGAGATCAATTTTAACACTATTCTCTCAAACTAATGGCATTACAGATTAACTATATAGTAATATGAAAGAATTGGGTGGTCCTAACCTCTTTTGAGTGGTATACACAAGGGCATGAAAAATGAAATGGTGTTCAGTTTACGTTCCTTTAACAAGAAATCCATGTGAAACTCAGCTTTGAGTATAATTATTCACCAAAACATAGTAACAAGAACATTTCTATGGTCCAGTCATTCAGATTGGTACATTTTCAAGGACACTGGGATGACAATCAAAGATATTTGTCAAATTTGGTAATAATTAGAAAAATGCCATATCTGTAGTTAATGTGATCATCAAAATGTCCCAGTGCCATTTATCTCTTGCAAAATTTCTGACATCTACTTCAATACAGTCATTCAGCGTTAGAAATTGGCACAAGTCCTTATAGTCCTTGCCAAATTGCCCAATAGTTAAGGTATCATGAGGACTAGTAGAAATTTGCCATTTTTAAGGGTTGTAATACATGTTATCATGATAAGGACTCGTAGACTAAAAGTGTTAGTTTCTACCGCTGTCATTACATATTCCTTTCTGCCTTTAAAACATGACGACAAATGAACAACAAAGACTCAGCATCCAGTGTCCTTGGAAAAACAAATCTGCCCACAATTACAGAATGTGAGGCATTATTTCCATATCACTGCAAGACATCCTCCTCCATCTCACTGCACCTCCTCACACTAACAAGTCCTCTGGTTACAAGCTGACATTTTTTTCTGAACCTCCTCAACCTCTCCAGCATATGTAGAAGAACAAAGCTAACCTTTCCCTTGCTGTTTTCCCAGCAGAGGAGTGAGCTGCTTGTGTAAGTGTAGATGGCACAAGACCTACACACACTCTCTCTGCTAACTCGCTCACATATCCTTATGGTTTGCACAGCTGAAGCAAGTGACAACTCTGTACAGCCTGCCTGTCAAAACTCACCCAAGTATGTTGTAGAATCTGTTACACATCCCTTATGACCTGTTTGCCAAGCCGTTATCAAAACCACTGGAATACAGCCTGTGACTTAAGCCACTTGTCCCAAGCCCGAGTCAAGTAAAACTCTGTTCAGTCTAGTAAGCTGAGCAAGCAATAGTCCATATAATATCACTAAAATCAACTGAATATGGTAAGAGCAAACTTCAGGCTAAGACCCGCAGCACAAGTTACATCAATATTAATTTTCAACAACAAAAAATCACAGCTATAGTAGTGCTTTTTGTGATAAATGACCAGAGTAGCCATTTCATCCTGGACTCTAAATAATAAGTTCAATAATCCCATTATCCCCAGAAGCAGTGATCTAAAGCAGGGTTTATCAGCTGTGGAGATAAAGGCCAGGGCTGTTGGTCAACACTGAAGCTTGACCAGTAAGTGGAATCCCTCTCAGCCCCAGGGCATAAATTACTACCTCCCACTTTCCTCCCTTCCCTGCTACTCCATTATATTTCCCAGACAGCTAGTGGCCAGTCAGGTAGTGACTGACCCTGCATTGACCTATATGCCACAGCTTGAATGGACTAACCGTTACAACAAGGCAGAGACAGAAAGCATGGCGGCCACATGGCATGCTTGTTACTACCACTGTCCATTGCCATAAATGCCTGCAAATAAAGCTTGCATTCACAGTATCAAATTACTGGATTTAAATTCTAAATAGAAGGCAATAGAAAGCCTGGCAAGAAATGAAAGAAAGGTCTCTCCTGTTACTGACAGACCACAATATTACTGAAATGTTGGCTTCCTAGAATTTGGGTAAATTGTTTGGAATGCATTTGATGTTACAAAGAAACATGTTTGAAGCCTAGGAAATTAAAAGAATTTCACCAGCAATCAACATCAGTTGTAAAAACAAATCCTGTGATGTGAAATTTCCTCTTCCTAATGTTTTATAAGATCTGAAAATAGATCATGTTAATTTCTCTTAATTAGGAAAAGACAACTGCTCAACACTAATTTCAGCAAGACTGACAAATGAAGCGTTGTAAAATATGCAAATGTCAAATTCCATAGCAAACCCAAAATCTCATTTTGCCGGTTATGCCACATTCAACATCATCAACTCCAACTCAACAAAATCTCCCAAATGTCACAATGTAAAAGATTGACGTTTCATTTCTCAGAGTGACATCCAGCCCAAAAAGACTGCCAAATTGAATCAAGCTACAACAACAACATGGAGGAACAAACTCCACACACTGCTGGCCCTGCATGAGATGCGTGCAGTCAGAAATTCAACTTGGCTCAACAGCAAAACATATGGCAGTCATTACCACAAGAAAATTTACCATCATCGCCATGACGACATCTGGCCAGTGAAGGAATTTTCTCCAAGAGATGAATTCTTCATTCAATGAGCTAACAACACTGTGGGGAAAATGAACATAACACTGCCTTGAGATTTTCATATTTCCTGAAGTGGATCGTCTGGCTGAAAGTGGCTATGTTAAATAATTCACAACAATCGCCTCCCTCAAAGCATAGGAATCTGAGACGCGAGTTGGCTGGAGCGCAGTGTATAACCAGGACTTGAATGATATCCCCAACATGCCCTGTTGACAGTTGTTATTGACGAAACGCCATCAGTAATAGTTCCGTATTGGTTACCGATTCCAAAATGACAAGGAACAATTTTCCATAGATGTAAATTGTAACCTTGAAATGTATTTTAATAAATATCATCTCAAAACACAAATGAAATATCAACATCCTGTCATAACTGCTAAAGTTTGTTGGCACTGAATGGCAAGTATCCTTCAAATGTATTATCATATTTCACAGCAACAAGGGGTGGTCGGTTAGCCTAAAGTACTCATGGAAATGAACAAAAAACTGTTTTGCTGGATTTAATAATCGACACAAAGCATTACGTAGATGTAATTACGAAATAAAACAACTGGAAAAGTACTAGTCTGAATTTGCTAGTTTTATCTCAGTGCTCAATACAAAATGTACTTTACAGGAGGTAATATGTAGGCACTTTCAAGTTCAACATTCAAAAATAAAACTAAGTCCAAATTGACATGGCAGAAACAGGCTATAGGCATTATGCAAATTAGCCTTGGGAAAAAAGTTATCAAAACAACAATAAATATAACAGCTATGTTTATGTACATTATAATAATGACATGTAAGTTGTTTGAGAATTGAATATGTTACTTTTACGTTCTGATATTTTGACGATGATTCACTATCCCACAATGTCACTCACAAATCACTAACCACTGACAAATCACATGCACGTGGGTTTCAAGCACCTGTTTTCACCTGTCGTCAAGGTGTCATAGGTCATGGTCATTCACCTTGATCTACTAACACCTGGTTATGCTCAGTTTCACAATAGTCTGTTTTGTTCATATTTTTACACACTTTTACGTTTGATACGCTATATTTGTACCAAGGCCCAATTAGTACTAATTGAGTTGTTTGAATATTTATATATTTTGTATATTAACTGCATTTATTTAAAATCTGAGATCGAAAAAAACAGATTTTTTTCATTTCCGTGAGTACTTAAGTGGTTAAAGCGTTCGCTCCTCATGCCGAACACTCGGTCTTGATTCCCGACATGGGTACATTGTGTGAAGCCCATTTCTGGTGTCCCCCGATGTGATTTTGCTGGAATATTGCTAAAAGCGGCGTAAAACCATACTCACTCACTCACTCACAGCAACAACTGAATGTGCCTAAGTCATTTGATGCGACTTGTTTAAAATTGCCTTTGGTCATCAGTTTTAGTTATTTGTTGTTGATATATGGTCTATTATTAGATGAGCTTACTAGACTTAGACAATGTTTTTGACTCTGGCTTCGTACTAGGGGCTTTATTCAAAGATCTCATCATTCAAACATATTTTCGCACACAAAGTATTCGTTTCAGTACAAACCAAATTATCCACACCATTCGTGGAGTGAGTGAGTGAGTGAGAGTTGGGTTTAACGCCGCTTTTAACAGTATTCCATTAATATCATAATGTGTCAGCTTCATGTAGGAGGAAAGCCTGAGGTCAGACGTTTACCACTTCGGTGAAACCCATGAGAACGGGTGTGTTGTTGTTCAGCCTAGAATTATAATCGGTGCAAACCCACGATCATAGGTTTCTGGCGTTCCAATGGGACGCAACTCTGCACAGCAAATCACGACGACTGGGCCACCCGTGCCCCCAACTAAGCGTGGAAGCACATATCCACAGTTGACTTCAATCTTAATCCTTATTTTCAACATCATTACAAAGCCACAATTCTCTGATTTCAGAGACAGAATTCTATAAACTGAGGCTGCAAATATATTTACCATAACCCATTTCCACATCTTACTTCACGCAGCCACTGAACTTAAACAATTCAAATGTAACAGAATCGTCCTGAATAGTTGGTCGTCCTGATAATGGTGTTTGATCACAGGATTGAATGGTACACCTAGGGAACCAGACAACATACATTCCAATATGTGAAAACACATTCCAACATGTGAATACCCCCATCCCATTTCAGGATGTTTTATAATAACAAACATATATGCTAAATTCCCAGCACTTTCTTGACGCACTTGCCCAAAATCAATTCAGAAATAAGATCAATATGTCAGTATGTCCGAAGCTAAGGGGGAAAGAGAGCCAAATAATACCTATATATTTCCATTAGCAGTAGGTCCCCCACACAGCCAGTCCCTCTGAAAACCACCCAGACGAGTTAGCCACTAGTCACAGACACTCCTTCATTGAACTCCAGCAAGTAATTCGCACAGAAATCTTTCTAATCAAACATCACTGTTCTTTTCCCCCCATCCTATTCTCCACCGAAGAAAGCATTCGTCTTGCTGTCAGTGGCCCAGATAATCTCAGTTGAAACATTGCCTGGCTCCGCAATAACAAATCAATACGAAACGGGCTCAGTTTAGCGTGGTCTGGGGGTGACACTGCGACATGCAATGTGCCATAAACTTTATCCCCAACCAGCCAGCAAAACACCCCCAAAATCACAATGATGACGATCAATTGGCTCGGTCATGGTGCTTCATCAACAGAGCTGGACCATGCCGCGGTATAACGCGGACATGACTTATGTCAAATACTGGCTAGTTAGAAGATTGATAACATATTAGATGGATCCATCCAGTTGATTTGTTATCTGATGTATCAAACTGCGTCAGTCCGACACATGCATATTATCCTCTGCGAGTTCAAACTCCGCCTTCAGCAGGGCAGGCTAAATGGCATCACTGTCGGAGTGAATACTGCGACAGCACTAAATAATTAACAGCCTGAATGAATAATCACGTTGATGGTGGGATATCTGTTTTCCATGCAGTATTTACCGCAGGCTTTACATAAAACACAGGCATTGACAGATCACTAGATACATGTTAATGTAGCGAGGAGATGCCACTTGTGTGAATTCTCACCTCAGATGATACAATCTATCTTGAGGCTGGCAAGAATCGGAGCAGGTTAGGCTCCGTGATGTCAGGTGTTCAATATTCAGTAGGTTGAATGGCAACAGGCAGGGTAACATGGATACTTCACTCAGACATAGTATACTGACACCCAGCCGACCAGTCCATGTTTTGTCCCATAAGCAGGGTAACAACAAGTATCATCTTTTAACGTCTTGCTATAAGAAGGCTTGGGATGACACCACAACCTTCCTCTACTGAACATAATTCAACAGAGACGTCACAGGGATTAGCAAGACGGATGTGTTTGCTATTCAAACACCCTAATTAAGAGCGAGTGAGTAAGTGAGTTGAGTTTAACACTGCTTTTAACAGTATTCCAGTTATATCGCGGCGTATCAGCTTAATGTGGGAGGAAAGCCCGAAGTGATGCAGGTTTCAGACATTTACAACTTCGGTGAAACCCACGAGCACGGGTATTGTGCTGACAAACTTAGAAACATAATCGGGGCGAACCGGGGTTCAAACCCACAATCATAGGTTTCTGGCATGCCCAAGGGATGCAACTCTGCACAGCAAATAGCGGCGCCTTAGACAACTGGGCCATCCGTGCCCCCTCCCTAATTAAGAAAATGCACACAAATCCTTTTCATTTCTGTTCAGTTAGACAAATGCAAGGATACCTTATTTCTCAGATGTCTCAACCTGCGATTCTCAACCATTATATTTTTCAAATTTGTAGTGTTCTTCTTTCAACACAACTAAATCTAAAACACACATTAACTCAACCTTTGCTTGACCAGATATAATATTAACCTCTACATAAAAAAAAGTTCACTTTTACTTATTTTACAAAGGTAATCCACTTTAAGTTTCCACTTAATTTCTTTATAGAAACACAAAACATTACATTTCATTCAACAAGACACTGGAAATACTACTACATAATGTTGATAGAAGACACGAATGTCCAGGGATGCAACTTGGCATAGTCTGCTAGCCCAAGTCAGTTTCTCAAATGTTACCAGGTATCCTGAGGGCTTGTAGAATGTTGTACTTTCAATGTAGTGTCTTTGTTTACATAACCACTATTCATTCTTCTCAATATTACTGCTTAATTTGTATTCCTGAATGCAGTCTGTACCAAATCCTTTCAGGCTAAGAGCTAAAACATGTATTTTGGCCTTATTTTTAGTTGATAATAGACATAGTATTCCACTCAAAAGAAGTATTAGACCACTCAATTCTTTCATATTACCATAGTTAATCTATATGGTAATATGCAAGAATTGGGTTGTCCTTAAATTTTGTTTTAATACTATATACGGCTAGTACAAGCTGATCTTACTGTACCAGTGGATGAAATCACAGACTGTGAATGTAGATACATAAATATTAATTCAGTCTCTTAACAAAAATTATTCAAGCCAGCACTATCGCAAACAAAGTTTCAAGCAAGAATTTCATGACATTTTCTCCTTTCCCAACATACTTACCTCTCCACAACCACATCACATCACATCAAATAATGTACATACACACAGGGCAACAGGCAGCATGTTGTATCTGGAAAAGCGTCCCTCACAAAAGCCGTAATAAAGTTGCCACTGTTGTTTATGTATTATGCATGTTTGAGAGCCCGACGGAAATGTCAGATGCCAACAGAGGACTTGATATTAGTGAGAAGGAATCGCAAATAAAATTCCATACACTGAGTACCAACAGGTCTACATAAAACTGCAGTCTAAGCTGTTCCAATTCACGACATGCTGTAATGTTAACACTAATGTTGACAGCTTATACAAGGCCATGTCTCCATGTACAAATATTTGCATCTTGTAGCATTTTGGAATGCTCCAAACGTTATTATGATAATAGCAAAGGTATTTGTTTGATATTTTTGTTTCTTCAAAGAAACTCTTTCTTCCCAACTTGCTTTCATTACATATTTCTTCTGAAGTAAATATTTCCCTATGATAATTCTAGACAATTCAGTTTTATTTATAGCTATCTAGGTTAGATCTACAATTCTGAAATATCTTGCCTTTGAAACCCTGATACTTCCCCCGTACATTTATACCTGTATACAAAACTTACAATCTCTTTTCAAATTGGTTGAACAAACATAAAATAGTTTAGTCAAGAAAGTTTTTCATTAACTTGGTTTCCTTTCAACAGAAGGCTCTTCCATGATAAAATCAGCGGGGATGCCTAGTGGTTAACGCATTAGCTCATCACGCCAAAAGTCTTGGTTCGATTCCCCACTTGGGTAAATTGAGTAAGGCCCATTTCTGGTGTCCCCTGCTGGGATGTTAGAATATTGTTAAAAGCGGTGTAAAACTACTCACTCACTCATAAACATACACTTGTAGCCACACACATTGTTCATCTTTGACGATAAAAATCTAATTCTCCACAACATGTCGAGAAGATGTAAAAAGTTTTTCCTATCGACAATATAGAGCCCAGTCACCAAGAGAATATGACTCATGAGATTTCTACCACTGCTACCTAACTAGCCAAATCAGAAATTCCAGGATGGCTTTTGGCGAGTGAATATTTGCAAGAATGGTTGTGCAAGTCCCACGCAGCTTCATGATTTGTACCAGATCTTGGTCAAGTTAAGATTACATGGCTGAAGAAACAACTAGCCACCAAGACTGACCTCAATCAGTTCCACCGCACATACCGCACACAACAAAAGCATAATCAATATACTTCCAGTGAAACGGCCCCATGATGACCTATTTCAAAGACTGCTCAAACTTCATCCTGATGCAGGTCATGTCAAATACTGCTGACCTCTCCTGCCTCAATCAAAGATCAAACAATGACCTGGCTATCAGCAAGTGCTGTACACGATCCTGTAGTGTGTTTGAGCGAGTCAATCTTCCAGTCCACCACCCCGTGTCATCACTTGTTCTCCCACAGGCCAATATCATCATCACCCCTCGTCAGCCTCATCTTGTCCTTGCCAATACCAGCTATTGATTTAAGACAGTGCACTTGCTCAAGCGTATCTCCATCGTCTGTACCCTCGCAAAACAATCATTGCGACCTGCTCTTCTTTACTCATAATTGTTTGCACTTCATTTTTTTGGTTGGTCCATTTGATCAGCTCGAAACCATATTCTCATCAGGTCTGGGTTGTTTGAGGCTGCTCATATGACCATGTAAGAGTATTTTAGCATGTGGTGTGAGTGAGTGAGTGAGTGAGTGAGTGAGTGAGTGAGTGAGTGAGTGAGTGAGTGAGTGAGTGAGTGAGTGAGTGAGTGAGTGAGTGAGTGAGTTGCCATTCACAAAGTCTCACTCTTGTAATTTCAGGACTGGCTTGACAAATTGTACCATGGGGGCACTGAACCTTGAGGAAATGTAACATGACTGGCATATCGCCCAAGAGAATTTCATAAACTGCAGATCTGATGATATCATATTGATCAGATTATGCTTTCCAAAATAAATATTGATACTGATGTTTGGCGTGTTAAAATAAGCTACAAAGAAAAGCATCAGACTGTGCATCAATTTCATGAGCAGGGAACACACATCTTGCCACCAACAGGTTGGAAATAGGTTCTGATGTAACAAAACATCACCAAACAATAAATCAGACATCTAAAAACTTGAAAACAACCACAAGTGTAATCTGCCTCAGCCTCAGGAACTCACAGCCCAAACACAATCCCCATTTCATATGATTTATGCAGCAAACTGTCTACTGCACCCAACTCCTTACCAATCGCTTCCCAAACACGAGGGTCTATTTAACATGTCAATTCCAAAGGAGTGCAAACTTTTATGTGCGAAACCAAACTCCTGAAAAATATTGATCTGCCTCACTGCATCACTTGCACCATGGACTTGAATCTAATAAAAGCAGAGTGAATTTCATAAGCTGCCACTGACGAGACCCGACCACTACCAGATCAACGACAGGAGCAATTCAATTACTTGAAGACACTGCTGAGAAGAAGTGGCTTCCCAACATGCTTAGTCCAGGAATTCAATTCTTCTTGCATTCTTCCACCATTTAATACATCTCAGAAGGCTTCAGAACATCTCTATTTTCAGTACTAGTTAAGTCTGGCGATCTCGTGCCAGGCTTCCTTATAAGGTCAAACCTGGCTACTACGACTGGAGTTTGTCTTTCTGATGTTTGGGTCATTACGCAAAAGAGGACATTTTCAAGATCGGGGGATGGAGTGTCTGCACCAGGCAGCAGGTAAGAGATAAAGAGTTGAGGTTTGCAGTGGCGCTCATCAACACCACCAGACACAGCAGTACTTGCTTATTGATAGATGAATTTGAGAAATACACAAAATAGCCTTCCTTTTTGACACACCTCTCATGGAGACAGTATGATGAATCCAACTGATGAACCTCCTTTCTAAATCACAAGCTGTTCATGTAAAAACATCATTTGTCGCTAAGAAACACAGCAGCCCCTTTTCCAAGAACTCACCTTGAAATGTCTCATCTATATATCAAGTGCTTGAATCTTATACTGTTGCTGTGGTTGAAAGAATGGGATGCTGAGGTCCTAGAGTGTTTGGGTTAGTATTCTTAATTTTGAGATCCCACGAGTCTTTCATTAAGACATATGATCCCTTAATAATACAACCTCTGACTGCAACATGAGATGTATTCAGGCATAGGCAAACCAAGGGATGATAGTTGGAACATGTACATTATCAGGAAAAGAAACCTGTGTTCAAAGCATGAAAGCCAAGGGGTTCTAATAGCCTAATGTTGAAGGTTCAACATCTAGGTGGTCCCAAATAATTCAAATAACATAGAAGACCTCCAGAACATAAAACATCAGCTTCAAACATATCTGTCTACACATTTTCATGGCAACAGTCTCATTATTTTCTTTGTTCTACGGCAGTATCACCATTACCTATACTACTTCCTTTTTATGTCACATTCTGAGCATACATGTGTATGAGTTTTGTGCTATGTAACGTATTATTATTATGATCCCCAGGACACACATCAATTTCAAACACTGCATGCACTACAACAAGATCACCATCGTCACAGATAGGAATTGTCTGGTCAGGCATCATCCAAACAAGTGTCATCCATACTTGGCATACACTGTGACCATTAAGGACCCCATCTATCAAATATTGCAGTCTTCTTAGGGTTTTCCTCGACAGGTACCACCATGAGAAGACATTTCTTTGTTGTTTAACGCCATATTCAGCAATATTCCAGCTATATGACGCCAGTCTGTACAGAATCTAGTCTGGACCAGACAATGCAGTGATAGACATCATGAGCATCTGTCTATGCAATTGGGATATGATGACATACATCAACTAAGTCAGCAAGCCTGGCCACCCAATCCCGTCAGTCTCCTCCCTCTTTCGACAAGCATGGGTTGCTGAAGGCAAATTCTAACCTGTATTTTCACCAGGCCCAAGAGACATTATCAGTGATGGCTGAGATCGGATGGCATGCCTAGCAATGTGTACTCACCTTGAAATGAAGCGTGGTTCTCTTGTACCAGGCGTACATGTTGTGGGGTAAGGCGCCAGACAGCAGGGTGCTGTTTTACCTCAATACTGGCACACACCTGACTCTCCCCATGCAGGAAGAAGTTGAAGCAGAAGGACAGGTGGGCACTGAAACACAACACACACAATGTTAATCACTTTCTGGCTAGCAAGTCAAATCAGCTGCAGCAGAAATTATTTCCCTTGGGGAGTTCTTCATTTGAATTTTGAAAGGTTAATGTGCTCAGTAGTGCTTATATCTTCAAAATTCTTAAATAGATTTAGTCAAAAAATTAATTTGAAAGATTGAACAGATCGTACAGTTGCTACTTTCAGGATTGGATGTTTTTGGCTCAAATGTAAAAACAATTAAGTTTTCAAGAATGACTTAAAAGAGATGGGTGTATGTGCACTATATTTAACTTTCTAGTTATGGGGGACATTGTACCCATGGGGTGAATCGAAACCGTGTCTTCGGCGTGAGGAGGGAACGCATTAACCACTAGGCTACCCCACCACCCCTTCTACAATACAAAGCCACTCATGTTAAAAACAAAACATCCTGTGAAGTTTGTCCTTGTAAGCTACAGGGAAAAGGTAGTGTGGAACCTCCCTGTGGTGCCATCACATCCACATCATACCATCATACATAGTAACTGTTGCCTGAGAAACCAGGTGGACAGGTGAGCATACTGATAACTGAGAGAGTCAGGCTGGTTCATCTCCTGGGACATGGTCATCAAAACTGTCCTGAAGATTTGTTTAAAATTTGTAATGTTACAGAATGATGCAAACATGGTAGTCTGTGACTTTAACCACTAATCCATAGGATAAATCTAGTAAAATGTCTTTCGGGATAATAAGCTTTGCTAAAAGAAATTATGTCAAGTGACAGGCTCAGACTAGTAGACTCAGAAGCTTTTAGCAGTCATGGTAAAAGGAAACTGTTGAATTGTGAGAATGTCACAATGACAGTTGTCTCTACAAAAATTGATGTAATCCGTGCATTGTCAACCAATGTCCTCTGAATCTGTCAACAATGCCGATACACTGGGAAACTGAGGGGCAGTCTGTTTCCTCTGAAAGTTTTAAAATTAGGTTATGAACCATGACTCTTAATTTTGAACACAGCGTCATAGCGAGAGTGTGGTTTTACACCGCATTAAGCAATATTTCAGCAATATCACAGCAGGAGACACCAAAAATGGGCTTCACAAATTGTACCCATGTGGGGAATCGAATCAAGCTCTTGGGCGTGACGAGCCAACACCATAACCACTAGGCTGTCCTATACCAACTAAAATATATTTCCTTTTACCACGTTTACATCATTTTACATCGGGGTTTTTTTTGCCTATGACAAAGTTTTATTTTTCAAATCCAACTAAACCGCTTGTTTGTAACGTTAATTTCACTTTTCTCTCCATTAAAAGCAACTATTACTAAAGCAGCTATTTCACAATGTGAGTGATTTGGGTTTTACACTGCTTTTACTTTTAACAATATTTTCACAATGAGTGAGTGAGTGAGTGAGTATGGTTTTACGCTGGTTTTACGCTGCTTTTAGCAATATTCCAGCAATATCACGGCGGGGGACACCAGAAATTGGCTTCACACATTGTACCCCTGACAGGAATCGAACCCGGGTCTTTGGCGTGACGAGCGAACGCTTTAACCACTAGGCTACCCGACCGCCCCTTTTTCACTATGAATTTCAGAAGTACTTGATACAGATTCATAAGGTACAACAAAATTGCCAGTGCTAATCTTGAGTGAGCTGTTACCAAAACATTACATAACAGTGTAAGTGCTCCTGACTAAAGCAGGAAGTATTAATCTTGGCCATGTAGTGAACAACCCCAGTTTGTTGCATTATTTTGAAGAGCCCATCACCCAAGACCTCGAGATGTATGTATGGAGAACGCTGATCCTGAACAGTGGCGTTCCTGGGCTTTCATTAACGTAGCGTTACATGCAAAGGTGAGGCTTCATGTAATCAGATTAAATCACACAGACAAGCACATCAAAACACAGTCACTTCCTGCTATGATGGTCGATGGAGAGCAAGCTCGGCAGGACTTCAGGAAATACTTCTGGGCTCTTGCATAGCTGACAAGCAGGTCGTGTGTACACAAACGGAATTTCAATTAAATGTTCCCATTTTAGTGGGTCAGGCCTTGAAAAGCAAAATGAGAATTTTTGGGTTACAATTTCCATCACCAAACATTCATCGGTTATATGGCCAACCAGGCGAATGTACCTGTAACTTTCACTGGCGAGATGACAGTTGAATTTACTTCAAATCAATGTCTACTACTGCCAGCAAAACCCAATTATCCTTCCCAGGATGTGTTGATAGATATGAATCTTGACAGCAACGAAAAAGTTGTGAAAATAGCTCTAGGATAGGATTATTAAAACAAGCCCCCACAGGTCCAAAGTCTGATCATTTGAACATAGTCTGAATACAGTCCTGTTAGTGTGACTATTTTCATCAACCTACATCACAATAAAGACTGATTCTCGAGGAAACCACATATCGACAAACTCAATTGTTTTAGAAACTTCGTGGCACAGCGATTATTCAAATGAAACCTTCTTAAAATCCCATTAATGCAAAGCTCTTATCTGATGAATAGTTTAAGTGTGTTATCCATTAACTTGATAACCTCGGAAAGAGCGAATGCTTATCAAAAAGGTTGATAGGGGTTGGGATGACCTAACAATCAATAGTCGTCGTTAGGAGATACAAGCTTTGCTCATTTCACTGGGAGAGGTAAATAGGAGTAGTTTTAGATGTGAAATGTTCAGATAATAACTGCATTTCTTCTCCAACACTGGGCAGAGTACGCCAAGTACAATAACAGGATAATGCTGTGCTACCTGCAGACAATATTGATGTAATCTGCAAATGGGTATTGATTTGTCCTGAAATACTTTCAGCAAACACTACATGCTTGTTGGCAAAATACACTGAATTAGGTAAGTGGACTTAACAATGATTTTCTCAACTATATTGGCAGAAAAATTATCTCAGGATTTAACAAATAGATTTCTTGAATGTAGAAGACATGTTTGCAGAGATTAAAATGAAAAATCTAAAACTTTGTTGTTTAACACCACACTCAGCAAATTTCCAGCAATATGGTGGGGGTCTGTAAATAATCGAGTCTGGATCCAGTGATTGACATCATGAGCTTTGATCTACGAAATTGGGTTGCCATGACATGCATCAACCAAATCAGCAAGCCTGACCAACTGATCGCCCCTTTCAATAAACAATTGCCTTTTACTGCAGGCTATGATTGCTGAAGACCTATTCTAACCAGGATCTTCTAAACATAAGTACAAAAATAATATTCAATTAAAACATGAAAACAAACTAAAACATGAATGGTGATAAAGCAAGTATTTCTCCCTTTAAATGAATATTCCATTTGTTGAAAGTACATAATCAGCTTAGCACTAATTCCGCAGACACGGTACATGACATTTATTGGGAAAAGAAGTTTTCAAACGAGTTGTTGTGTATCATGACCCGACATCGTTACACCCTATCCAGCATGCCTCACACGCGTCACCTTTTTCCTCCCTACATCACTCCAACCGACATTCCTCAATGATCAGGTAGCCTTGTTTCTCAGCTCGCCACAAGAGCACACAACATATTCACCTGGCGAGCAGGCTAGTCGAACCCCACTATCCGCACAACTGATACTGACGTTCAGGAGTTTTTAAACATCTCGATCAAAATCATCCATATTCTCTACCAGGACAACATAGATTCATTCATGAAGCGTGATGAATGAACCTGTGTTAAAATGAAAGGCAAACAAGCTCTAAAATACATGAATTCTTGAAAAAAATTGTTACAATATACACTTCCCAAGCCATGTGTTCTGGTTCAGCAGCCCTGAACATGCTTTAATAGTACCCCGTGAGCAAGAGCTACAATACCACCATGAATGAATGAAAGAGTGAACCAGCAAACATTTCCAGAGCAATGGCTAGTAATGTCACTATTTTTATGGCCAGTACACTAGTGGTTTTCCAAGTGACTAGGTAAGCAGCACCCTGACAATAGGCACTGTGCTGTGTTCCCACTGAGTTGCCGTCATTGTCGTTACAAAGACTACACATGAGTACAAGTGGCTGAGGAATGCAGATCATTCACCTGCTGGCCACATTGATAGCAGGCTCTGCTAAACAAGGTCACATTTACACATGCCAAGGAAACCCGGATCATAAAAGAAACTCTTGAGACGTCATTTTCATTCTTTCAATGAAGGAGAATAGAAAACAAATTACATCCAGAGTGTTCGTTCGCAGTAACCTTGAAAATGACAATTAAAATAATAAACTAAATGAAACTGTACTTCACACTGCCACGCAAACACTTCTGCTAGGGAACCTTTCCACTACAACTGGCCTTGAACCCATTAGTTATGGCTTGTGCCTGTATAGATGTCAACCTAATTTTATTACCACCAGTTTAGTAAAATGAATTATATACATGATATATCAATAACCATTTGTAAAAAGGGATAACAGCTTTCTTAATTTCAACGATTTAAATATATTAATTGGAACACTACTAGATTTTAAGCAAGGTATCTCAAAAGGAATTTAAATTGAAAATTAAATCTGTTTAAATTAGGAAATGTTAATATACTTGAGTAACAATTGTATGGGTCTGACTAAACAGACTTGAAAGTACTCCATTTCATTTCAGAAAAATAAAAATTAATATGCATACATAGGTTTATCAAAATTCTCACCTCCATTCCCACTCACAAAATTGTTTATTCAACTTTATCCAGTTATGCATTGCACATTAGAAGAGATGTCATTATCTAACTGAACATTCCTATTTCTCAACGCAATAAAGAAATCTACCAGCTCTCCTGCACTTGTAATGAAATCAATGCCCAAACAGCTGCATCCCAACATGTCATCTCAATACTTTACTCTGCTAATCCCAATACCCCCGAGACCTTCTCTTTGCCGCCCAGTAAATAATTGATGTAGCATTCCATGCCTGGATTGCCACGCTCACATATGCAACGCTGTGGAGTACATTATCTGTCTGCGTATTACTTGAAGTCTGCAGCAGCAAGGTACTGACGACGATGTTGTCATTACAGGCGTTGGAGGAGTTGTAACAAGTCCTACGTCTCAGTGTTATGGTTAGTGAAGGTGTGAATTGGGATACTTATCACAACATGAATCATTTGTCAACTCAATGCAAATCAACATCTCCCAATTGTCCTTCAAACATTATCACCATCTTATTGAAACGTACTGCTTCAGAATGAAGTTTCAAAGTCAATTTCTCACAGATGTTATGGAGCGCAATAACTCTAGACAGGAGTGGGCGTTTCTTTCAAAATCACAAAGACATTATCGATTCTGCACTATTTATGACTAGACATAGGGGTTTCATATCTGTTCATTTTCAAGGACATTTGACTGATTGTCATCCAAATGTTATGAAGGGTTTGTTCAAACATGCAAATGATACAGAGGAAAGTCCTCTCAAAAGCTGACAAAAACAATGAACTGTCTAAATGCCACGTCTCCAGAATAATCAATCGACTCTGAAAGGTGTCGACAAGTATTACCACAGTCAAATTTCAATGTTCAATAAATGAAATCTCCAATCAGTTTCACAAATATTTTCAAAGATTTCCAACAACATTCGAACACGAGTTCCCATTCCCCGCCTCTCCCTGAAATGATGCTCTCCGCCAGTAATGAATCCAATTGAGTTAGTAGTGACGATATCCATCACCAAACAAAGTCGTCAGTGACAGAGTTAGCCTGCGATCAATATTCATCTTCATAATTGCTGATAACACCAGGGTCAAGCCTTATGTGGATCAATACAATGGATTGGCCCATCAATGGAAGATAGCAACACACAAACACATGGTAGCTCTATTCCCACATTTAGATTGGAAACACTCAGTAACTAGCAACATATGTTAATTCAGTTCATCTTATTTTCTGTTGAACCGACACTTACACTACATGTATCACATTTAACCTAATAGACAAATCTTTTTATTCTTTTAAGTAATTATCAATTCAGGCTTTTTATTCAATTAAAACTTCTTTTCTTAGCAATAATATTGAAAAATCTAAATCCATAAAGCAATGAACTGATAAAAATCAACCAAAAACAATTGTCATTAACATGGTTAAAAACAAACAAAAAACGACAACATATCATCTGCCATTTCATAACTCTTTGCTGCTTATCTATTTTGTTTGTACAAATGTGAAAAACTGACATCCAAAGGTTTATCAACATTAGCAGGTTTTCAGGTCGGTATTTTCTAGAACACTGACTATTGTCATCCAAAAGGAGTGTATTTTTTATTGGTATAGTTTGTTTGTTGTTTAACGTCACACTTAGCAATATTCCAGCTATATGATGGTGATCTGTAAATAATCAAGCCTGGACCAGACAATCCATTGATTGACATCATGAGCATCGATCCATGCAATTGGGATCGATGACATGCATCAACCAAGTCTGACCACCTGATCCAGTTAGTTGCCTCTTACGACAAGCATAGTCGACTTTTATGGCAAGCATGGGTTGCCAAAGACCTATTCTACCCCGGATCTTCACGGATCTTATTGGTATAGAATGTCCTATCAATATCCGCCAACATCATGAAATATCCTGATGACGTTCTTCTTGAGTAAAGTCACTGCTTTAGACATGTAAGGGCAGCTAACCCATCCACAACAGTCAAGCACTTATGGACAACTGTGTCTATTATCTCTCACCAATTGGAACGTAAAACCTTTCACAACAGAATTCAGCCTGCAGATATGGGATCCCACGATGTCATTAGTGGAAATGTCAAGTCACAAGTTGACAAATGACACATGGGGCTTAATAACTTCTAGCATTTTCCATTACAAAGGCAACATGATGGAAGCTGTTTCAAGATCATTAGCATCTAGTCTTCATGCCCATCACTTACTTATAACATAGATGCCTCAGGCAGAATGTCATAAGTTTAAGTTTGCAGCATACAGATTTTCCATATTTCGAAAGGCCGGTCAAATGACCATAAAACTGACATTCATTGCCGTATTTTGACGTCCGTATGTTTTTTAAGATACTGTATTCTTGAAATGATAAACACTAAGCAAATTGCATAATCCTGGGGAAAACCCAGGGAATTCCCTAGCATGAATAAATAGAGAAGCATAGTTTTGGATCATTTAAACATTTTAATCTTGAACTCAGGGTTTTAGCATACTTCATTGTAAGCCCCAACATTCAAACAGCCTCTGTGAAGGTTCATACTCCAATGAACTTATAAATGAGCTACTTCAAGTGAAACTAACCCTGACCCTTTGTTTATCTATACATGTAATGAATAATTCTGTTAAATAATAGCTCATGTTAATTATATATATTTATTTTCATAAATATTCTGGTTTCATAACTTATTACCCTGTTCAAAACTTGATAAAGAAAAAACAGTTTTTTTAAGCCATCATTTTGTGACAGTGTAAATGAATCTGTTTGGTTCATACGAACCAGTGGTTGATAATCTGAGCACCATTCCATGCCATCAGGGTGTGAATTCAAAGTAATTCACTCAGGCCATCATTGTATCAAGATATTAACAACCAACAACTATTTCGACCACAGCCTGTGCCAAACAAGGAAAAAATTATCATTTGAATGATCTAAAACCTTCACACAAAAAGAATAACACAATCTAAGTTTACTATCCTGGCAGATATGTCCTACGCTGAGACATGAGGCTAGCGCAACACAGGGTCCAGTCTCTATTTCAGCCTCTTTGATCAAGCATAGTGTCCTGGAAATTAATTCCATCCTCAAGTTCCATTCCACTTAGCAATAGCAGTTAAATTGCCTTTAGTTTCTGTTACCAAGACTTCTCTGTACGAAGGTAAAACAAAAATGGTCAAATGGAACCATTGAAGACAAGAACCACTTCACTGAAGCCTTTCCACTTTGCTTTTGATTATAAAAAGAAGTGTTTCAATGCGGCGCAAAAACACCCATTTTCTAGGCCTGTTACAGTAATGTTGTAGACGCTTACCTCCGGTCCAAAGCACTCCCCTGGTCATACGGCTGGACAAACCATTTCCCTAGTCGCACAAAGTTCTTGGACAGCAAACATCTGGAAATAAAAATATTCCAATAGAATTCAAACCTAATATAATCATTTCAGGAAAAAAATAAACAAATTTAAATGTTCATATGACCAGTTTCAACAATAGCTCAGTCAGGGTAAGCGGTACATTTCCTGGAGCATGCATGAATGTTGTTTTACGCTACAGTGACAGTCATCTATGTTACAGCTATATCAGGGTGATCTACCAATAATGGAGTGGGAGACAGACAAGTGGTTGACAGCATGAGCAACAATCCACACCATTTGGGCACAATGACACACAATCAGCCATTGTGATTACTTGACATAATAGTAACAGTACGCTGAGTACAACCCTGCTCAGGACTCAACTCAAGAGACATGTCACAGATTGTTTGAACTCCATATTAAGAAATTTGTTTTCATCCTTGAATTTGTTCATACCAATGCAGCAGAAATTCTGACACCAAACTGCATTCAAAGCTAAATAAGTGGGTCTGCTCATCAAAAAACCATAGTGAAGAAAGCACTACTGCTTCTCAACATCTCCATGACTTCCCAGATTAATTCATGTCATATTTAATTACAAATGACATATGCTTGCGTCACATGGGAGGTAATTCTTAATTTGATTCACAAATTAACGATCAAACATGCACAGAAATTTGAAGAAAATAAATTTGGGCTTGAAAGAGAAAACAATTAGCTATCAGTAAAATAGCCTCATAAAATTCAGAGTGTCAGAGCATGTGTAATAGTATTTTTAAATTTACCCAGGGGGCAGAAATTACATGGTGGGAGGACATAAAGCACAAACAAAAAGCTTTCAAACAGACCTGGTTTCCTTACGTGAACATGATTAAGAACAAGGATTTAACAGCAAAAACTATAATTAATAGAAAAAGAACTTCCTAAAATGTAATCATTAAAGGTTTTGTATGTAACATTTCAAGCTCCTGGTAGATTTGAGTTGCTGGTTTAATGTTAAGAGATAATTACTGACCACAACTGAACATGCCCCCAGCTCTCTAGTGGAAGAGGGCGACATGTGCTGCTAACTGTAGCCATGGGGACATGACATTTAGCAATTAATATTGTCTTGGTGCTGCTGAATCACTTGACAGGCCACAGATGGGTGCTGTTAGCAAGCACGATAACAATCATACTTGTGTTCTTTCATAGCTAGCAAATACTTTCTAGACTGTTGAACTGATACTCATGTATTTCTTCCTAAGATTATACTTCAGCAATATAACAGTTCTCAAACATTTCTTAAATCTTGTCAAAATAGCTTTAAATATTTTTAATCTCAATGAAGAAACAGTCTTGAGTGAATGATATACATCTTGTCACATCTAAAAGCAATTCCACAGACCGACTTAACCAGGAATTGGGAAAATGACTCTGATATGATGAATGGGAAGTTCCACTTCATTTATTTACTGAATATATATACCGTATTCGACGTAATAAGCGCCCAGGGCGCTCTCAAAATTAGAAATAGGGGGATTCTATTAGAATACTATTTTGGTGAAAAAAAAACAGTCGAAAGATAGTTTCGTGGTTTATACTGACAGCCTGAAATGTTTATATACGAGAGAGTAATTTTTTCGGAATTTAATTGCCCATAATTAAGGGTGCATATAACAAACGAGTGCGTATTATATGCGCATAAATAAGTGTTGTGTACATTGATCAATCAGAAGGGGTGCTAATTGGGATTGTTCACTAGCCAATATATTAGCAAATATCGCTGTGGGCGCTTATTAGAGCGGGGCGCTTATTACGTCGAATACGGTACTTCAAACTTGTCATTTATTCTGTGAAATTCACAATATGAAAACAATAACCACTAAAAAATAATAACAATCTTAACCACAATTTCCACAAAAGCTCCTTTCCCCCCTGTCAAGATTTTCAGTTGACCCTTTGAAAATCCTCTCCATAAACCCTTTAAAAATCCTGCATAAACCCTTTGAAAATCCGGCTTTAATATCCAAAAAATTTACACTGGTGTTTTCTTTGTCATTTAAACACTAATTAACAATCATTCAAATTCATGGAAAAAATGTCACTTCAAACCAAAGAATTGCTCTAGAAATCTTGAATCAAATCAATTTCTACACTAGAATAAATGACAATATATGGATCTCATCAAGACAAAACCGATGCTGAGACATGATTTGACTAATTAAAGCTTGCATGGCACGATGTTTGTGAAATTCCTGAGCAACAGCCAAATGTCTGTCCATGAGAGCTGTATGTACATTACATGACAAGTGGAGGGCGGAGCTGGGCAGGTGAAACGTCACCAGCATATGTGAGCAAGTCAAGGAAACGGTCCTGCTAAGCCGTTATCGAGTCTGGCCTAGTGGCAGTGGAGACTCGACAAGGCAAACACTGTCAACAATGACAGTTATGTGCTGTTAAACGCTGGCTACTTCACAGCCACCGCTCTTATTGAGTATCTACAAATAAGTGGAAATCAGTGGTGTTGCTTATGACCACGCAACGCTCAATCAATTAGAAGCTTTTGTTATTAAGCAAACAGAAAAAAACAACATTGCTTCACCTTATTACAGCAAAAACATGAATTATTACTTCGAGACACTTTGAGCAGAGAACATTCAGAACTCTTTCATACATAGGGAAATTCTATGATCTAGGGTTACTATTAATTCATAACTAGCAGAAATTGGCCAATTTTCAGGGCTTTGCTATATGTTATCATTATAAGGACTACCACTTCAAGTCCTTCCAGAATTTTACTAGCCTCAGACTAGAGAACACGAAAATTTTTGCTGTTCCCATATTTTGATAAATCTTTTAGTACACATCACAGCTTATACTTCATTTGCCTGTCACTACTTCCTTCCTCTACGCAGTATCTGAATCTGTTGATGCCAATAGTATTTGTTCCCTGCGTATAGCTGCTGTATAAGGAATCCTAAACCACCATTTCTTTAGTTTTTAGAAACACAACAAAATACGGTCGACACCTGGATATTTCTGACATTACAGGCTAACTTTTTGCCCCTAGTCCCAAGGCATGAATTGTCAATGAAACGAGCATACAAGTTTGCATTCTATACATGCAAATTTTAATGTCTAAATTTGTTATAATATTCTGTTGACAGAAAAGGTGACGAGACAATATTATGTTTGTTTGTTTGTTGTTTAATGCCCCACTCAGCAATATTCCAGCTATATGACGACGGTCTGTAAATAATTGAGTCTGGACCAGACAATCCAGTGATTGAGCATTGATCTACACAATTGGGATACGATGACAAGTCAGCGAGCCTGACCACCCGATCCTGTTTGTCGTCTCTTATGACAAGCATAGTCACCTTTCACAGCAAGCATGGGTCACTGAAGACCTATTCTACACCGGATCCTCACAGGTCTCAAGACAATATTAACTAATACCTCCCACAAGTGTCGTCTTATACAAACAATATTCCAGCAATGGCATAGCTAGGGAAAACCAATTGGCTGCATATTCAATAACCATGTTGGGAATCGAACAAAGGTTCATTGAGTGCTCTTACCACAGAGCTACCACAACCTCCTGCATCATATTCAGAAAATGTTCAAATAACATCGTGAAGACAAAACAATTGCAAACCAGAAATAAAAGGTTTGATCGCAACAAAGCAAAACCAAAGTAGATCTCCACCCCATTGTCAATTTGTAATGAAGTGTATCAACCAAGCTGGTAATACACTTACTTGATTGAGTACAGTGCAGGTATCAAGTGCAACGTAATTAGAGTAATCACTTAACGACGTGCACCAAGGACAATTTGCTCATGAAGTAGTCTTGCCAACTATTAGCGATACTGAACTGCTTTCGCGTTCAATTCTTTACAGTTTACCGAAACCAGAAAAATGTAACCACAAACTAAAGCTAAGTGCTGATCGCAACCTCATACAAAAATATATCACATTTACAATACAAAGGATTTGTATTTAAACATTCAGAAACCTTTTTCTCAGATTTTATAATTACCACTTGGGGCTTGATTTGGCAAGTTTACGAGCTCAACAGAAACTTTACCAGACTGGGGCTTCAGGCTAGTGGTTAAAGGCTGAACGCATAGTGAAGACATGAAACTGCTTCGATGACAACTATGATAAACAAGTTGTCATCCAGAAGCAGTCATGCTGTCCTGTATAACTTCTAAATGCCAATCAAACACTTCTGTATGCATAGGGCAATAAAATTCTATTGAACTGCCAAAAGTTAAACAAGAGACATCTGAAGATGACAAATACCCCCGGACCACACATTAGCAAAAGGCACCACTTCAGTCCCTGGTTATTACATGCACCAAGTTTGGATGAAAACTTTCACGGTTTTCAAGTCAGCATTAGAAACTGGCACAAGTACTGTAGTCCTTGCCAAACTACCCAATAGTTAAGGTATTACAAGGACTAGTAGAAATTTCCCATTTGTAAGGGATTTGCTATATGTTATCATTATTAGGACTAGTGGACTTATACCGCTGCAAGTTATGCTCCAGAACCGAAATACAGACTCAAGAACTGACCAGATGATCACTATATCCCCCCAAATGATATCCTGGGTTTCGTAACTATTTTTCAATTTTGTCTGCGCAAAATATCTGCTGCAGAATTGCTGTCTATCTATTGGCAAAGTGGTAGTCCACAAAGAAATGTCACAAATACTTCCTACATTCCTAATAGCAGACTTATGTTAATTTTTAACCTGCCTTGTTCAAAGTTAAAATATTTAGGGGGTCCATAACATTCAAATAGATAATAACCTTGATGACCCTCGTTAATTTTAACACTGTGATCTAAATTTGCAAGACATGTGAAGAGCAAATTGGCCATAGCTCCATCTAAACCCAAGGAATAAAGAATTCTGTGGAGATGAAAACACTTTATAACTGGATACAACAGCTCAGAGCTATTACAAGATAAGAATCAGACATATGCATTATCACATTAACTTAAAGAGAAATGATACATCCTCGTCAAAGAATGAACAAGCCTCTTGTCAGAAAGAATCTTCCTCAGAACAAGTGCCCCTTAGGTTAATAAGAATTATATATGAATATTATTATCATTCAGGCACTGGGGCTGTTTCCGCTGCATGTTAAACACAACTTGACTACGCAGCTGAGCAGTGTCAATGAACACCTAAACATTTCTACCTTTATTCAAGACAAAATATTGTCAAGCCAAATACTGATACATCGATGATATCAGACCACCTCTAAAACAAATATTACATGATGTGGAAAATATTTCAAAAGGACAACAAGATTCTGAGCCAGCCAAAGGCAACGATACCCAGATCAACCTTCCAGTAATTTATCTATCACTACAAAAACTTTGTCCATCAGAGTAGCTTACAACGAAAAAACATGCAGTTTCTAGATAAACCTGGGTCCAAATTAAAACACAGGAAGGTTTGATCAAACATGTGTGTGGAGTGTCTCACCTTTCAATCAGGTTGTGTAAAGCTTTGAACAACAGCGTCCTGCACTCATATGTCAGCCCACTGTCCTTGTCCTTCTCCTTGTCCCAAGACCCATGCTCCAACTCTGAAATGTACAAGCATCCCTTGTTATTAACATATTCAAAGACCATGCTCCAACAATGAAAAGTACAAGCATTCCTTCTTGTCAACACATTCATAGACCCATGGTCAACATAGAAAAGTACCAGCATTCCCTGCTGTCAAAATTTCAAAGACCATATTCCAACAATGAAATGTACAAGCATCCCTTACTAACAACACATAAGGAGCTATGAAAAGTACAGCTATAGAGCAACCAACCCTCTATATGAGTGAGTAAATGATTTACATTGCAGTCAGCAATATTTCAGCCATATCATGAGAACGTAACCAAGTCTGGACAACCAGTCCAAAAGTACACCAGTGACAGAACGAGCCACAATCCACACTGCCTGGCCATATACTGTAACATATTTACACTGCACACAAATGTAGAGAATGGACGCAGAAAAAGAAATAGAACATCCTGAGGAACGCACAATAATATTCGTTGTATCTACAGCACATCAAGAGCAATTATGGGTGTCTGTTATTTCATCCATCAATCATGGCCATTATACACATGATCATTGATTCATTACAGGTTCTAAAGTAATTACCTTAATGTACAGTACACAAAACCATTTCATTAGTTCACAGGATCTTCACTGCCAACAAGGACCCTTACAGTTCATTATTGTGGGTCTCCTGGTCCCCCACGTTTGTAAGTCAAGGTAAAACTCTGCAAGTGTAAGCACTCACTCCCCATTCTATTGGGCATAATAGCTAACTATTCAATAACATTCATCATTAACCCACCATCCACAATTGAAATGCCCAAGATCTGTATATAAAAAGGTACAAAACAATTTGGATTTCTTTTCCTAAAATAGTTAAGCACTGCATGAAAGTGTTACTTCCACAATAAACACCTTCACAAACATGCGTATACCATTTCTGTTGATAATTACCTCTTAAATATGTAGTACTACAATAATACAAGTGCAGATCATATTTTTCAGATATATTCATATTATGCATGCCCACATGAATAGAATGGGCGAAATATACAAGCAACCATGTAACTCATCTCCTATCTGCATCAAATTTACTTTCATCAGCGACTTTCCAAATAACAGGTACTTTGTTTATGCAAATACTAACAAAACTCATAATAATTTGGCAAGTTAACACAATAGTCATAGGTACCCTATCTTCCCTAACTAAAAGGCAAGTGATACAGCATAACAGCATATTGTACACACACAAGGCTGGTGTATTGTGTCTATAGGTGGCCAGCTCAACATCAGCAGCCGAGGGGAAACATTCCTGCAAGCAGACAGACAGGTGAGGGGAGGGATGGGGGAGAGGACAAAGTGCAGCCCCATTTCCTGTGTATAGGAGGCGGCAACGCTTAGCCAATATTCAGTGGCAATATTCAGGTGTCTGATGAAATTAGCATGTTTGTTGGTGCATCCGACACACCAGGAGCTGATCATGTGTACAGTGGGGGATATGCAATGTTGATGGCATTACCAAAGCAAAAAGTTCCAGTTTGAACATCTTACATATATGTTTGGGAAAGTAAATAACACTTAATTCGTCAAACTGTTAATTGCTACTTTTCTTATATTTGGGTTATTTATAGTCCCTTGCTACTCTAGTTTATTTTGGACAGACACAACATTTACAATCTCTTGTAGATTAATATTTAATGAAAATATTTTACAGAAAAAAACCAGTTGTCAAAAAAATAAGCATAATAAAATGGAGCCCAGAGACTCCATTTTCAGAAGCTGCAGTAATCTAGACTTACCAATTATAATAGATTTGCATTGGCTATATTGGATATATTTGTTTCAGGGTCTGTATGACAAATCTATTGGAATCTGTCCACTATTGAGTGGTCACTTAACCAGAGATTTAGGAAATAATAGATCATATAAATACAAAACATGAAACTAGGATACTGGCAATAGAAAATTTGAAATACAAGGCTCCTATTTTGAAAGGCGTAAGGGTTGAACAATACTATAAATACCATTTTTCCTAAATCTTCAACAATAAATCTTCCCTAACAGTATTAATGATTGCTGTCAAAAAACATTCCAATTTCAAGTGGCATCAAAAACATGATCCTTTCCAAAACAATGATCACCATGAAACACACAACATTTTGCTGCAGAGTAACCCACCACACAATAAACATTCTGGTGATCTTACATGCTCTCATTGCAAACAGAAACATCATACATTTCACCTATCATCACCCATCAACAGGCCGTCATGACATTTGCATTTTGTTACACAAGCCAAGGGCATCACAAAAAACATGTTAGGGGAGAAATTACAGCTATCGTACAGACCTGTTCAACAAGGCCTTATCAATCACGCTACCTTTGAATTACCCTAGCAGCTAATATGAGGGTGTAATCTAGGTCACACACAGCAGCATGCTGGCTGGATGAAATCAACAGGAATTCTAACCAGGCAAGGAGCAGCAGTCAAGAGTGCAGACATTTCTCAATTACCTTGTGAAATACACACCACCTCCAACAGCCAGCTTGCCTGACTTGGGAAAGTGATCACTATACTGCCTGAAGGCAATCAGATGAATTCCAAAATCATTGCAAACATCCATCTGTCGCACTGTCTGTCCAAGCAGTCAATACCAACAGTGAAAACCAGCTCTACATCAGAATCAAAACAGTTTTCTAACATTACTATTTAGTCTGCAGTTAAGCTGGTTCATGAATTTCCTCGAGTAGGCAGAGAAATCTAAACTTGGGATGACTTGTTAATTGCTAACGCTGGTAGTGTTGTGGCAAAAGAATTAGCTCGACATGCTACGACTTTCCACACAGCTTATGGAATTAATCTTCCGAACTGATTCCAATCTAATAACACCATACATTCCCCAATTTCACTTACCATATATTTCTCAGTCCAGAACAGAAACTGATATACCAACATATATAAAATACAGAATTATTTTTAAGACAAGGAAGAATGTATAATATAATAATAATCCCAGCAGATCCAACCAACGATCAACACATTTCAAAACAAACGCCAAAAACATTGTCAACCGTGAAAATAAAACATTCACAACCCAGTGCCAGTAGTGAAATGAACGTATTAACCAAGAACTGCTGCACTATTAGCAGTATCCTTCTCATCCCATCAGTCGAGGCGAAATAATCAAGACATCATTTCCCCAGCCCAACACGCAGCCAGTGCCATTACAGTGGGCCAATACGTTGGTCTTCACCACCGGTCGATGACAGTGACCCGCGTAACACTAGGCAAGCCTAATTGACTATATTTATTCATACCAGGCTGTAGGCTGGCTGCAACGAGTCGACCACTCTTTTTGCCCCAACCTGACCAAAATTCCCCGAGCACCTTACTAACTACACACCTGAACTTAAGAGGCAAGATTGTGGGTAAACAAAATCGCCAGCTAACTAAAGCCGGAGTATCAGTGGACTATGTGACAAGTGCCGACTCCAATCCAGTCTGGTTTTCTGTAACAGCATGTTTATTAATGCCTTGATAATGTTCTTGGCTCAGCATAAAAAAATCAATAAACCAGTGGCATCTAGGACGACAAATGAAAAGCCTCAAGTCTTCATTCCACAATACTTGCATTGATTTCCTTAAGTGTTTGGGCACTGGGATGACGCTCAGATCATGTTTATGCTTGCAGTGTAGTAATAGTAACCGCGTTACATACAGGCACAGCTCCTTCATAGTTTGATTGACAGTGTGCTTCTCAGTATGATCAGATGCCAGCTGGCATACCTAATGATTGAACTCTCACTGTTCAAACCACACGCTGCACATGTTATGGTGAATTATATTTTTCAAACAAATCAGCTGTACAAACTTCAATCTGCGCAGACTACAACCACAAACTGCTTTGGCTCATGAGATGCCTGTGAAATTGACGTCTCTACTACTATACACCAAATGGTCAGAATGTAAGCTCAGCCAAATTCACATCATTGAAAGATCAAACAATACCTAATACAAATGTTTGCTTCAGCAGTTGCTGCACAATGGATGTGATGCTTCAGATCACTGGGCCACCAGCAACTTTCTTTCATCACAAAATAATGGTAGAAATAAGGAGGGTTGTCAATATTTTATTATTTACTGACATTCATGTTAATAAATAATGGCATGAAATCCTTCAACATTTGTCGGGATTTCACGAGAAGAATCTCAAAGAGTCAAATAGACTGATCTGCATATTCAACAAAATTGTATAATTCACAGAAATACACAGAAAATAGCATAATCAAATAACGTAATCCTAATTGTGATGGAAAATAAATCTATCGACAATATCATTTCCATTTCATATCTCAATATTTACATAATTCATTAGGACTATTGCATGATCTATTTACAAATATCTGTCAATAGCTATTCTGAATCATCATACAAATCCCAAATTTGCAAGATACAGACCAGTTGCCTTACAAAATAACACAGCAAGATGTTATCGTTGATGAGAATCTAATATTACCTACCAGTACCCACTGTTTACAGCTTCTATCAAGAGCAAGAGCCACATGCATAGTCACTTGACCCAGATATAACCAACTGCCTTGTGCCTAAGTGGTGTTATAATCACACCAACAGCAATCCACAACTGTCACTCATGTTTCGCCAAACACTGCAATGCAGGTATTGTAATTTTGATTTCATACATTAACTATGTGTCTATCTCAAGTGCCCCAGGTTTTATTGTCAGCTGTTTCACTGGCAACATATGTGTGTGTATTGCTCCTACACAATAAACAGTTGTGTTACGGACATGTACCAAGTTATACGTTTCATCTGGCAATCGATGCAAAATTGAATATGAATTCAACCTCATACTTCATATCAAGTTCCTCTCAAAACAAGTAGAACAGATGTTATTAGAATTTCAAAAAGCGAAAAAATTATCTCTGACAGTTTGATTTCAATTACAAATATCATATCAATTTCTCAAATGTTTCACCTAATTACATATACATAGCAGAGTTAGAAATTAAGGGGTCCTGATGTTGTTATGTTTACTGCTGAGATATTTTTATCTAGCCCCCACCCAAATATAATCTTTTAACATTGGTCTTATGACAAGGACTCCTTCATGCTTAAACTTCAAACCCTGTATAGTGTCAAAAATTGGCACCATACTCAGTTCAAACAACACGATTATTTGTCTTCCTCACAACACAGAATTATTTGTCTTCCTTTCTCAAAGGGGGGGGGGGGGGGCGCCACGGGTGGCCCCGGTGGTCTAAGGCGCCGTGATTCACTGTGCAGAGTTGCGTCCCTTGGGCGAGCCAGAAACCTATGGTTGTGGGTTCGAATCCGGGTTCGCACCGATTATGTTTCTAGGTTTGTCAGCACCGAAGTGGTAAACGTCTGAGACCCTCGTCACTTCGGGCTTTCCTCCCACATTAAGCTGACACGCCGTGATATAACTGGAATACTGTTAAAAGCGGTGTTAAACACAACTCACTCACTCCTTTCTCAAATTCATATTAGTCTAAGTCTTTAAGATGCATACAAGAACAATTCTGAACTTCATCATTCCTTCATCACTTGCTTGATAATGGTGTTAGAACCTACACCGAAACATCGCCCCTAATTGTAATTAAGTTGTTCATCCATATCTTATCCTTACTTCATCATTTCTATTTGTAATGGCTACCTTTGAGAGCACACATCATATCACAAACACTAGACTAATATGAAGCCTAATAAATACATTAGCCAGGAATAGGATAAATAGGTGATCTCAAAATACCCTTAAGCCTCAGTACATTATCAGCTTTGATCTATCAATAGAGATACAGATGATGTTCAAACTGAATGCTTCTGACAGAGATGTCAATTAATCACAAATCATGCTATCTACCGAGATTATCTAACAATCCAAATCGCACATTGATGTACATACTTCAAGCAAGCAATATATATGGTATCTACATAAGCGGATAAAATATGGTTCTACTCAGAGATACACTATGCTGCGATGATTATTCTTGGCAAGACAAATATGCAACAATTCCCAATGGTATCAAACCATGTGTACTTTAAAACAAATTAATTATTTTAAAGATTAATTTTATTTTCCACTGCAAATATTTACTGCTATTTGACACAAAATATTTTGAGCATGCAAGCTCAGATGTTGATACCCTATACAGTTCTTCATTTCAATTGATACTCCAAGCCAGATCCTGATAAGAAGGACTTCTCATACAGTCCTGGATATATAATCAAATCCACATGCAAGTTAATAGATGTCCTGCCTACTAAAAAAGTGCCATGTTTTATAGGGTTTTTTATGCATTTTGTTGTGGTTAAATATGCAATTGGTAAAATATTCTTAACTATGCAGTACCAGTTACTATGTGTTACCCCCTTGTCAATATCCAGGTTAGAACTGATTTTCTGCAACCCATGCTTGTCATAAAAGGTGACTAAAGGGATTGGGAAGTCATGCCCGTTGACCTGACAGATGTATGTCATCATAACCCAATTGCATAAATCGATGCTCATGATGATAATCACTGGCTTGTCTGGTCCACATTAAATCAGAAATTAGAAACTAACAGTTTTAGTCCACTAATCCTTATAATGATAGCATATAGCAAAACCCTTAAAAATGGCAAATTTCTACTAGTCCTAATGATACCTTAACTATTGGGCAGTTTGGCAAGGTCTATAGGACTAGTGCCAATTTCTAACACTGTAAATTATTCACAGTCTGCACTCACCGCAGTCATATATTGCTCAGTGCGGCATTCAACAACAAATACTATGTTACACTCCTTGTCACAACATTGACATTTTCTTAGTTTGGAAGATGTGTAAGAGGAACAAAGGTTTTCAACATAAGCATGTAATATTTCCTTCAAATTTAACCGTAACTTTGTTTATAAGAGTTGGATAACTTGTGAAACCAAATGTATAAAATCAATTCCCTTGCATTTATCTTTTTAGGGCTAACTATCTCCCAAACAGACATCAAGTGCACTGACATGACTTTAAGTACTGGCTATAAAGATTAACTCTAAACATGCTGATATTTATCAAAGTTATCAGTGACTTGACAAAATATACTTATACTTGAGACAATATATACGAGTAACTCGTATCAATACACATTCCATTTTGTCTCAATAGGTATTTCCGATAATGTTTTCAAATTCTATGTATTAAAGTGGTCAATCTTCAAATGTCTTAAAATTGGTCTGAAGTATGAACATACTGATTGATGCCATAACCCCAAACACATACACATGCACAGTGGTGAGCAAGTCTGGTCTGACACTGCTTTGAACAGTGTTTCAGTAATACCACAGTATGACAGCTTGGCATGGGAAGAAAGCCTGAAGTGCAGTTGGTTGTAAATATTTACCACTTTGGCGAAACCCACAAGCACAGGCATAATGCTGATGCTGACACTGACAGACCAAGGATCAGAATCAGAGAATCCTGCGGTTCAAACTCACGAATCAGCAGGCTAGCATCCTGACATCGCTAAGGGACATAACTCTTCACGGCACCTGTAGTCCTATGACCACTATACCACCTGCACCCCCTAACCAGATACATGGGTAGACATCATTGGTCATATCCAACTTGTCCACAGCTCATTTCGGACTTGTGGCTTAGCTTAACAACTAGACACCTAGTTGATTTTTACTTGTCTTGGACTAACGGACTACTTGCTGTATCTATATCTGTGAGATATATAAAACTTGCTGCAAGGTGACTAGCAGTAGAGCCATGGTATACATGTTATCAAATGCTGCTATTTTCATGTATATTTCTTCGCATTACAATCAAGTGTTGGGCACAGGTGCCTTCTCCGTTTGCAGGAATGTAGATAATGCTAAATGTTGGGCATCGTTTCAAGCTTTTATTATAGCGTGCTGAAAACTATCAGCAGCCATTACAATCAGGGAGGAGAGATTTCTCAGGGAAACATTGAAACATCATGGAATGTTTGCACAACTCTTTATTACAAAGGGAGAAAACATCTAGTGTATAAGCAACACAACTATCTGCTTATGATTGCACCTAGCATGGAAAAATAATAAATATTCATGTATATTATCTAACCATGTTTGTTATAATTGAACATGAATCAGCCCTTGTTCTTATATTAGTTTAGAGCAAGCAAGTTTTCTTATTTCTGATGTTGATGGTGACTATTTCCAACCTTCATCAATAACAACATTATGACAACTCAGAAATATATATTGTAGATCTGAATGTAAAGGTTTGAAATAGTATCAGACATTTATATGCCACTTGCCACTTGCAATTTGAATAATGATGAATAACAGCTTCTGTTACTGCGACAAATGTACTTTTCAATTTCAAAACTCATTCATAATTTGTATACTCAGTCTGCCCAAAAACAGTTGAGTCTTATAACCTGTATGTGAAACTTGGCATCAATTTTAGTCAAGTTTATTATTATTTAGGCCATTATAGCAGAACTTGTACTAAATCAGGTTTCAGACAGGGGATCAAAGTTTGTTTGTTTGTTGAACGCCGCACTAAGCAATATTCCAGCTATATGCCAGTGGTCTGTACATAATCCAGTCTGGACCTGACAATCCAGTGATTGACACCATGAGCATCAATCTACGTATTTAGGATACAGTGACATGCATCAACCAAGTCAGCAAGTCTGACCACCCAATTTTGTTAGTTGCCTCTTACAACAAGCATAGTCACCTTTTACAGCAAGCATGGGTTTTGCGGGTGAGGGGGGTGAGGAGCCAAAGATACTAATTTGAGTAAATGAGTGAATGTTGTTTAATGCCACAATCAGCCATATTACAACTATGTGAAAGAGAGCATTTAAGTAAGTTTGCTGCATCAGGATGGGATTACACACGATCAACCAGGTCACAAAACATGACACATAATCCTCACTTCAGACAAGACAACAACAAGCATGGGATACTAGTGATCTAAACATGTCGGTTGTATCTGCAACATGTATCGATACATATCGATACATATCGATACATATATGAAATGTGACTGGTACACGGAAGGGACACTACTCTAATTGTGCAAGTTCGATGAAAGTATGATTATTATTAGTAAACATAACTAAAGCAGTGGCCTTTCACATTTCTTTAATTGTATTCATAAGGATGCATACTTAGTATTGCTATTTTTCTGTTAACATTACTATTGTAGCAGTGTTTGAGTGTTAGACACTTTTGGTCATATCCCACAAGTTCACAGCTCATTTGGGACATAACTAGATTTTGTAAGACAACTAGTCCTTCATTAATATTACCCATGGGTGCAAACTTGTCAGAAAAGTTGTCATCAAGTAATTCACATAAACATTGTGGATAATTTAACCCAAAAATAACCCTCCCCAAAATGTAAAATATTGAGTACTTTT
Source organism: Haliotis rufescens (assembly GCF_023055435.1). Taxonomy (NCBI): domain Eukaryota; kingdom Metazoa; phylum Mollusca; class Gastropoda; order Lepetellida; family Haliotidae; genus Haliotis; species Haliotis rufescens. Next base: position 16,583,184 of record NW_025963835.1, read on the forward strand.
GTTATTGCGTGTTTTGATGACCTCTCAAGAGTCCCTACGACCCATATAACAAAATGATTTATCACTTACTTCAAAATGTTAATACAACAAAACCAAATTCAAAGTTTGCTGTTTCAATGCCCTTTTCAGTTAATAATCTCACATTAAATAAACAAATGGAGAAATACATCTATAATAATTTGCCTTGAGACCAATACACAATTTCATGTATAACATATTGATCTATTACATGCAAAAGAAATAGGCTGACCCATGTCAACTAAAGAAAATTAACTGATCTGTCAACATGACCTAATTAAAATGTCACAGCGTTAGGAGTGTGTATAGGCAATTAACTGCCTACTGCCTGGATATTTACCAGTGTGTTTACTGCTGTGCCATGCTTGTGTATTGGTGCAAGAAACAGGTGAAGTGAACAACAGTACAGGTGCCTGACATGTGATGCAATGCACAGCCACCTTGACATGCTGTCAATCATGGGGAGTAAACACTTACCCTTTAGGTCAGGGGATAGAAGGTTGTCGATGCCGGTCGGCTCGTCTCCATACCAAAATACCCACAGTTCTTTGCCAACTGACAACTGCTCCGGGGATCGAGCTTCCGAATTTTTCACTACTCGTCTCCAAACACATAGTAAACCACTTTGAATACAACGTGCATAGGAAACAAGCACTGGATCCTCGAGTTGCTCCACCGATACATTGTCCGGATTTGAAGTCAATTTACGCCATTTTATGCCACCAAGATCCGTCTAGACAACAAAACAGAACAAATCAGTAACCTTCATCACAATTCATGCATATCGAATAGCATATCATCAAACGGTAGCGTTATGTAAATACATTTCAATATTTAAACACTGATTGATTGCGATTTGCTAATCGCTTGTCTATGAGCACGGCCAGGTGACATCGCTTCGAAACGTTTGTAAATATGTTACAGGGTATCTAAATTGGGAAACGAAGCATGAAAAAGGTAATGTGAAGGGTAGAGAATTGGCCAATATTCGCAAATACCGAAACATTACAGCAGGAAGGTCACGCAGCACGCGATTAGACGCAAACAATAGCCGACACCGGATAATACTCATTTAAATCATATCTTACCAAGGCAAACAAGTTTGTGTAACAATCCTCCAGAGAGCAGCCGTTTCCCGTTGGACTAGGGTGACTCATGGTCACTCCATGTTCTGAAAAAGACCACGTATATCCTGAATTGCTGCTATAACATCCACTTAGCCACAAATCGAGAAAAATTTGTCAATTAACAGATACTTCGCATAATATGGCGACAGTAATGGCGACTTGCTGCGAACAACAAGGCGGTAAGGAGAACGCGCTGCCATTGGCTGCTTCCTGTCACATGCTCACGGGTCGAGCGGAAACACTATTGTCTATACGGCTACTCAAATAGGCTTCAGACCATGCTGGTAGTACTCTGGTGACCACGCCGGTAAACGTGAGACCACGAATGTCAAGTTTATGTTTCATTTTTAAATACATAATATGTACATATCAAAGAACTCCTAAAATTAATTAATTCTATAATCATTTATCTTTGAAATATGAGTTATAGTGAAACCATTTAGGCATGATTTTTTCCCATTGCTGTAAAATGGTATGCATGTCATTAGCACTAAAATGATCGTACTGTAAACCTACGTAATTTCGTACGAACATATTTGTGGGGTTTTCTTTTCATTTCCGGGATATAAATCATATATTTTCTCAACAGAATTCCTATTGTTCAAAGCGGGTTTGAATAGGACAAATGAGATGACTGGATCATATTTACCCCCCTCGACGCGTGTGTTCATTAAAAGGCGGTTAAACTCATTTCAATTACTCGTAGGGGTACAAGTATATTGGAAATAACATACATGGGCATCGCAAATTGAAATTGACAAATTAGTTTCTAAGTATTACAAATTCATTAGGGATTCAGAACTAACAATTTTTTTAACAAATTTTACAATTTCTTCCTTTTCATCAAACCTTTACAATTGTAAATTGTCACGTTTAAAGTGTTTAGTTTCACGATTTCAGTCAAGATACGAGTCAAAGACAAATATTCAACAATTGTTATGTAAGAAAATACATGCAAAGTGTACAACGATACTATTTAAATCTATAAACAAAAATACATAATAATTAAGCATACACAAATCAACCAGCTTTGTCCTGTGCACGTCAGTCAAGTACAAAATATATGTGTTTTGATTGCTACTTTAATTCATTATTGAAGGTGTGACAAGCCCACGTGCATTCCATGGTAAACCCCTGCTGTATACAAGCATATCAACTCAACGCCGAACCGCCGGCTATCCCGGGCTAAGTAAACACACCAATCACTAATCCGATCATCGCGATTGATGCACACTACAAGTAAACTGCCGGGCAATATTACAAATTACCAACGTTACCATACCGTTACTAGGCGAACGATGCGAAGATGCAAAACCCAAATATTTGACACCCCCATCAAATACATCACTATCGACAATAACTATTTCTTTTTTTATTCTTTTTTTATCAAAACAAGGGAATATACTTTCTTTTGCCAGGTAGTTTATTTTGTGTTGTTCATTTCAAGTGCACTTGCATGGTGAAAGTATTGACAGAGTGCATCTTAATGTGTTTTTAACATGAAACTAAAGGCGTTAAAACACTTCTTGTAATGCAATCGTTCGTGTTGAGCTGGGCCGCTATCCATTGAAATTTATCCAAATGTAAAGTATGATAATTATTTGTGTCAAATGTTAACAACTAATGATGTATATGAAAGGTGTTTTATGATTATAGCGAGCAAGTTATGATTTACGCCGCTTTTAACAGTATTGCGGTTATATCACGGCGTGTCAGCTTAATTTGAGAGGAAAGCCCGAAGTGATGCAGGTCTCAGACGTTTACCACTTCGGTGAAACCCACGAGCACGGTGCTGACAAACCTAGAAACATAATCGGGGCGAACCGAGATTCGAACCCACAATGATAGATTTCTGGCGTGCCCGTGGGACGCAACTCTGCACAGCGAATTGCGGCGCCTTAGATGACTGGACCACCCGTGCCCCAGTTATGATTATATGCTTGAAGAGATTGAATGTATAGGAACAAAAAAATTGAGCATATCAGGTAAAACATTTATTAGTAAACATGTTTTTTTGTATATGGTACAAGCAGGTGATGTGTCCTTGATATCTGTCAACAATTCAACCAGAGGATTATATATAGAAAGGCTATACATTTGTCAGAGTCAATTATTTGTGTAAAATTATCTAAATGTAAAATGTATGTAAATCTTCTAGACTCTTTTAGTTTAAAATACTGTTTGAGGAATTCAATAACAAGAGCATAAAACAGGTTTCAATAGATCTAGACTACCATACGTTATTTGTCTGTTGATTCTCGAAGATATCCACAATTAGATGTGGATTTTGTCCTTTCTGTATACATTATAGAGAAGAGTGAATTTTGTATTAATTTACCCGGTATTATCATCGTAGGAATCTGTTTATCAAATGATACTATTGGGATAAGCCATCAGTGTTTTAATTAACGGAGGTGTTTAGTATATAGAATGTTAATCAGTTTTATGATTTAGAAAACACCTTTATAAACCGTGTCAATTAAGAAGTGAAACAGCCTAGTTCTCTATATTATCCCTGTATGTAATTACTGTATCCTCTACCAACCTATTGAACACGTTTTGTTTGTTTGTTGTTTAACGCCACACTCAGCAATATTCCAGCTATATGACGGCGGTCTGTAAATAATCGAGTCTGGACCAGACAATCCAGTGATTAAAATCATGAACATCGATCCACGCAATTAGGATCGATGACATGCATCAACCAAGTCAACGAGTCTGACCACCTGATCCCGTTAGTCGCCTCTTATACGTCAAGCATAATCGCTGCTTATCACTGCTTATAGCATTGATTGCTGAAGACCTATTCTTACCCGGATCTTCACGGGTCCCATTGATCATGAATTGATCTTGATAAACTTTATAGTTTTAAACTCAATATTGAATTGAATTGAATTGAATTGAATTGAATTGAATTGAATTGAATTGAATTGATAAATTGTGTCTATCTTGTGAATTGAATTGAATTGATAAATTGTGTCTATCTTGTGAATTGAATTGAATTGAATTGAATTGAATTGAATTGAATTGAATTGAATTGAATTGAATTGAATTGAATTTACATATGTGTTTAAATGCTACAACCATTCACCATTCAAGGTGTGACAATTCAAGCCGACATGTATTCCATGTTAAATCACTGCTTATACAGGTGTATATCAACTCAACGCCGAACCGCCGGCTCTCCCAGGCTAAACACACCAATCACTAATCCGATCATCGCGATTGATACACACACCACCCACCAGCTTGCAGTTCACGCCTAATGAATACACAGCGACATACCCGCTTGTTGACATGTGGACTTCACGTCATCATTTGCATTATGCTGCAAGACGTGTATATATACTCTGACTGCATGCATGCAGAGCTTTGCTAAAGCTGCATATTAGCTCAGGCCCATAAAGAACCCTGCACGCACAACCTGACGTAACGGTAACTGTTGATATAAATTATAACATAGACGTTGCGTAAGTCAGCAATCATTGTTTCCATAAATCTCCGTGTGTGAATTATTCTATAATATTAATACAAGACATTTTTGTATGAATAACAACTTCTTTTACTCTTTTGGAACGACGTTTCGGAGCTACCCCTTGCCCCTGTATCAGGTGAATACTTTATTCCATAATATAGTGAAAAAACAACAACAATAAAAACAGTTTTTACGAAGCATATTATTTTGTTACGGCAGTTTGAATTATTAACTTCCTGGTAAAAGGAACGTATACACCATGTTTGAAGGTGGCTAAAGTGAAACAAACATGAAATGGTTGTTATTCGATGATGATGTATTTCATACGGGTATCATAGTTGTGTTTTGGGCATTAATTCCCGTTTCGACGACTGTTTTCAGCCTAGTAACGTTTGATGACGTTTGTAATCTTTTGTCAAATTCAATTTTTTTGGTCCTGCAGTAAATATTATATATAAATTGCTTTATTCCAAATCACAAATTAAACTGGATCTGTGAGTGGTATTAATGTGAGGCAACATATTCCATCTGACAGTTCATTCATCAAATATTCAAACATTCACACCCATTAGGGTAAGAATGAAGGTCCCCTGAAACCTATACTTGTCCTAAGAGGCATCTGGTCCAGCCTCGATCACCTACAGACCGCGTCACGCCGAAGACCGGGTTCGATTCCCGACATGGGTGCATTGTGTGAAGCCAACCTGTGGTGTCCCCCGACGTGATATTGCCGGAATATTGCTAACAGCGGCGTAAAACCATACTCACTCACTCACTTACAGACCGCCGCCATGTACTAGGAACATTGTTGAGTGCAACAATTTTAAATGAATCAAATACTCACCAACATTATTCACATACAATATGTTATGTCAATAAGGTCCAAGAAAGGGATGAGGTGAGGTGAAATGGTTCAATATTATTGCACACATACACGTGCATGTACGTGTGTGTTCATGCGTGGCTGCTTTTACTAGTCAGGACTAATGTCGGGTTAGTAGTGCTAGCCCAATGAGATACCATGCCGCAGTTTAACATGGGTACCAAACTCAGACAGAGTTGGACTCCGAGCCGACCAGTCCTTGTTTTAACCCCTAATGCCGAGTGCCAGTCAGGGTAACAACAAGTACCTTCATTTAACGTCTTTTGGTATAAGTGAGTGAGTTAAAGTTTAACGTCGCATCGTATTTTTCCCCGCCGTATAGCGATCTTTTGGTATAACGCCACCGGGGATCGAACGCTGACTTTCCCCTCTCCAGACAGACGCCATATCCACTAAGCGGAGGCGGTCCCCTAGAGTGAGTGAGTGAGGTTTTACGCCGCTTTTAGCAATATTCCAGCAATATCACGGCGGGGGACACCAGAAATGGGCTTCACACATTGTACCCATGTCGGGAATCGAACCCGGGCCTTCGGCGTGACGAGCTAACGCTTTAACCACTAGGCTACCCGACCGCCCCTGTCCCCTAGAGAGGGGAATGAAACGATTCAACACAAACGATACATTTGTAAATTATCGTATACCTAGATTTAACACATATAGTATGGAACGTATAACTTTGTTGATAAACATAATGACGCTAAAATAGTACTAACGTCTATATTATTCCTGTTACTTCTCTATTCTCTCTCTCTCTCTCTCTCTCTCTCTCTCTCTCTCTCTCTCTCGGGTCCTCGGCATGACGAGCGAACGCTTTCACCACTAGGTTACCCTACCTTCGGGAAACACAAACATGTCTCTCAATACTGTGGACAGTCTATTCATCGCTATAAATAATTAAACCCACTAGCACGGGAATGGTGCTAATTCATAATCAGGGTGAATCTGGGATTCGAACCGACTTCACGATCATCGGATTCTGGCACTTCTCTTAGGGAGGGAACTTAGTCAACTGGATGCCTCGATCTAAAGAAACGAAAATCAGATTAGCAAAGCATTACTAAGTCTGACACAATGCATCGAGGGATTAGCCTGTATATGAGACTGTAACTGTGCGACATGCATCATCATCATCATCATCATCATCATCATCATCATCGCACACATAACGTTTCCCGATTCACCCATTCAACGTGAAACCAAACTCACCCAATTCCTCAGTCTGTATATGGGTATCGTTTAATTATCCGCATTGATGCTCATGATGTCAATCATTGGGTTGTCTGGTCCAGACTCGATTTATTACAGACCGCCGACATATAGATTGGAATCTTGCTGAGTGCGGTGTTAAACGACAAATAAACAAACAAAACATTATTATCCGCACAACTTTTTCAGTCTCGTAAAGATCTCTTGAGCGTAGCTCCGATTCTGTGAGGCGGATGGCCTTGTTGTCAAAGGCAGCGTTGGTCGCTTATAGGTTCGAATCTCATATTCACCATGATATTTTTATTTTATTTCACCATACCCGTGTTCGTGGGTTTCACCAAAGTGGTTAACGTCTGCATCACTTCGGGCTCTCCTCCCATATCAAGCTGACAGGCCTGGTATAACTGAAATTCTGTTCAAAGCCGCATAAAACACAAATCACTCATGACTGAGGGTTATCTTACAACTTCATACATAGGATGTTATCGTTAAGATAAGTATAATAACTCCTGTGGATCGATGCTCATGATATTTATCACTGGATTGTTTGGTCCAGACTCGATTATTTACAGACCGCCGTAATATAGCTGGAATATTGCTGAGTGCGGCGTTAAACAACAAACGAAACCAAACCAAAGAAATACGATACAATAATCTTCGCGACGATTTCACATTAAACGGGATACCCGTGAAGACCCGGATTATAGAATAGGTCTTCAGCATCCCTTCCATATTTTTAGTAAGAGGCAACTAACGGGATCGGGTGTTCAGGCTGGCTGACTTGATGTATGTCATCGTATCCCAGTTGCGTGGATCAATGCTCATGATGCCAATCACAGGATTGTCTGGTCCAGACTCGATTATTTACAGACCGCCGTCATATAGCTTGAATATTGCTGAGTACGGCGTTATACAACAACAAAATACGTTAAACGTGGCCCAATTTATTGCATTCAAGGGTATTCAAGGGTATATAGCCGGTTAATTGGTTGAAGCGCTGTTTTAAGATCCGGGTTCGATACATTCAGTAAATCTCGCTCACAATGTAAAGTGCCATCGCGCACCATGCATAGCGTAAATCGTTGTGACCCCATCGATCATTGACTTGACTATAGATATATGTGATATGCTTATTTCTCTTTTTAAGCGTTTTTTGTCACTTTGGGGTTGATATGTGGCAGTTTGCCGCTATACAGTCATCCTAGGCAAGAGAGTTAACTGACTATAAAAGTCAGTGTGTGGGCGAGCTAATAGTGAGTGAGTGAGTTGGGTTTAACGCCGCTTTTAACAGTATTCCAGTTATATCGCGGCGTGTCAGCTTAATGTGGGAGAAAAGCCCGGAGTGATGCAGGTCTCAGAGGTTTACCACTTTGGTGAAACCCACAAGCACGGGTATGGTGTTGACAAAACTAGAAACATAATCGGGGCGAACCGGGATTCGAACCCACAATCTTAGGTTTCTGGCGTTCCTAAGGGACGCAACTCTGCACAGCGAATCGCAGCGCCTTAGACGACTGGGCCACCCGTGCCCCCGGGCGAGCTAATAGCTATTGCACGTATAGCCGCTATGGCGAATGTAAGATATCGTTACGTTACACGATACCATACGTGAAACCTAAACACTTGTCACTGATTTTATCCATCACTAAAAGAAATACTATATTTAAGGTAAGAGAGTGAGTTGGGTTTAACGCCGCTTTGAACAGTATTCCAGTTATATCACGACGCGACAGCTTGATGTGGGAGGAAATATGGCAAGCCGTTTTCACATTTATTACGGAATTACTGATAATTGAATTAAAGATATCTTAAACGAATTAACCATACCTGTAATGCATTTGTGAATATGTATAACCTATTTCAAGACATCTTTAATTGAATTTAAGATATATTTAATATATTTCTAATATGATTATGTACAGTAAGATGGTAATTATTTTATGATATCTGAAATACATTTAGAGATATCACGAAATATTTGGTTGATATCACAGTAATATTTTAAGATGTCAGTAATTGTATTTTGGATATCAGAAATGAATGCAAGATATCTTTAATTAGCTTTTAATATCTTAAAAACATTATTGATATCTTTAAGTAGAATACCGATATCTTTAAAACAATTCAAGATATCAGTAATTCCGTAATAAATGTGAAAACAGCTTGCCATAAGGAAAGCCCGGAGTGATGCAATTCTCGGACGTTTACGACCTCGGTTAAAACGCACGAGCTCGGGTATGGTGCTGACAAACCTAGAAACATAATCGGGGCGAACCGGGATTCGAATCCACAATCATAGGTTTCTCGCGTGCCCAAGGGACGTAACTCTACACGGCGAGTACGGCGCCTTAGGCAACTGGGCCAACCGTAACTCCTATATTTAAGGACCCTAACTATTGATTAACTTTAAATAACTAATCTAACAAGGTACGTACAGTTAGTTAGCTGGAATATTGAAATTCTCATTAAAATCAGATCATAGTTCGCGCTACCGCTAAACGAAGATCTGAGGACATCCAATTACGGGTCACGCCAGAACGACCTTTCATCCGACCAATTAGAGCATCGTTCACCAGATCAGGAACGTGACAGTCGGAATGTGTTTTCTAATCATGCAACCTCGGTAATGTTAACAGGGACGACAGTTACATGTCGACGACTAATTCGGTAAAAAATCATTGCCTGTCTCTCGTTTCAAAGGGATAAACATAAACGGAAGAGACGCTGCATAGCCCGTTGGAAGTACTGCCACACACTCCCGGCCATACATCAGACATTCCAGAAAGTATATTTGTTCAGTTTTCAAATTTTAATAAAGAACTTGTCAAAATATCTTTAAAGCGTAGTCTTGAATGGAAGTCACCAGTTTGAAACTATTGTCGTATAGCTCGAGAAAGCTGTTTTCTGATTGGCTAATGTCGACTTCTTGTCAGTCATTCCATTGGTCGGTCAAAGTTCGTGAAAGGTCATTCTGACGTGACCCGTAATGGGATGTTCTCGGGTCTTTGTTTAGCGGTAGCGAGAACTAAGTTCTGATTTTAATGAGATCAGAAGGCAGCTTTCTCGTGCTTTACGTCACTAATTTCTAATTCGCGACTACGCTTTAAAACATATTTTGACAAATTCTCGATTACAAATGTGAAACCTGAACAAAAGAATATTCTCGAATGGCTAATACATGTTCTAGATTGTATGGATTCAGTCGTTAAGCCTGTAACTATCGTTCGGAATACCCCATGTTAAAGTTTCCGAGGTTGCATGAAATGAAATCACATGCCGACTGTCACTTTCATCCTATTTATTTAGAAAGTACATCGTTCCCACAATCATGCAAAATAAAAGCCATTATCGCGACCCTCAATACGTTTGTTCAGCTTCCAGTTCCCCCTTACCACAGTGGGATTTACCCACATCACCTAATTACCTAAATCAATTCAATCACGGTCAAGCAACATCACCTGGTGACTTTTACCCATGTTTTAGTTAAAAATAAGTTGAAGTGTGTGAACACTGTGTAAATGAAAGAATCCAAACGGGCTTAAACTGACGCCCTCCAACAATCATGTATATGCAGGTGTTGTTTGTCACAATGTACAGTTCAGCCAGCTGTTACCGTCACCGACGATGACTTCGCGTCCATAACCGTAAAAATAAATTAATTGAAATTATAGATTGATACAAACGGTTAAAGCAAAATTGTGTTTTCTTGTCCCACCTGTTGTTTATACAAACTGCTTTCACGCAGAAAGATCGATACACATATCTCGATAAAGATTTGAAAACGATGTCAGGTGAACTTGGGTTTTACGTCGTGTCCAAGGTTATTGCACCTATATAGCGACCTGTGCGTGTGCGTGCGTGCGTGCGTGCGTGCGTGCGTGCGTGTGTGCTTGTACTAGTCCGGACTAATGCCGATTTATATATAATGCTAGCCGATTTATAGTGCTAGCTCACTGATATACCATGCCGCAGTTTAACATTAATACCCCACTCAGACACAGTATACTGACCCCGAGCCGACCAGTCTTTGCTTAAGCCCCTTAATGCCGAGCGCCAGACATGGTAACAACAAGTACCATCTTTTAACGTCTTTTGGTATGACGCGACCGGGGATGGAACCTACGACCTTGTGCTTTCCGGGTGGACGCTCTACCACTAGACCACGGAGGCGGTCGTCTTGTGAAAAGGAGCGCCACGCTGACGACAGAATCTCTTCCAAGTATTACTTTACCGTTCCTTTTTGTACAATAATGCACATGATATGGCGTCTCTTCCTACTAAAGTACTCACGGAAATGAAAAAAACCTGTTTTTTCGATCTCAGATTTTAAATGAATGCAGTTAATATACTAAAATATATAAATATTCAAACAACTCAATTAGTACTAATTGGGCCTTGGCACAAATACAGCGTATCACAGGTAAAAGTGTGTAAAAATATGAACAAAACAGACTATTGTGAAACTGAGCATAACCAGGTGTCAGTAGATCAAGGTGAATGTCCATGACCTATGACACCTTGACGACAGGTGAAAACAGGTGATTGAAACCCACGTGCATGTGATTTGTCAGTGGTTAGTGATTTGTCAGTGGCATTGTGGGATAGTGAATCATCGTCAAAATATCCGAACGTAAAAGTAACATATTCCCTTTTCAAACAACAACTTACATGTCATTATTATTATGTACATAAACATAGCTGTTATTTTTATTGTTGTTTTTCCAGGCTTATTTGCATAATGCCTATAGCCTGTTTCTGCCATGTCAATTTGGACTTAGTTTTATTTTTGAATGTTGAAAGTGCCTACAAATTACCTCCTATAAAGTACAGTTTGTATTGAGCACTGAGATAAAACTAGCAAATCCAGACTAGTACTTTTCCAGTTGTTTTGTTATTTCGTGTTTACATCTACGTAATGCTTTGTGTCGATTATTAAATTCAGCAAAACAGGGTTTTTTCATTTCCTTGAGTACTTTTTTTTTTCTTTTATTTTTTTAATACTATATCACACCTTTATGAACACTAGGGCTTACAGGCCGCCTCAGTGGTCAAGTGGTTGAGTGTCCGCCCAGAGAGCGGAAGGTCGGGGGTTCGATCCCCGGGTGTGTCATACTAAAAGACGTTAAGAGATGGTACTAATTGTTACCCTGCCTGGCGCTCGGCATTAGGGGCTAAAAACAAGGACTGGAGTCAGTATTTGTAAAATATGTATACCAATCTCTTCCTGAATCACTTACCTCAAAATACCTGTACTTTAATTCTTCGAAAGTGAACCATGAATAAGGACTTTCAGATCGAAATTAAATCCGGTAAGGGGTGTGGAAAACAAGATGGAGGCCGATCAAAACTGCTATCCGTTTTTGTTTCCGATGAGGTGGTGGTGATGAGGTGAAATGGGGTTTAACGTCGCGTCCAAGATTATTGCACTTATATATAGCGACGTGCACGCACGTGTATCTGTGTGTGTGTCTGCTTGTACCAGTCCGGACTGATGCCGATTTATAGTGCTAGCCCACTGAGATACCATGCCGCAGTTTAACATGAATATCCCAATCAGACACAGTATACTGACTCCGAGCCGACCAGTCCTTGTTTTAGCCCATTAATGCTGATCGCCAAACAGGGTAACAACAAGTACCATCTTTTAACGTCTTTTGGTTTGACCCGGCCGGGGATCGAACCCCGGACCTTCCGTTCTCCGGGAAGACGCTCTATCACTAGACCACGGAGGCGGTTGTTTCCGATGAGATACCGTAACCAACAACAGATCATTGTCAGAGTGACTCTAGGAATTAAACACTGAACCAGGGATCCAAGGGACATAACTCCGCACAGCTGGTATATGCGTCGTAGACACAAAAAGCTGACAGGGCCGTCAGTTTATTGACTCAAATGAAAAACTGACCTCGATAGCACATATTTATTTATTTATTTGATTAAACGCCAAGCATTTCAGTTATATCAGCGTGCCAGCTTGATGTGGGAGGGAAACCCGAAGTAATGCATGCATTAGAAGTTTACCACTTTGGTAATGCTTCTCAGTAACACATGCTCCTCACAGCGAAACTCCCTATACTATTGTTGCCACCAGTCAAAACTCCCCACTGTGATAGGTGGCCACAACCATGCTTGGAGTTGAACTCGCAACCGAATGACCGTTATGTTTCCAAACAAACGACGACTGTCGTGACGCCAAATACACTTACCCCTGCTAAATAACTTTGTTTGTTTGTCAATTTGAAGTTCTATTTCATTAAAACTATCATGTAATTGATATAGTAAGAATGTAAGGGAGAAGTTGGTTGATTTTCAGTTTGTCTGCAATCTCGAACCAATCTGCTTATACAGACAACAAAGTATTCATCTTCACCTGGAAAACAAGGTCCGCCCTAAACCTTTTCAAAGTGAACTATGATGGCATTCCCAAAGACATAAACAAAAGTATGAACGTTACTACATTTGGGGTTAGAGGCCAAATTTCAAGATTCTTGTAATGGTGTCACGCGCTGGGAAGGAGCTTGTATCTTCCCGAGGCAAGGGAGTTAACTGACTATAAAAGTCCAGTTTCGACGCCGAGTTGGCGGGACTCTTGCGGCACCCAGTTTACGAACTGGGTGTCGATTTCGGTATGCGATTTGGATTGGACTCGTTAGTCCAGCCAAAATATAACTCCATACTTCCAGCATAGTTCGGGGCACGGGTGGCCAAGTCGTCTAAGGCGCCGCGATTCGCAGTGGAGTTGTGGCCCTAGGGCACGCCAGAAACCTATGATTGTGGGATCGAATCCCGGTTCACCCCAATTATGTTTCTAGGTTTGTCAGCACCATACCCGTGCTCGTGGGTTTCACCGAAGTGGTAAACGTCTGAGACCCTCGTCACTTCGGGCTTTCCTCCCACATTAAGCTGACACACCGTGATATGACTGGAATACTGTTAAAAGCGGCGTTAAACCCAACTCACTCACTCACTCCAGCATAGTTCGGTAAGGGTGGAAACTGGACTTTTATAGTCAGTTAACTCCCTTGCCTCGGGAAGATGAACACCTAAAATAAGGTGGCGGTGTGGTAGCCTAGTTGTTAAAGCGTTCGCTCGTCACGCCGCAGGCCCGGGTTCGATTTCCCACGTGGGTACAATGTGTGAAGCCCATTTCTGGTGTACCCCGAGGTGATATTGCTGGAATATTGCTGAAAGCGGCGTAAAACCATACTCACTCTAAGATGAGCACTAAACCCGAGACCCGTGAAGATTCCGGGTTAGAATAGGTCTTCAGCAATCCATGCTTGCCGTAAAAGGTGACTATGCTTGCCGTAAAAGACGACTAACGGGATCGGGTGGTTAGGCTCGCTGACTTGGTTGATGCATGTCATCGATCCCAATTGCGTGGATCGATGATCATGATATTAATCACTGGATTGTCTGGTCCAGACTCGATAATTTAGAGACCGCCGTCATATAGCTGGAATATTGCTGAGTGCGGCGTTAAACAACAAACCAACCAACCAACTAAACCCGATTATTTGTATGATTAAATGATAAATCAAGACTGACGGGGCGTGCTTGGATAAAAACAAAACTCTGTCTTTATGAATCCGTATTGTTGCGTTATAGAGGGGCGGAGGAATATGCTGTTATATACAGTGTATTTCCGATGTAAACGTTTGTCATTTTCAAATGAATTAATGAAACCAATGGGATTGGATAAGGATCACTGTACGGGGCTTCTGAGGGCTTCTTGGATTCAACCCCACGGCCAGGCTACGCTGACACGACTACACGGGACGCGTGGGTGGATGAAAATTAACCACGTGTAGTGAGTAAGATCACTGCAGAGGGTGAGGCGTGTATAGGCGGGTACTGGTTAAACAATTAGTGGACCAAAGTATCCTGTCATATATATGTGATCATGAGACACGCTCCCGACAATGCTGTTTCCGTTAAACATGTGTCACCGTGTCAATACGCACTAACTTATTCTTGACGGTGACTTTTAGCTTTAGATGAGACTTTTCGTTCACCGCAATTCCCAATACAATACCCAAATACTCTACAGAATATATAACATTATAGCTCACAAGATGTGACTTTTTTTACCCCGATACTCTGTAGAATATATAGCATTATAGCTGACAAGATGTGACTTTTGTTACCCCGATACTCTGTAGAATATATAGCATCATAGCTAACAAGATGTGACTTTGTTTTACCCCGATACTATGTAGAATATATAGCATTATAGCTGACAAGATGTGACTTTTGTTACCCCGATACTCTGTAGAATATATAGCATTATAGCTGACAAGATGTGACTTTGTTTTACCCCGATACTCTGTAGAATATATAACATTATAGCTGACAAGATGTGACTTTTGTTACCCCGATACTCTATAGAATATATAACATTATAGCTGACAAGATGTGACTTTTGTTACCCCGATACTCTGTAGAATATATAACATTATAGCTGACAATATGTGACTTTTGTTACCCCGATACTCTGTAGAATATATAACATTATAGCTGACAAGATGTGACTTTTTTTACCCCGATACTCTGTAGAAAATATAACATTATAGCTGACAAGATGTGACTTTTTTACCCCGATACTCTGTAGAATATATAGCATTATAGCTGACAAGATGTGACTTTTGTTTTACCTCGATACTCTGTAGAATTTATAACATTATAGCTGACAAGATGTGACTTTTTTTACCCTAATATCCTATAGAATATATAACATTATAGCCGACAAGATGTGACTTTTTACCACAATACTCTTTGAAATATATAGCATTATAGCTGACAAGGTTTGACTTTTTTTACCCTAATATCCTATAGAATATATAACACTACAGCTGACAAGGTGTGACTTTGTTACCACAATACTCTATGAAATATATAGGATTATAGCTGACAAGGTTTGACTTTTTCTACCCTAATATCCTATAGAATATATAACATTATAGCTGGCAAGGTGTGACTTTTCTTTTACCCCAATACTCTACAGAATTATATAGCCTTATAGCTGACTTTTCCTTTACCCGGTTTGTAAATAATTGAGTCTGAGCCAGACAATACGGTGACTGACATCAGGAGCATCGATCTACGTAACTGGGATACTGTGACATGCATCCACCAAGTCAGCGAGCCTGACCACCCGATCCCGTTAGTCTTTTACGGCAGGCATGGACCGCTGACCAATTCCAACCCGGATCTTCAGTTACAGTGAATTAGTGATCTACTCCATATATTTATCAACGTGTTACGATAATGCACATGGTATGTCGTCTCTTCCTACTAAAGTACTCACGGAAATGAAAAAAACCCTGTTTTTTCGATCTCAGATTTTAAATGAATGCAGTTAATATACAAAATATATAAGTATTCAAACAACTCAATTAGTACTAATTGGGCCTTGGCACAAATACAGCGTATCACAGGTTTTTATGTCTTTTTACACGTAAAAGAGTGTAAAAATATGAACAAAACAGACTATTGTGAAACTGAGCATAACCAGGTGTTAGTAGATCAAGGTGAATGTCCATCCATGACCTATACGGTGACTGACATCAGGAGCATCGATCTACGTAACTGGGATCATACTGCATCAACCAAGTCAGCGAGCCTGACCACCCGATCCCGTTAGTCTTTTACGGCAGGCATGTGCCGCTGACCAATTCCAACCCGGATCTTCACAGTTTCAGTGAATCAGTGATCTACTCCATATATTTATCAACGTGTTACGAAAGGCACTTTTTTATATCCTTGTTTTGCCTCAATGAGCTTGTGAGTTCGTTGAGTTCAACACCAAATTGAACGCTATATTACAGCTGCATTACGGCGCGTCATCTCAATGTTTTGTTTGTTTTTTTGTTGTTTAACGCCGCACTCAGCAATATTCCAGCTATATGACAGCGGTCTGTTAATAATCGAGTCTGGACCAGACAATCCAGTGATTGACATCATGAGCATCGATCCACGCAATTGGGACCGATGACATGCATCAACCAAGTCAGCGAGCCTGACCACCCGATCCCGTTAGTCGCCTTTTACCACAAGCATAGTCGCCTTTTGTGGTACAGAAAGGTTAAATGTGCATGACAAAGGCTGATGTCTGGGTGAAAACCACGAACATGGGTATTTTGTTCAAAGATCGTATTCCTCAAGCGACACCTGGATTCGAACAGTGTCGAACGCACAGCCATCAAATTCCTAAAGTAATACAGGGTATATGTGAACCTCTGGTCAGTATACGCGTAATTATATGTTTGTTTGTCGTTTAACGCCGCACTCAGCAATATTCCAGCTATATGACGGTGGTCTGTAATTAACCGCTGTAATTGAGCCTGGACCAGACAATCCAGTGATTGACAACATGAGCATCGATCCACGCAATTGGGACCGATGACATGCATCAACCACGTCAGCGAGCCTGACCACCCGATCCCGTTAGTCGCCTCTTACGACAAATATAGTCGCATTTTACGGCAAGCATGGGTTGCTGAAGACCTATTCTACCCCGGATCTTCACAATTATAGCTTGCGGTGCCATTTAACCGAGGCCTGGCGTTTTATCTTGTCCCAGCGTTTATTCGAGGAATTACAGTACTTGCCATCACCATTTCATGCTCGGATTTCACAATTAGAAATCCATGTGCAAAAGTCACATTTTCTTATTCAACAATATGTACTACCCGTTTAACAATATATCGTGTATCGGGGACGTAGCACCTCGTTTCCGAAATTGTTCCCTGATATCAAGAAAGATATGGTTTTGCCCCAATGTCAATATTCCGTTTTAATTTCTTTTCGGTTTTGGTCGGTTCTTATTTTTTTAAAAAGATTGTGGATCCTGTTATCTTTAAACTTAGAAAGGATATACACACACGTATGAAATAAAGAACGAAATATTTTTTTGGGATAAATTGAAGCTCATGTATGTCCGTAAATAACCTCTCTCTCATTTATTTACATATATAAAGACTAATATAATGATAATTTTATTTACTAGTATTGTTGTATATTGTTTACATGTTTTCTGCACATGAATCTTATGAATAAGTCTGTTTTACGCAAACGAGACAGCGCATTCATCTCAGGCTTTTTACAATAACACATGTAATTAGTTTTTGCGAAGTAGTACTTCCGCTGCCCCATATTTCTAAACAACATGGCAGCTGACAGGTGCCCGTTTCGGTGGGAGGGAATGAAACATGTTTACAACAATGAGTGACAGACGTACACATTTCGAAAGATCAACTGAACATTCACTATAAACATGCCTTCTTTTGTGTGGACATTGATTATCATTGGTATTCTCTTCTGGCTTCTGAGCAGGTAAATTGACATGATTGAAGCAGAAAAATTCGTCTGCAAGTTGTTATCAAAATAAACTTTCAGCTTTGAAATCAGCTGATTAATTACAGACAATTACTCATTCGTCACGTGAATGTATCTTTAGAATAACATAATGTGTAAATATAGTTTTATAATTGTGTATTGTTAAAGGCTTACCGTTCGATGCATCATAATCAATATTAGTGTTTATTACATATGTTTCGTTACCTTTATGAAGTTTTGATCATATTAATCAAGTATATAGAATCATATAGACGCTGTCATAGGCCCTGAGATGCTATGTCAATGATATCCTATTTCTCAACTTTCTCAAATAATTATTTTTTGCTGTACATGTCTTTGATCATGTGCATGTCATCAAAAATCAGTATCCATTATTCCAAATATATAATTGAATTTTAAGCAAAAGGACAAATAGCTAGATATCTTGTGTGCTGTTTTCCGCCATAATTGGCATCTTACTGTCTATGTGATGTCTATAAATAATAGAGTTTGTACCAGACAAACCATTGATTGATATTATGAGTACAGTCCCATGCTATCTGGTACGATGACATGCAGTCAACCGGTTAAGTCACTAAGCCTGACCACCCAAACCATTTTGTTGCTCTTACAACAAGCATAAGTTGCTGGGTCCCAATTTCAACAGGAGTCCCCACAGGGTTTATATTTTTAAAGCAGATTCTGTACTGTCCCAGTTAGGTCCATTATTCAGGGTATAGGAGCAACTATGACCACTGTAGTTATTTGAATAAATAGAATGTGAATTGTTATTGGCTTTCCTGACCAAGTGGAGGACACTAGCATCTTTATGACAATGTTCAATCGACAACCACTCTATAGGTACAATTGGCATTAGATTTTTAGAAGTATGCCTTCATTCACATTATCAAATTGCAATTTTTCCGAGGCAAGGGAGTTAACTGATTATAAGAGTCCAGTTTCAACCTTTGCCAAACTAAGCTGGAATTATGGAGTTATATTTTGCCTGGACTAACAAGTCTATGCATAGTCCAATCAAAATCACATGAAATCGACAACTGGTTCATAAACTGCAGTGTAGATTTCGGTCGATTGCAGGATTTGTAAAGCATGTGTACCATCAGCTTAGAGTCAACAGATAGCTTTCAAATCTTTTCATATTTTTTGTCAAGCTTCTCACACGTTTTATGCACTTCGTGAAGTAAAACCTGTTTTATTACAATATAGATCTTGATTATTGGTCATATTGTCTTGACTGGGCGACACCATTTTGTCAATAGGAAGGACATAAGTTGTAATAGCCACTGGTGGCCCTATGATCGAGCCCAGAAATTCCAGTCTTGTTTGGCAAGTGTGGAAACAGGACTTTTATAGTCAGTTAACTCCTTTGCCGCAGGTAGATGTCAAATTGCAGCATTAGTGAATCTCTCTTTTTATGTTCATAATATATTAATTACGTGTCAACAATTTAAATTATAGAAGGGTTTTGATTAAATTCAGAAGTGGATCAAATTTTCTCTGAATACACTCATTTCATGGTCACCAGTGTGACATACCGTATTCGACGTAATAAGCGCCCATGGCGCTCTCAAAATTAGAAATAAGGGGCTCTTATTAGAATATTATTGTGGTAAATGGTGAATGTAAATTTTGTGGTCTATGCTGACACCCTGAAATGTTTATATACGACAGATATATTTTTCCATAATTTAATTGCCCATAATTAAGGGTACATATAACACCTGAGTGCGTATAATACACGAGTAAATAAGTCTTGTGTACATTGGTCAATCGGAAGGGGTGCTTATTGGGATTGTTCACTAGCCAATATATTAGCAAATATCGCCGTGGGCGCTTATTAGAGTTGGGCGCTTATTACGTCAAATACGGTAAATGATTTAGAAGTTACGTGTCCGATATGTTCAGTACCTGAAAATAATTCCCTGGTGTATGTTCTAGGTCATACTAAGCTTACACATTTGATAAACATGAATATGTCTGATGTAATACAATAGTTAAGACCAGAAACAACGAAGTAATGTTTGCCATAGTATAATTTGTGTACCATTCAAGTGAAGATATATGTAACCTCATTTAATTTGTCTACTTCCAACCTGCCTAATGTATTTCCCACTTTTACTTGGCATGCTCCTGATCATGCTGAGTCATGCTGACGGTTATTATATTTTTACTGTAATGGTAGAGTAATTGTGTCTTACTGTATTCAATTGCATTATCCCCAAGTAAATACAAACAGTTGGGCCAACTGTTGGGGGCATTTTAATGTTTGCACTAACTCTTGCAATAGTTACAAATTCAAGTAGAACAATAGTTGTACCACCATAATAGTATTGCCAGTAATTGTTTTTACTTCAAATTGTGTCTACCTTGAAATAAGTCATATCTCAAAGTTTACTTTTTATGTGTTGTTATGGTTATCACATTCAAAGGAAAACTTCAGTTCCAAGGTTTAATTCAACTCTAAAATCCATTGAAAATGATAAACTGAAAACTATCGATAGTTATCACAATAGTTTCTTTCAATATCAATAGTTATCGTAATAGTGATTTCCCGACGAATAGTCACCCCTAGTTCTAGGTCCCATCTATGGTCCCTTACTATGCCACTCCATTAGTGTCATGGGACTATACATGGTCCCTTACTATGCCACCCCATTAGTGTCATGGGACTATACATGGTTTTTTTCTATGCCACTCCATTAGTGTCATGGGACTATACATGCTCCCTTACTATGCCAACCCATTAGTGTCATGGGACTATACATAGTTTTTTTCTATGCCACCCCATTAGTGTCATGGGACTATATGTGGTCCCTTACTATGCCACTCCATTAGTGTCATGGGACTATACGTGGTCCCTTACTATGCCACTCCATTAGTGTCATGGGACTATACATGGTCCCTTACTATGCCACCCCATTAGTGTCATGGGACTATACATGGTCCCTTACTATGCCACCCCATTAGTGTCATGGGACTATACATGGTCCCTTACTATGCCACTCCATTAGTGTCATGGGACTATACATGGTCCCTTACTATGCCACTCCATTAGTGTCATGGGACTTTACATGGTCCCCTACTATGCCGCTCCATTAGTGTCATGGGACTATACATGGTCCCTTGCTATGCCTCTCCATTAGTGTCATGGGACTATACATGGTCCTTTACTATGCCACCCCATTAGTGTCATGGGACTATACATGGTCCCTTACTATGCCACTCCATTAGTGTCATGGGACTATACATGGTCCCTTGCTATGCCTCTCCATTAGTGTCATGGGACTATA
The DNA here is from genome assembly GCF_023055435.1 of Haliotis rufescens. Classification (NCBI taxonomy): domain Eukaryota; kingdom Metazoa; phylum Mollusca; class Gastropoda; order Lepetellida; family Haliotidae; genus Haliotis; species Haliotis rufescens. Next base: position 16,604,541 of record NW_025963835.1, read on the forward strand.
CATGGTCCCTTGCTATGCCACTCCATTAGTGTCATGGGACTATACATGGTCCCTTACTATGCCACTCCATTAGTGTCATGGGACTATACATGGTCCCTTACTATGCCACTCCATTAGTGTCATGGGACTATACATGGTCCCTTACTATGCCACTCCATTAGTGTCATGGGACTATACATGGTCCCTTGCTATGCCTCTCCATTAGTGTCATGGGACTATACATGGTCCCTTACTATGCCACCCCATTAGTGTCATGGGACTATACATGGTCCCTTACTATGCCACTCCATTAGTGTCATGGGACTATACATGGTCCCTTACTATGCCTCTCCATTAGTGTCATGGGACTATACATGGTCCCTTACTATGCCACTCCATTAGTGTCATGGGACTATACATGGTCCCTTACTATGCCACTCCATTAGTGTCATGGGACTATACATGGTCCCTTGCTATGCCTCTCCATTAGTGTCATGGGACTATACATGGTCCCTTACTATGCCACTCCATTAGTGTCATGGGACTGTACATGGTCCCTTACTATGCCACCCCATTAGTGTCATGGGACTATACATGGTCCCTTGCTATGCCACCCCATTAGTGTCATGGGACTATACGTGGTCCCTTACTATGCCACCCCATTAGTGTCATGGGACTATACATGGTCCCTTACTATGCCACCCCATTAGTGTCATGGGACTATACGTGGTCCCTTACTATGCCACTCCATTAGTGTCATGGGACTTTACATGGTCCCTTACTATGCCACCCCATTAGTGTCATGGGACTATACATGGTCCCTTACTATGCCACTCCATTAGTGTCATGGGACTATACATGGTCCCTTGCTATGCCACTCCATTAGTGTCATGGGACTATACATGGTCCCTTACTATGCCACCCCATTAGTGTCATGGGACTATACATGGTCCCAAGAAAACATCCCTTTTCAAATGTGTGTTAAGATGTCAGTGCACAAAATCATCATGTGTCATCATTCCCCAACAGTGTGAGACGTTGCTCACAATATCAATGACTGGATTGTCTAGTCCAGACTTGATCATTTACAAGCTGCTGCCTTTCAGATGGAATATTGTCGAGTGTGTTGTAAACAACAAACTGTGAAGAAAAAACACACCCCAACCTTTACGGTTCACAAGCACAAAGTGATCTTAGCACTACAACAATGCTTTTAATAGTATGGACCAGTGCCGGTGTTATAGTGCTAGCCCACTGAGATACCATGTCACAGTTTTAAAATGGATACCCCACTCGGAAACAGTATTCTAACTCTGAGTGACCAGTCCTTATTTTATCTCCTAACTGCACTGGATAACAATAAGTACCATCTTTTTACGTCTTTTGGTATGACAGAGCATGGAATCAAACCACAGACCTTCTACTCTGTCCACTTGACCATGGAGACGGTTTTCCTTTTTGACCTCATGATGTTTGTAGGTTTGTCAGCACCATACCATGCTCATGGGTTTCCACCAAAGGGGGAAACATCTAAGACCTGCAACACCTGAAAAGTTCTTATATATCAAATTCAGAGGTTTGTTAACAGTGCGTTTTATGTCACCATGTAACTAAGGCTGGGATGGGTAACTGAATCATTTTCTGTAGCCATTATTAATTGCCAACTTGATGTACAACATGTAAGATACTATTTGTGAGGAGGAGAGACATTTACTCAAGCTTACCCTGCCAGTCCTTTCATAATGTTAGTCCACCATGTACAGATACTGGTAATAAATGCTGCTATTGTAATTCAAATGATCACCTGATGACTAGAAATACTATTGAGTCACTGTATCCCAAAGATTGGTGTCACAATGACAATTCATTCTTTAAATGAAAAATGAGGAAAACAGTAATGATCTCCCATGACATGTTTGACACTAATCTATCAGCTTCTGGAAATCATATTGTGTTGATAATGATTGATTATGAAGTAGAATGTATAACATCAATGTGTTGTTTTTTTTCAACATTGATTACTGTATAAGCAAGTAAACCTTTCTTCATGGAGCAGTGCATAGTATGAGATGGTATTGACTAAACTACTGTATTCGACGTAATAAGCGCTGCGGCGATATTTGGTAATATATTGGCTGGTGAACAATCCCAATTAGCACCCCTTCCGATTGATCAAAGTACACAAGACTTATTTATTCGCGTATAATACGCACTCGTGTGTTGTATGCACCCTTAATTATGGGCAATTAAATTCTAAAATAATAAATCTGTAGTATATAAGCAACTTGATGTACAACATGTAAGATACTATTTGTGAGGAGGAGAGACATTTACTCAAGCTTACCCTGCCAGTCCTTTCATAATGTCAGTCCACCATGTACAGATACCGGTAATAAATGCTGCTATTGTAATTCAAATGATCACCTGATGACAAGAAATAATATTGAGTCACTGTTTCCCAATGTTTGGTGTCACAATGACAATTCATTCTTTAAATGAAAAATGAGGAAAACAGTAATGACATGTGTGACACTAATCTATCAGCTTCAGGAAATCATATTGTGTTGATAATAATTGATTATGAAGTAGAATGTATAACAGCAATGTGGTTTTTTTGCAACATTGATTACTGTATAAGCAGGTAAACCTTTTTTCATGGAGCAGTGCATAGTATGAGATGGTATTGACTAAACTACTGTATTCGTCGTAATAAGCGCCTGCGGCGATATTTGGTAATATATTGGCTGGTAAACAATCCCAATTAGCACCCCTTCTGATTGATCAAAGTACACAAGACTTATTTATTCATGTATAATATGCACTCGTGTGTTGTATGCACCCTTAATTATGGGCAATTAAATTCTAAAAAAATGTATCTGTAGTATATAAGCATTTCAGGCGGTCAGCATAAACCACGAAATTTATCTTTCAACTCTGTTGGTTTTTTTTCCACCAAAATAATATTCTAATAAGAGCCCCCTATTTCTAATTTTGAGAGCGCCCTGGGCGCTTATTACGTTGAATACGGTAATTATTAATGTTTAGTACCTTTAAATTTATTGTAGATAGTCTTATAAGTGTGTGTTTGTATGTTGTTTAATGCTGCACTCAGCAATAATCCACCTTCTAAATGCCTCTCAAAGAAGTTATTTATGATGGCAGTCTGTAAATAATTGATTCTGGAGTAGACAGTACAGTTATTGATATTATGAGCTATGATCACATCATTGGGTATATTGTCATGCACTAACCAAGTCACCAATGCTGACCACATCCAATGGGTCGTCTATTATAACCAGCATAGGTAGCTAGTAGGACTGTGACGGGTAACTTGGGTCGAGTGGCTACTGAGTAGGACCTGGGTGCTCACACGACTACCTGGACCTGTGGTTAGTTACGTGATTTATTTAAGGATTGACTGTGTATTCGTACAAATTCTTACAAAAGTTTGCACTTTGGTTTTTCTATTCATACCTTAATGGACCGAAAAAAATACACAGTCAATGCTTATAATAAAATTTGACAACGTAAAACATGTTTTATCTATAATAGTTTAACCAAAAACAGTTGTATATATCAAAACAGACAAAAATGACGAGATTGATAAACATTCCAGGTGTAGGAATACATACTGTGGTGTGACATGAATCAGGTGATCGTTTAATTTATGCACATAACTAGACACGCCTACACAGTCATTAGCCAATCAACGGAGAGTAGGATGAAAACAATGTTCATTGGATCTGTCAATTAAGGCAAGAGGCGAAAAGAACTGCAACAGTCAGACTGTAACGAACTTGAAGAAATATGTCTGGGAGAAGGTGTCTGTTTCAAATAACATGGTCAGTTACCGCCAGATTCAACATTACTTCCGTGATTACGGTAAAACACAGTTGGAAAAATGCTAGTTAGAAATGAAACCCAAAGACATGAAAGTTGAACCAAGGCAAGCGGAAAAAAAACCAGGCGAGCAAGCCTGCACGTTTGCTATTTCATTCATTCTCGGCCTTCGGTTTCAAAGGGTAGTTTGGACAATGAATATGCATAAAATTCGCTAAATGTCCTGTGCATGAAGATACACGAGAGCAGAAAAGGAATTCCCTCGACTGTAATATTGAGATTCCCCGACATTCCGCAGTTATAAAAGTAGTGCGCCTCGGTGGGCGTGGTTTAATTTTTTACATTCATTGGGAAATGAATGCAATAACACGTGACCAATTTAACTAATTAGAATGCAGGAATTTCAATGAACACAACGAATATTTAATTATTGTTTAATGACAAAAAGTATCTAGGACTCCCTGGCTTCACTGCAAGTCACTAATGTTCGCTTTTCTTTCTGACTAAGCACACATTCCTCCGACTTTCATATGTTTGAATAAAGATACTGTTTGGGTCAACTTCAGTGTTTGCATGACCAGATCATTCTGTATCTGTGTCGAAGTGCATTTTGCAAACTGGTCCCAATCAGACATTTTGTACCCATCTGTTGAGACCTACGGCGGGTACCCGGGTTGGGTCTGGTAATAGGGGTTGGGTACCCGGGTAGTAAATTTGGACTCGTCACAGCCCTAGTTGCTAGTAGAAGAGGGATGATGTACCCCGATGCATCAGTGGATCGGGATTTTTCCGCACACTGAGTAAAAAGTATTCTTTTCTTAAATGTATTCGGTGATAAGTGTTACACCAAACACTAATTACTAGTGAAAATGAGTTGTGAAAATGTAAATATTTTCATCCATGCGCCATACTTGACTCTGCCAACTGTAAATCTTTAGTGTGCCAGGTATTTGGTCAACCTGTCTATGAAAGAGATGGCTTACGCACCACAGAGAAGTGCACATGCAAGTATTGTGATACATATCGGATCGTGAACAAGGTATCGTGATACGTATCGGATCACAGAGTAGGTGTATTATCCCAGTCCTAGTTTCTAGGTACCAGTTCTAACCGACAATCCCCCAAAGGTCCCAGTTCAGTCATCAATTTTGACAAGCAATGGGATGCTGGGGACACATTCTGCCCCATTAGAATCTAATCAGTATACATCTTTGATATTTGGAAAAAGATTGTGAATACTACACTATTCTTATAATTTGTTAATATAAATACACCATACTACGACAATGTCACTTTATGATAGGGGTGGTTGGGTAGCCTAGTGGTTAAAGCGTTCGCTCGTCACGCCGAAGGTCCAGGTTCGAATCCCGACGTGGGTACAATGTGTGAAGCCAATTTCTGGTGTTTGCCGTAGTGATATTGCTGGAATATTGCTAAAAGCAGCGTGAAACACTCACTCACTCACTATGATAATTATGATAATTATGACAAATTTAACAGCTTTATGACTCTGAAACCTGCTTCCACATGTAACCAGACCAGTACTCACTCACTCACTCACTCACTCACTCACTCACTCACTCACTCTATGATAATAATGACAAATATAACATCTTTATGACTCTGAAACCTGCTTCCACATGTAACCAGACCAGTACTCACTCACTCACTCACTCACTCACTCACTCACTCACTCTATGATAATTATGACAAATATAACATCTTTATGACTCTGAAACCTGCTTCCACATGTAACCAGACCAGTAAGCCGTCACAGCTTTGTACACATGTTATTTGTATGCACTGCAGCTTTCATTGAAATACTTCCACAGATTTTGTCGGACATCATACTGAATGAGTGAGATGGAATGATAATGCTAAACACTTCCTTCTGTCCCCAGATTAGGAGAACGATCTGATAGCAAGACAAAGTGTTAGGCATGAACTTCCTGGTTTAGGTTTTAATTCACAAAATGTAACAATAAGCCTTGAATATTACAGCAATGAGATTGAAGACATCTGTTATGACATGCTTTATGATGTCTAGGAAATTTGATTAAAAATATTGTTTTTTATATGTCTTTTGCTATGCAATTGTTGGTATTTTTAAAGTTTAAGAACTATTTTGTACTTTAAGCTTTCTAGACAAGATAGTTTTATTTCCTTGAGAAGTGAGTGAAATATTTTCTTTTTGACTAATCATCTAAAATGTTAATTATTGTCTCATATATAAGAACTAGTCTTTCAGAACTTTGATAAATAAGTAGGTGTTTTATCGTAATTGAGTAATATGTCTTCGATTATGTGTGATTTTTTACAGAAGATTGAAAAACGAACATTAACACTGTAATTATAATGATTACAAAGGTAACAAAATATTACTTGTGCTGTGAATTAAGCATGTCTGGATGATTTTAATCAATTTGTTTATTAAGGCCACCAACCAAAATTTCACAAATGCAGAATAGTTTTAAAAACTACACATTTTTATCAGGTCTTGTTAACTGACTTTGGAAATGAAAAACACACACAGATGAATAAGAGAAGGAAGTAGTCCACTGAAATGTTTACTCTTGAAAAGAAAATCTCTAAACCAAGTTATAAAAATAACCTTGGGCTCCTTATCTTGTTGCCATGGTTACATGTTTCATTTTGTTGTTTGTCCTGCATATTAATCATAGTCCACATTTCTGAATATCAAATCACATTCTTACAGGAATACAGTAGTGCAGACATAGTCTGTGACTTCAGCCACTAGCCTGAAGCCTGTGTCAAGTAAAATTTCTTATGGTCTTTAAAGATCAGCTCACATTTCTGATGAAAATATTGCCAAAATACAAGGCTGCTTGTAGACTGAAGCATTTTTGGCACAGACTGATATGTCGTAGACTAATGTTTTGTCTCTGAAAATATATGTACAGTTTTGATAGAAACAATGAACTACATTTATATTCAAAAGGAGCCCCAGTGAGATGGACTATTCAGGACCCGAACCTGTGGAAAATCTAGACTTGCTTCATGTAGTGCTATAGCCTTACAGTAAGGCCTCATGGAAGGGAAAATAGTATGATTCAGGGTAGGTAGACAAGGTAGACATCTGTAAGACGGAATTGTTTGCAATGCTGAAGATGTACAATGGAAATGATTCTCTCTCTTCAGGGTTATTGCCTGGCTGATCTCTCTCGTCCTGAAGAAGTACTTCGACATCCAGGTCAAGTTCGGGAAAATTGGACTGTTCAACTTTGGAAATGTTCAGATTGTCATTAAGAGAGGATTAAGTGTGGTGAGTGTGTTACAACTTCCTCCAGATTATTCCTATTGTCTCAGTGGAAATATTACGACAGTTTTCATCTTGTTTCAGTGTTTAGCTTGTGATGTATGTCTTCATTTAACTCTCAGCTATTAGCATTACATGTAGTCTGACCCGTGAAGATCCGGGTGAGAACCCATGCTTGCTGTAAAAGGCGACTATGCTTGTCGTAAGAGGTGACTAATGGGATCTGATGGTCAGGCTCACTGACTTGGTTGATGCATGTCACTGTATCACAATTGTGTGGATCATGATGTAAATCACTGGATTGTCTCGTCCAGACTTGATTATTTACAGACGTCTGTCATATAACTGGAATATTGCTGAGTGTGGCGTTAATCAACAAAGAAACAAATGAAACAAAACATGTCTTTTGAAAAGATTTTAAAAATCTTATCAGACAACAACGTTTTTATGCAGTGTACGATGAATATCACTGTTCCTTGAGACTTGTTTCAGTGGTATTTGATTGAGTGAGTGAGTTAGTTGGGTTTAGCAGTATTCTAGTTATATCATGCCATGTCAACTGGATGTGGGAGAAAAGTCTGAAGTGATGCTGGTCTCAGACGTTCACCACTTTGGTGAAACCCACGAGCACGGGTATGGTGCTGACAAACCTAGAAACATAATCAGGGTGAACCAGGATTCAAATTTCTGGTTTTGTCCAAGGGATGCAACTCTGTACCGCAGACCCCGTACATCTTTAATTTTTAGCAGTAGTTTATGATTTTCCAGACTTTTCACTTATATCTTTTATGGCTTTTATGATGCAAAAACACTGAGAATGCAGCAAGGAAAATTCCAATATTGGCTGATGACTGAAAACCGAGAAAAGGGACTGTTTTTATTCATTGCAAAGAGGACATTGCAGAGAGCAGTATGAAAAGGGCTTAATTTTGTTGTACCATCTTGGTAGGGAACATGCTAGCCCTGTGTGGAGCTGGAGGAAGCTCTTCATGCAAAACTGTGATGTCATGTGTAATTTCTGAGTCCCGTGATGGGATTCGAACCACGGACCTTCTGATCAGAGGTCTGACGCCTTGTTCACATGACCAAAGAGGTTAACCCCGTCAGCAAGCTGACAAGGTAAGAATGTCATCTGTGGGATGACTCCACGCCCTGCTACACATGCATCAGTGGGAAGGCTTGTGTTAAATTGAACATTCTTTGTCCTAATCAAAAGCTAAACATAATGTTATGGATCAGAATAATTAGATGTTTTTAGCCATTCAGAAAGTCTGATCTTGCACATTAATAATTTATGAAGACACAAAGCTTTCTTTGCTTGATTGTTTTTGAATGCCTGACTCAGCAGCATTTCAACTATCTATAAGTCTGATCTATAAGTCTATGCCTGGACCAGACAATCCAGTGTCATGAGAAACAGAATGAACCAAGTCACCGAGCCTGACCACCTGATTCCACACTGGGAATAGAACAACTTTTTTAGTTTAGTATCTGAAGGGGGTGGGCGGGTAGCCCAGTGGTTAAAGCATTCGCTCGTCACGCCGAAGACCCGTGTTCGATTCCCGACATGGGTTCAATTTGTGAAGCCCATTTCTGGTGTTCCATGTCATGATATTGCTGGAATATTGCTAAAAGTGGCGTAAAACCAAACTCACTCCCACTATGATCTGAAGTTACAATGTTTCTTGCTTTGACCATTTAGAACATGTATAATGCAAAAGAGATTATTAAAAAAATAGGCTTGTTTATCGAGTGTTTAATCTTTTGCAGGAACTTGATCGTATATGGCTGTCAAGCTGTTTTCTCAATCCCGATGTGAAGTAAGTAATGGGGCATTGACTGGAACTTATTTATTTCAGGAAAGATTAAGATTGGGTGTTACCTTGATAATTTCCCATAGAAATGGCAATTAATTATTAAATGTATTTACAGCTTATCATATTAAATCAGGGTTCCACAGACATGAAAAAACCTTGAATTTAGATTCTGACTCGATAAGGGATATTCATAGTTTGAAGAAAAACTGTTAAAAACTTAAAAGAAAACAGTTTGTATACAATCTATTTATAGACAATAACCACTTAGTGATCTCCCTTCTAAAGAGACCACCTCCGTGGTCTAGTGGTAGAGCGTCCGTCCGGAGAGCGGAAGGTCCGGGGTTCGATCCCCGACCGCAGCATACCAAAAGACGTTAAAAGATGGTACTTGTTGTTACCCTGTCTGGCGCTCGGCATTAAGGGGCTAAAACAAGGACTGGTCAGCTCGGAGTCAGTATACTGTGTCTGAGTGGGGTATTCATGTTAAACTGCGGCATGGTATCTCTAGCACTATAAATCAGCATCAGTCCGGACTAGTACAAGTAGCCACAAACACACACACGACGTCGCTTTATAAGTGCAATAATCTTGGACGCGACGTTAAACCCCATTTCACCTCACCTCACCTCACCTCATCTCACCTCACCTCACCTCACCTCACCTTTCCGAAGATGGCTGCTTCTCTTAGAACTGAATATGAACATTGTTACAGTTGTGAAACTTGTATCCTATCTCCATTCTATAATGATAAATACCCTGGTCCCATCTGCCTCAATATAGCATCAACTTGGATCTTAATCTCCATCCCTGATCTCACTAATCTGGTTGGCGTAGATCTAAATTGAAAATTGCGGCCTCCTCCTATATAATATATATTTTATTCAAATCAGAAGATTTATGAATGCACTTTAAGCGGGAAATGATGTTTTCCTGAGTAAAAAGACAACAGGAGGGAAAACCTTATGATACAAGACATTTTGGTTAAATCAAGATGGCATGCAAGTCAAGTCAAGCCTGCGATAATGGAACTTGTTTCAATTACAGTGTAAGGGGCTGGTGATTTATTACAGAGGGGGTGGGTCAGAGGTTTTTGATGCAGTAATGTACTGAAAATGTACCCTCCCCTAATATGAAGACACAATGCCATTTAGAAAGTGGTCAAACATAACAAATATTATGTTTGGGACGACACTTTCTCAGTAAAGTACAGACTCTCATACTTTTTGGGGTTGAGTCCCATCCAGGATTCGATCCAAAACTGCCAGAGTGAGGTACCTAATCTCCAGCAAACAAAGTCAGCGATCTAACCCACTCAGCCACCGAGGCTTCCACAAAAATGAAAGTCCGACAACTGGTAGTCTAGATCACATACTTTGTGTACCCCTCTGACACATGTAAACTGGCACGACTCCCATGGCCGAAAGCTATCAACACACAATGCCATTTAGAAAGTGGTCAAATTTAACAAATGTTATATTTGGGATAACACTTTCTCAGTAAAATACAGATTCTCGTATGGGACTCAACCCCAAAAAGTTCAAGAATCTGTACTTTACTGAGAAAGTGTTATCTCAGATATAAATTTGTTACCTCGCTTAATACATATGATATTTTATGATGACCTTCCCCATATTCTTGAGCCTTTTTTTCATGACCATCCCTGAAAAGACAAAATGAGGAAGCACTTTATATTGTATTATCCTATGTCCTAACAGGACCCTCTCAAAATATGTGTCATATTTTGGGTCATCCGCTTCTCATTCCCTCAGACACACACACACACACACACACACACACCTCCCCACACACACACAAATCCACACACACACACACACACACACACACACACACACACACACACACACACACACACACACACACACACACACACACACACACACACACACACACACCCACACCCACCCCATCCCCATTGCAATAAATGACTGGGTCCCTAATTTGATTTGGATTGGATGTGTCATTTAAGAAGGACTCCAAACTATGTAATGGTGGTAATTGAGTGAACAATTCTTTAAATGTAAACAGATAAATGTTGTGAAGATTGATTTCCCTGGCTGTTACTTTGTGTTCTGCTTGGAGCTAGCAAACAATACAAGTTGAGACAGGTGTTTGTAGTGTCGGGTGTAAGGCTTTAAAAAAAGAACAAAGACCAAAAAACTTAAGGACCCAAGGGATCCTCGTTTATTTCTGACCATGGTTTGTCAGGAAGCCAGTTGTGGTGTGCATCCAAGACGTCCGAGTTCAAGCTGATGTTGGGAGAGACAACGGAGATGGCCATGGCAGACAGACACCAGACAGGCAGACACAGAGACAGGCAGATCCCCAGACCCAGAGACACAGGGACATGACACAGGTTCTTGCTCTGGCACAGGTAAGTTGTGATTGACACGAGACCCTCAGACACAGGGACATGACACAGGTGCTTGCTTACAGGTAAGTGGCGACTAATATGAGACCCTCAGACACAGGGACATGACACAGGTGCTTGCTCTGACACAGGTAAGTTGTGACTGATACGAGACCCTCTGACACAGGGACATGACACAGGTGCTTGCTCTGACACAGGTACGTTGTGACTGATATGAGACCCTCTGACACAGGGACATGACACAGGTGCTTCCTCTGACACAGGTACGTTGTGACTGATATGAGACCCTCTGACACAGGGACATGACACAGGTGCTTGCTCTGACACAGGTAAGTTGTGATTGACACGAGACCCTCAGACACAGGGACATGACACAGGTGCTTCCTCTGACACAGGTACGTTGTGACTGATATGAGGCCCTCAGACACAGGGACATGACACAGGTGCTTCCTCTGACACAGGTACGTTGTGACTGATATGAGGCCCTCAGACACAGGGACATGACACAGGTGCTTCCTATGACACAGGTACGTTGTGACTGATATGAGGCCCTCAGACACAGGGACATGACACAGGTGCTTCCTCTGACACAGGTACGTTGTGACTGATATGAGACCCTCTGACACAGGGACATGACACAGGTGCTTGCTCTGACACAGGTACGTTGCGACTGATAGGAGACCCTTAGACACAGGGACATGACAGAGGTGCTTGCTCTGGCACAGGTAAGTTGTGACTGATAGGATACCCTCAGACACACTAAATTAATGAAATACCAACATTTTCACCCTACCTGATTAATGTGTCCATCTCCTGACATGTACCAGGGATTTATCTAGGATTTTAAAATAAGTGCCCCTTGCAGGTACATTGAAGAAAAAAAATAATTTTTGTTCAATATTCAGATTTTGGAAGTGTTCCTATTTTCCTAAATTCGTAGGTGTTTTAACATTGCAACAATGTATAAATAAGCAGTAATTCTTCTTCCTCATTAGTGGTTCTGTTTTCATTGAGATACAGTTACCTCACAAAGCCATAACATTACTTATGGCTATATTAACATTAATTATGAATATTTGGGGAATTTTGACTGACATTTGCTCCAGACAGGTCTAGATGAACCCCTGTGTATCTTCATGACATCGTTACATGGACTGTTGGACCCGTGAAGATCCGGGGTAGAATAGGTCTTCAGCAACCCATGCTTGCCGTAAAAGGTGACTATGCTTGTCGTAAAAGGCGACTAACAAGATCGGGTGGTCAGGCTCGCTGACTTGGTCGATACATGTCATCGATCCCAATTGCGTGGATCGATGCTCATGATATCAATCACTGGATTGTCTGGTCCAGACTCGATTATGTACAGACCGCCGTCATATAGCTGGAATATTGCTGAGTGCGGCGTTAAACAACAAACCAACCAACCAACAACATGGACTGTTGTGATGTTTCAGTTTGTGGGAGTGCGCGTACAAAACCTGACAGTGTTGCTGCTCAAGACGATGGTGCCAGACTGCCTGATCCACATCACCGGCCAGGAGATCGCCGCGGACCTCTGTGTGGAAAATGACTGGTACTCTCAGTGTTTGATCCACTCACTGTCTGTCTGTCTGTTGTACACAGTAAGGAGTGGGAGAATGTCACTGAGAACAACTGCATCACTTAGGTTTCCTTAGATCCATTGATCATTGGTTTGAATTCCCGTACTCCGGTGTTTCAACAAAGTGGTAGATGCAGATCAACCGACAATATCCATATTATTAAATGTTTGTTAAATTCCTTTGTCAAGTACTAAAGATTAGAAGCAAATCACCTGTCCCTGTAACATAAAGTGAACTGTACTACAAGCGATTGTTCAGCATGTACATTTTAGTATTTTTTCCATCTTGTTTGTACAGTATTATGGGCCTAGGGCCTTAAGCACAGAATAAAGTCTGTCTGTCTGTCTGTCTGTCTGATGCAAATTCTGCAAATCACTCAAATGTTTATTGAAAATTGAATCTTTTGAACATGTTTGTGTTGATAGTTTTATTATAAGTTTATATTAAGAGTTTGTTTTATGAAATTAACCTGATATCAACTCAATAAATATTTATCTTTTTTAAATATTGCTTCTTGCTTCCATGGATATTGACAAAAATCTGTAAGAATTGATCTGTATTTTGGTAACAGTCTTGTTTCTGTTTCCAGCTGCCTTGTGTCTTTGAACTTAAACGGGATCACATGTAAAGCTCTTCGAAGTGTGGAGGAGGTAAGTGAGATATGTGGATTTACTAATTGGTTTCCATGGAAATAACAAGAATCGTAATTACATGATTCCATCAGAGAAGTAAAATAGGGGAGGGAATTAGAAATAATGACAGATGCAGTATGTCCAGGGGTTTAAATCCTTTATGCAAACAAATATTGAGAATGTATGCAACTAGTTACATTTTTAATCCTGGGGAGCTATTGAAATCATCAATACTAATCAAAGTTGTAGATTGCAGTCTAAGTTTCTTAGTCAAGGATTATCAGAAACCATGTCAGAAACCTTTTTTGAATTGAGTTAAATTTTCATCTAATTTTTAGAGAAATGTGAAGCAGAAGACATTTTGTTGTTTAAATATGATTTCAAATAACACTATTCAAGTCAAAGACTAGAAATTGACATGTAAACGTTACAGAAGACTAGAAATTGACATGTATACGCTACAGCAGACTAGAAATTGACATGTATATGTTACAGAGGACTAGAAATTGACATGTATATGTTACAGCAGACTAGAAATGGACATGTATACGTTACAGAAGACTAGAAATTGACATGTATATGTTACAGAAGACTAGAAATTGACATGTATACGTTACAGAAGACTAGAAATTGACATGTATATGTTACAGAAGACTAGAAATTGACATGTATACGTTACAGAGGACTAGAAATTGACATGTATATGTTACAGAGGACTAGAAATTGACATGTATATGTTACAGCAGACTAGAAATTGACATGTATATGTTACAGAAGACTAGAAATTGACATGTATATGTTACAGAAGACTAGAAATTGACATGTATACGTTACAGAAGACTAGAAATTGACATGTATACGTTACAGCAGACTAGAAATGGACATGTATACGTTACAGAAGACTAGAAATGGACATGTATACGTTACAGAAGACTAGAAATTGACATGTATACGTTACAGAAGACAAGAAATTGACATGTATACGTTACAGAAGACTAGAAATTGACATGTATACATTACAGAAGACTAGAAATGGACATGTATATGTTACAGCAGATTAGAAATTGACATGTATATGTTTTAGGAGCCGTCTTCAGCCCCATCATGTCTCTGGGAGGTGTCCGTCTCACTCTTCACTGAAATCAAAGCCAACAAGGAAGATCCTCGGAAACTGAAGGTGAGCTACTAGACATATTTGTTTTACTCTGTCAATAGATAATTTCTTTGTAACCAGTAGATAAAAATCTGTGTAGCAAAATGATTTTCCAGATTTATTTGTAAAAGTATCATATCCATATTTTTAGCTTATCTAACTTACCTTCGTCCCACTTTTTCAAAGGGTAGGGTTAGTCGACGTTTGTCAGTTGTCTGTCTCACCATAATCAGGGTCTACATTGTTCAAGTCATTAAGTCGAAAATTTATGTGTTTTTTGTTTAATATTTTTATAAACCCAAAACATCAAAATGTTACGAGATCTTCCCAGAAACCACATGGTGAATGATAATGAACTTCTCAAGAGCAGAGGGCGGTCGGGTAGCCTAGTGGTTAAAGCGTTCGCTCGTCACGCCGAAGACCCGGGTTCGATTCCTGACATGGGTACAATGTGTGAAGCCCATACCTGGTGTCCCCTGCCGTCATATTGCTGGAATATTGCTAAAAGCGGCGTAAAACCATACTAACTGAAGAGCAGAAGTGTAGCAGGTTCAAATCTCTAGATTGTTGTTGCCTGCTTTGATATGGCCGGAATCTTGTTAAAAACAGCGTAAAATAAGGATGGATTGGGCTGAAAACCTTTTGTTTGTGTCCCTCATGATGGATTATTTTTAACAAAATTTAATTTAAAAAAATAAGTAAGGAGTTGCCTATCCATGCCTATCCAAAACGAAAGAGGCTGTGCATGGGTTCTGTCATGTTTGAGCCAGTTGGCCAGTCAAACAAACATGTATTATCAGCCAACAATTTGTTTCGTGTTTTAGATTCTCCGTGTTCTGGTATCCAAACCACAGATGATGATAACAGAAGGTGAGTTACCTCCCTTGTCATTTCCAGCTGACCAGAACCCATAGACTTACATCTAGCCTCTGAAATGTACTATTTTACAGAATTTTTTTTTTTTTAAATTATTGTTATACAATATAATAAAAAGGAGCCCTGAAACTTTCTTCATTTACATATACTGATATTCTGATACTGCAGTGATCTAGACAAATATTATAGACCTTCATGGACTGTGTTAGATATATTTGTTTCAGGGTCTGTATGACAGACTATAGAACCCACTGCTTTCCACATAGATACTGTTGTCAGATTAGCTGTTTTCAAAGTGGCTTATAAATTTGGTTATTTGGGCTTAGTCTTTAATAATTGTTATCACTTGTATCCAAAGTGTTCAAATGACTGACAAGTAGTTTTCTTTATTAGATTTTTCTTGAAACATTTTGTGAAAGACTAACTACATGTACAGTAAACTATGGTTATAACGAACTCAAAGGGACCACTAATTATAGTTCGTAATAAGCATAGTTTGTATTAAGCATATATACAGCATATATAGAACAAATGTCCGGGACTAAAAAATAAAATGGTTATATTGGTCAGTTTGAAATAAGTGTGTTCATTATAAACATAGTTTACTGTATATGCAAGTCTGTTACCAAGATAAAATTTTCATGAAATGACCATGTTACAAATATCAAATGCTCTCGAAAGACATGTTACAACAGCATGTTTCACAGGTGAGTGAGTGAGTTGGGTTCAACGCCGCTTTTAACAGTATTCCAGTTATATCACGGCGTGTCAGCTTAATGTGGGAGGACAGCTCAAAGTGATGCAGGTCTCAAATGTTTACCACTTCGGTGAAACCCACGAGCACGGGTATGGTGCTGACAAACAAAGAAACATAATAGGGGCGAAACGGGTTTCGAACCCACAATCATAAGTTTCTGGCGTGCCCAAGGGATGCAACTCTGCACAGCGAATCGCGGCGCCTTAGACGACTGGGCCACCCGTGCCCCCTTCACAGGTTTGAGTGAGTTAGTAAGTGTGGTTTTACGCCGCTTTTAGCAATATTCCAGCAAGATCACGGCAGGGGACACCAGAAATGAGCTTCACACATTGTACCCGTGTCGGGAATCGAACCTGGGTCTTCAGCATGACAAGCAAACGCTTTAATCACTAGGCTACCCGACCGCCCCTCACAGGTTTAAGACAGACGCTGATCTTGATGGTCCCTGGTGTTATTTGATGCTAATGTCACAGGTCCTCACCTGATGATGTAATTAATTAACATCCTTGCCTCGGGAAGATGAATTGAAAAGGGCTAACTTGTCAGTTACATGAACTCTTTGATTCGATAACCATCTATTGAATCTTAGATTTAACTGATGCATGTGTTCCTCCTCCAGGATTTCTTACCAGCCTCCAGGGCATTGAGTCCAACATGGCCATTCCAGCGGACACACAGACAGGTCAGTGACACGTACAGACCTTTTTGGAAATAGATATTTTTTCGTACAAATGAAGAATGTTAGACTGACTTAATGACCATTTCACTGTCAATATTTCTCCAGCAAGACAACGTGTCTGTTGCGGAAGATTTAAATCAGTCTTTCAGTAATACCACTTTACAGGAAGTCCTTCAAATCAGGACTGTCCTGAAAAAAAACAGTTATGATGCATGTGCCATTTCATAAATTTAATTTTCATGAATCAAACATAAATTTTAGTTTCTTCAGTGTTATGTAGCAGTAGTTTTGTTATAGGCAGCAGTTTGTTTGAGGTAACGTTGGCAGCTACTAATGTAGAGTAACCTCCCTTTCTTGTAAGAAGCACCTATGTAGAGATTTATAGGGCTCCAACGAATACACTGAGGCGAATACGATTTGTATCACGAATATAGAGTAACAAATACGAATATTGAATCAAGTTAGCAGTTGATGTATTATGTATTTTATTCAGTGAAACAATAACAACATAAATTATTTGACATGGTTTGTTAATTATTAATATATTATACATTTATATACTGCACTTATCCAGGTAGTAGTGTCTGCTCAAATGCGACAATGACCAGTGACCACAATACTGTCAAAATAAATATTATAAAAGCATTGTCTTTGAATTAATCTATGCATATAATATGTTCTTTTGGATATTTTTAGGTACAGGGTATGTAAATGCACATGATTGCATATTCATAAATATTCGATTCTAGTGGCCACGAATGACAAATTCAATTCATGAATGGATACGGTTTGATTCACCGAATAGAGATGTGTTGATTTTGCAGCACCAGCCGAAACAGAGAACTTGGAAGAGCAGCCGAAGCCTATTGACTTCCAGAAATATTCCAGTATTGTAAGTTGAGAAATATGGCTGACTTGTGACTCTTTCGCTCAGTTTTGATTTAAACATATTTATATTTCATCACATGCATGTAGAAAAAAAATGGGTTTTGGTAAACAAGCAACAAGTTAGAAATTGGCACTAGGCCTATAGTCCTTGCCAAATTGCCCAATAGTTAAGGTGTCATAAGGACGAGTAGAAATTTGCCATTTGTAAGGGTTTTTCTACATGTTATTATAAGGACTAGTGGACTAACAATGTTAGTTTCTACCGCTGCAACAATCTTTTATTAATACTCCTCCTGATAATTACATATATACATTGGCAGTTTTAATACATAAATAAACAATAAATAAAGAATACAAATAGCAGATAGAATATAATAGAAAGGAATGTTTACAAATGTTATTTATCTTACCACTGCACTATGGGCCATGTGGCCTGAATTACGAATAAACTTGGTTGAATAATGTACAGCTCCTGTCCCCCCATCGTAGTTGGCATTACGATAAAAGACTAAGTAAAGGATTACTTCCCTTTCGCAGTTAACACACAATGTTATAGAACACTGTATAAATGGCAAAGTCCAAATCTTGTTGATATAGTTATAATCATGTTAAAGGATTTAATGATGTTATTGTTAGTCAACTTATTCAGTAAATATACATATCGTGCCTAATATTTGCATAATTTTTACACATGAACAGATAGTGAGAAGCACCTTCTATATGGTGACCACAAGAACACTTTGATCTATCTGATATATGTCTATAACCTTGTCAGTGTTAAGTTCACTATACTCAAAGCTGAGGCGACAATGAATCACTTGGCACATACGAGTACCAAGATTCAGATCAAAATGAACGTAGGAAACGTTGTGTCTGATGTCAAAGTCTTTAATTCATTTAGAGAAGAGCATTTCTGTATTCTTCTGGTTGCAAATTCCAAATGTTGTGTGTCGGGTAAGGAGGGTTTAGCATAGTTATATGTTCTGCAATTAATGTTTTGCAAATTGTTAGAGTTTCTGAGACTATGAATACTAATATCAGACACTGTTCTAGGTATTAGCTCCAAAAGATAAATTGGTACAAGTTGATTATACCGTTCATACAAATTCACCTATTTGTGATAAGTTTTGTACGTTCTACCACAGCATGATGCGACCGCCTCTTTGGTCTAGTGGTAGAGCGTCCGCCTGGAGAGAGGAAGGTCCGGGGTTCGATCCCCAGCAGTGTCGACTCATACCAAAAGATGGTACTTGTTGTTACCCTGTCTGGCGCTCGGCATTAAGGGGCTAAAACAAGGACTGGTTGGTTTGGAGTCAGAATACTGTGTTTGAGTGGGGTATTCATGTTAAACTGTGGCATGGTATCTCAGTGGGCTAGCACTATAAATCAGCATCGGTCCGGCTAGTACAAGCAGCCCCACACACACAAACACACATACATGCACGTCGCTATATAAGTGCAGTAATCTTGGACGCGACATTAAACCCCATTTCACCTCACCTCACTATATGATGCACCTCCAACTGAGAAGAAGACATCACTCTGCTTTGTGTTTAGAGAATCGGATTTAAGGATTATCAATTGAACCATATGAAAAAATCAGTCTTTTTTACATTAGTATTGTGTGATCTCTTCAATCCAGTAAGGTTAACAAAACATTTCATGATATTTCAGCAAGAAGTTGGCATAGACTTCACCGAACTTGATGTGAAGATTGTCAGGGAAAAGAAACAACGGTAAACTATGCATTGTTTTATTCTCATCAACTTCTGTGCAGATAATTCTTTCACTTTACTGAGAACCAAATGTCTTTGAAAAACATGATCTGATTTTCTTTTGAACATTTATTCCTAAGTCTCCAAAACTGTTTCAAATATTGTGATTATGGGATATAACTAAGATGTAAATTTTGTGCTATTATGAGCCCTGTTTAGTTTTACAATCAAATTTTGTTTTTTAAATATAATGAGTGCCAGAGCGTTGTTTATTTACCAGAATGTTTTATTGAATGGTGTGTACAGTTTAAAATGGTTGACTGGACATTACAAACTATTGTTATTGCTAATTATTGCCCTTTTGTTAAATTCCTACCGGGGTTTTTCCTTGACCTACAAAACAAGCGCTCCAGGGGACACCCAATTATTAAAGGGCAAGTTCACACGGAAATTAACCTATTTTTCTTGTACTTTTTCCACATTAAAAGTGTTAACCTAGAAGTGTCATAGACAAAAATATAAAAATATCACAATTAATTAACATATTTTTCGCATTAAAACGATTTATATTTTTCACATTTACCAAGTGTTCTATTTCCACAACAAAAACACCATGGCTTATGCCCCTTGCAATATGACGTCATTGGTGCCAATTGATAAACATTATGACGTCATCATGCTTTGTTAGAGCCGCTTCACGTGGTGTAGGTCTAGGTGTGTGATTCTAGCGTCTCAGATGCCAGCCAGCATAGTGTTATGCTGAGTCACCTCTGCGCCGGAGTGTGTCGTAGGCCATGTTGTTTTACCGCAAACTGGTACTTGATATCTTTTGCGTTGAGAATAGACAGGGACCCAGTTGAATTGGCACCAATTATGTCATAATCTAAGGGGGATAACTCAGGCCTGTTTAGCTCGAAAAACGAAGGCCTCATAACGGCATATCATTTTCACACTATTGTGAGCTTCCTACTTTCACTGTGAAAAAAATGAGTGTATATTTTCAAACACAGATACTAATTAATTCTAAAATTGCGTTTTGTTTAGAAAAAGAAAGAAAGTGATTTTTGCGTGTACACTTCCCCTTTAATTTCAGCCTTACAGGAAATATGAGGGTCCTGTAAAGTAAAGAAATGGTGACAATCGGTGACAAAGTGCTTCGGTTTTTCTCATTACACCAATTTATAGGCATCACATTGTCATTTGTAAGATAGTGTGAAAGTTATGTGTTCGGAGTATTCAAATCAATAATCAATAAGATAGCACTAATTTTGTAACAATGAAAGCTTACGTAGTTTGGAGTTTTGCACCATTTGCAAGTAAAACTTGTAATGCATTATGGATTCATTTTAATTTCATGAACCGCCTGTAGTATTACAATGCACCATATAAAAGTTTAGTGCGCCAATGGCGCAAGGGCGCTGGCTGGAATGAACACTGTGGTACAATGAATATTATTGTGCGTCCCTTAAGACACAATACATATTTTTGTCTGTGTCCATTCTTTACATGTGTGCGTACTGAGTGCACATTTCTGTGTCGCTTAAAACCCTGATTCCTACCATGTTGTATGTGATATGTTACAGGAGTCTGTCTGTATCACTGAAGCTGTTTCATGTGGGTTTCCATAACCAGAGCCGAGAGCGAGCCACCGACCTGACACTCAGTGTCCTGCTTGAAGGTAAGAAACTATACCTGTCGACCAGTAGACAGACCACTTCAAGCAAGCCTCAGCACACCCTGTACCCTGTGTATGCAAGTACATTATCCAGACATGAGAATTTTCCTCGGATTCCTGGAATTCTGGTATTATTCCTCTCAGAATGATTTAAGATGCTCTTATTTTAACCCTTTTTTTCCCCAAACCCTTCAAAAACAAGATTTTGCTGTTCTCATGTCCGATTATGTCTAAGCCTTAAGTCTAAGCCATGTAGAGTCTACACACCTGTATCATCCCACCAATATGGACAAGTAAACACAAACTTGCAGATGTCTTGAATGTGCAGTCTGGCCATGAAAATGTCTCAGATTTAAATCTGTCGTGATAAGGCCTTGAATTTGGCAACCATTGTTAACTCTTTACTTATGGAAACGTTACATCTTGTAGCAAGTCTGCAAATACAGATGTATGCCATTCTGAGAGTGAAATATATAGTATAAATTTCCAATAACAAGGGGCGGTCGGGTAGCCCAGTGGTTAAAGCGTTTGCTCGTCACGCCGAAGATCCGGGTTCAATTCCCGACATGGGTACAATGTGTGAAACCCATTTCTGGTGTCCCCCGCCGTGATATTGCTGGAATATTGCTAAAAGCGGCGTAAAACCATACTCACTCACTCCAATAACAAGCTCAAAAGTTTATGGCTGAGTGTCAGTTGAGGGTTTGAAAGGTACTCTAACCCTCCAGCCAGAGCATGTTTGCCTCCTGTATTAGGCTAGCATCCTTATGGTCGGTCAGACCTAGCACCATATCAGGGTGAAGTTACAAACATCATCATGTCACGTGACATGTGATCACCCCTGACCATACGTCTTCCTGTGACAAGGGAGTTAACGGACTGTAAAAGTCGAGTTTCCACTCTTTACAAAAGTAGGTGGGAATTATGGAGTAATAGTTTAGCTGGACTAACAAGTGGGTGCTTAGACCAATCAAAAATGCAAAACGAAATCTACATCTGAATCATAAACAACATGGCAACAACTGCAGATTTTGGTCGATTGCAGGATTTGCAGAGTATGTGAACTGTTAAATGGGCATCGACAAACTTTTTCCAAATCTTTTCACGTTTTTTATCTAGGTGCTTGTATGATTTGATGCACTTTGCGAGGTAAGGCCCATTTTGTTACGATAAAGATCTTGATTATCGATCAGATCATCTTGACTGGGTGCCGCCATTTTGTCTGAAGCAAATGCAAGTGATATGAGAGGTGGAATCTGATTGGTCTGTTGGAGGTACATAGTAGGGACATAACTCATAACTGCCACTGGTGGCACAACGATTGAGCCACGAAATTTCAGCCTAAGGGTGAAAAATGGACATTTATAGTCACCACCCTTGCCTCGGGAAGATGCTGGCCATATATGGCACAATGCCTTCTGGCTGCTACCTCAGCTTCCTGTGTTGTTAAAGTGTAATTAAATGTAATTAGTGGTAGACCATACAGTGCCTCTTTATTGTATTTGCAGACTTTTATACCAGTTCCCCCCAACACCAGTTTGCTGGCTTGAAGAAGATTGACATCAAAACTCAGGTCGGCTGAATTATTCTCATGGCTTTCATCTTTTTCATCATTGACACTCACCTGCTTTTATCACTGTGAATAAAACACCTTCCATTCATCACCCACGCATCTTTGCCACAAACATAGTTCCTACATTCAAAGATTGTGGGGGCGGTCGGGTAGCCTAGTGGTTAAAGCGTTTGCTCGTCACGCCGAAGACCCGGGTTCGATTCCCGACATGGGTACAATGAGTGAAGCCCATTTCTGGTGTCCCCCGCCGTGATATTGCTGGAATATTGCTAAAAGCGGCGTAAAACCATACTCACTCACTCACTCAAAGATTGTAAAAGTCCTATCAGTAATGTAAAAACTTTATCCAACACACACACACACATTCCCTGTAATACATTTGTTCGAATGACACTTCCAAGTATCAAATCTCTGTTTGAAACCTCTAAATTAAAACACACTTGGTTCAGCTGTCACTGTAGTGTATCCATGGCTATTCAAGAATGTGAATGTGACTCATCCAGGTGTATGTGTTGATGTGTGTTCAGCTCCTGGGTGACCTGGTAAACATGAACATCTCCGTCCTGAACGGCTTCTTCCACTACCACCACGAGGAGGTCCAGTATTGGGTCCTGGTGCTATCCAAGATGTCACAAGGGGAGGTAACTCCACCTCCACCACGAAGACCTGCACGCCCGTCGCCAACAAAGTAAGATAACATAGCTTAACTGTGGTAGATGTGGTAGATGCAAAGATTTATAGGCCAGTGGAAATGCATACGGTCCGATGATTTTAGGGGATATATAGGTATACTTTGGGGGCTTTGTAATGATGCTGACGGCTGCACAGAATCCCCTGAATATGTAAGACGGGTGTTGGCTGTTGCAGGTTGTTTCTGATGTCTTGGGTGCTGGGCAAGAAATGCAACTCTGTGGTTGTGATGACAGACCTGTCCTCCATGTTCTCCACAGCGTCCTGTGCCGGCTTCAGACTCGGCATCACCAGGTCCAAACTCACCTGGTTCTTTAAACCAGGACTCAAAGGTGAGACAAACCTTGTGTCTCTTGACTCAGAGGTGAGACAAAGGTGTGTCTCTTGACTCAGAGGTGAGACAAATGTGTGTCTCTTGACTCAAAGGTGAGACAACCATGTATCTTTTGACTCAAAGGTGAGACAACGTGTGTCTTTTGACTCAGAGATGAGACAACCGCGTGTCTCTTAAATCAAAGGTGAGACAACCGTGTGTCTCTTGACTCAAAGGTGAGACAACCGTGTGTCTCTTGACTCGAGGTGAGACAACTATGTGTCTCTTGACTCAAAGGTGAGACAACCGTGTGTCTCTTGACTCAAAGGTGAGACAACCGTGTGTCTCTTGACTCGAGGTGAGACAACCGTGTGTCTCTTGACTGAAAGGTGAGACAACCGTGTGTCTCTTGACTCGAGGTGAGACAACTGTGTGTCTCTTGACTTGAGGTGAGACAACCGTGTGTCTCTTGACTCAAAGGTGAGACAACCGTGTGTCTCTTGACTCGAGGTGAGACAACCGTGTGTCTCTTGACTCAAAGGTGAGACAACCGTGTGTCTCTTGACTCGAGGTGAGACAACCGTGTGTCTCTTGACTCAAAGGTGAGACAACCGCGTGTCTCTTGACTCGAGGTGAGACAACCGTGTGTCTCTTGACTCAAAGGTGAGACAACCGTGTGTCTCTTGACTCGAGGTGAGACAACCGTGTGTCTCTTGACTCGAGGTGAGACAACCGCATGTCTCTTGACTCGAGGTGAGACAACCGTGTGTCTCTTGACTCAAAGGTGAGACAACCGTGTGTCTCTTGACTCGAGGTGAGACAACCGTGTGTCTCTTGACTCAAAGGTGAGACAACCGCGTGTCTCTTGACTCGAGGTGAGACAACCGTGTGTCTCTTGACTCAAAGGTGAGACAACCGTGTGTCTCTTGACTCGAGGTGAGACAACCGTGTGTCTCTTGACTCGAGGTGAGACAACCGCATGTCTCTTGACTCGAGGTGAGACAACCGTGTGTCTCTTGATTCAAAGGTGAGACAACCACGTGTCTCTTGACTCGAGGTGAGACAACCGTGTGTCTCTTGACTCAAAGGTGAGACAACCGTGTGTCTCTTGACTCAAAGGTGAGACAACTGTGTGTCTCTTGACTCAAAGGTGAGACAACCATGTGTCTCTTGACTCAAAGGTGAGACAAACCTTGTGTCTCTTGACTCAAAGGTGAGACAACTGTGTGTCTCCTGACTCAAAAGATGAGACAACCATGTGTCTCCTGACTCAAAGGTGAGACAACCATGTGTCTCCTGAGTCAAAGGTAACAATCCTCATATCTATATATCTCTATCAGACAAACCATGCGTCTCTTGACTGAGACAACCTTAATTAATGCCCAATGATGTTGCTGTATGATGCAAGGGATTTTGAACAAGTGACAGTTTGTTCACATGAAGAAGACTGTTCATTTGTCATAGGATCTGTTAGCTGACACAATAATTTTCAAAGCTCTTTATTCTGACCTTTCTGTTACCATGGTTACAGGGCATGGCGAGCACACAGAAGACACCCCCTGGACTCAGTCACATGACATGACATGTGAACTGGAAACAGAAAATATCTACTGTTGCCATGCTGACAAGAAGGTTGCCATTGACAACATGTCTCGTAAGAAACACTACTGGGACCAGGTGTTCTACTTGGGGATCCTTATACTCAAGGTATGACTGAGTGAAATAGACACAAGTAACATTGGCTTGCACAGATACAATTGTGTCTTGTAGAGTCAGTTGATCTCAGGGGACTTGGAAAAAATACCGTATTCGACGTAATAACTGCCCTTCTCTAATAAGCGCCCATGGCGCTATTTGCTAATATATTGGCTACTGAACAATCCCAATTAGCACCCCTTACGATTGGTCAATGTACAAAAGACTTATTTATTCGCGCATAATACACACTCATGTGTTATATGCACCCTTTATTATGGGCATTTAAACTCTGGAAAAATATGTGTCGTATATAAACATTTCAGGCTGTCAGCATAAACCACGAAATTTATCTTTTAACTCTGTTTTTTTTTCACCAAAATAATATTCTAATAAGTGACCCCTATTTTTTAATTTTGAGAGTGCCCTGGGCACTTATTACGTCCCTACCAGCCTATTGCAAGTGAAAGGTGTTAAAATCGGCTTTGGTGGCCAGAGTCGGTAGCTTGATATAGCTTGTCATTGTAACCCGAAGGTATCGCACGTTTCTCATGATCATGATAATATCAACAACTGGTTTATCTGGACCATATTTAATTTGCTACTCAAAAGAAGTTACAGAACATAATGATTCTTTCATATAACTATAGTTATCTGTCATGGCATGTCAATTTTGTTTGTTTGTTTGTTGTTTAACGCCACACACAACAATATTCAAGCTATATAATGGCGGTCTGTAAGTAATCAAATCTGGACCAGACAAACAAGTGATTTCATCATGAGCATTGATCTATGCAATTGGGATACGATAACATGCATCAACCAAGTCAGCAAGCCTGACCACCCGATCCCATGTCGCTTCTCACGGCAAGCATAGTTGCCTCTTAGGGCAAGCATGGGTTGCTGAAGACCTATTCTCACCAGGAATCTTCACAGGACCATGGCATGACTGATTAACAAGTCGTATGAAAGAATCAGGTTTTCCTTAACTTCTTTTAAGTAGTATATATTCAGGCCACCATGATGAAGATGCAATATTGTTGACTGTGTCCTAAAACAGCAGAACAGTACAGTCACACAGAAAATATTTACCATATTTGACGTAATGAGCGCCCTGCTCTAATAAGTGCCCACGGCGTTATTTCCTAATATATTGGCTAGTGAACAATCCCAATAAGCACCCCTTCCAATTGATCAATGTACACAAGACTTATTTATTCGTGTATGTTATGCACTCGTATGTTATATGCACCCTTCATTATGGGCAAATAAATTCTGGAAAAATGGATCTGTCGTACATAATTATTTCAGGCTGTCAGCATAAACCACGAAAATTTATCTTTCAACTCTGTTTTATTTTTTTCACCAAAATAATATTCTAATAAGAGCCCCCTATTTCTAATTTTGAGTGAGTGAGTGAGCGAGTGAGTTGGGTTTAACGCCGCTTTTAACAGTATTCCAGTTATATCACGGCGTGTCAGTGTAATATGGGAGGAAATCCCGAAGTGATGCAGGTTTCAGACGTTAATCACTTCGGTGAAACCCATGAGCACGGGTATTGTGCTGACAAACCCAGAAACATAATTGGGGCGAACCGGGATTCGAACCCACAATCATAGGTTTCTGGCGTGCCCAAGGGACGCAACTCTGCTCTAATTTTGAGAGCGCCCTGGGCGCTTATTACTTCGAATACGGTCATTCCAAACCTGAGAGTGAATGGATAATCTTTATGTCATTGCATTTACTTTCATCTACAGTATGTACGTCTTGCCAAGTACATGAAGTATGTATACAAGTTTTAATCAAGTGTTGACTACATGAATGACATTGGCTCTGTTCATTGCCAGATGAAGAAGCTGGGCCGTGAGTTGAAGATAGAGGGCATGAAAGACAATGTCCAGCTGGAGTGGTCAACCAATACACTGACCTCTCTGCAGAGCCTCATCACCTCCTTCAAAAAGATCAAACCTCCCCCCACCCCCCGGGCTGTGTCCCCTCCATCCCCTCCCCCCACTACCTCCACCCGCACGACATCCTCTGTGCTGGCTCAGTTCCTCATCTCAGTCAAGTTTGATGTGTCCGACCTCAACATATTCCTGTGCAATAATTTCAAAGGTCAGTGCTAAAACTAGTTGCAATCTTTCACTATTGGTGATTATCCATTTTCCAGGTATTTTCTCCTTCTATAATTATACCCCTGTTTACGAAGTAAATCGGGGGTATATAGCGTTCCGTCCGTCCATCCTTCTGTCCGAGCTTCTGTACGGCCCATAACTTTTTAACCATGCACCCTAGCTTCACCAAACTTGCTACACACATTTACCACAATGAGTACTTGTGCCTTTTGCTAGTTTGAAGATTCTGAATTTGTTAATTTTTGCCTTTTCCATGGAAACATTAGAAACTTAAACTTTTAGGGGGTGTGTTTTGTACGGCCCATAACTTTTTAACCATGCACCCTAGCTTCACCAAACTTTCTACACACATTAACAACAATGAGTACTTGTGCCTTTTGCTAGTTTGAAGATTCTGATTTTTTTTATTTTTGCAGTTTCCATGGAATCATGGTGAAACATAAATTTTGGGTAGAGTTTTTGTACGATCCATGTTTACAATATTATGTATCCTAGCTTCAGCAAACTTGCTACATGAACCACTATGATTGTTTTTTATCTTTTATAAGATTCTGAAAGTTTTCTCTTTTGCTGTTTTCATGGAAACATGATGGAATTTAGAAATTTTGATGACTGGTTTTGTATAGCTAATATATTTTCCAAAATTGTTTCCACACATATAGATCATCATAAGTATCTGTGCTTTGTGTTAGTTTGAATTTATGAATTCTTTACCATATCTGCTAAGGCTAGATGGAAATTATTAATTTATTGATTTTCTTATATATGATATTGTTCCATTTTTTATGTGTTTTTATATCAACAATTTTTGGTCCTTTTGATAATTCTTCTTATGTAACTCCTCAATCAAATTTTTATTCAAAGGTGTTCATGGTGATCTACTTCCTCGTAGTGAACACTGGTAACATGGGAGATTTGTGGGGAGGGGGGGTCAATTGTCACTGGAACTCAATCTTAGTTTTTAAAACATTGAAGTTAAAATCAGTTAGATAATTTCATTAATTAACAAACTATTTACTATTTGTTGTTGACCAGCGGGGATAACGGGGGTATGTGAGCTTTGCTCACTTCTTTCTTGTTCTGCCTTCATGATTCCGAGGTAGAATTGCTCCCCAGCAACCTGTGATTGTCGTACGAGGCAACCTAATGGATCAGGTATCAGGTTTGGTTGTTTTGTGTGTCATCGTACACCAACGGTGTGGATTGTTGCTCATGATATCTATCACTGGTTTGCTCCGAACTTGTTTATTTACAGGCTGCTGGTATATTGGAGTACTGTGTTAAAGGGGAAGTGTACACGCAAAAATCACTTTCTTTCTTTTTCTAAACAAAACGCAATTTTAGAATTAGTTAGTATCTGTGTTTGAAAATATACACTCATTTTTTCTCACAGTGAAAGTAGGAAGCTCACAATAGTGTTAAAATGATATGCCGTTATGAGGCCTTCGTTTTACGAGCAAAATAGGCCTGAGTTATCCCCCTTAGATTATGACGTAATTGGTGCTAATTCAACTGGGTCCCTGTCTATTCTCAACGCAAAAGATATCAAGGACCAGTTTTTATGTAAAACAACATGGTCTACGACACATTCCGGCGCAGTGGTGACTCAGTATAACACAATTCTGGCTGGCATCTGAGACGCTAAAATCACAAAACTGTACCTACACCACGTGAAGCGGCTCTAACAAAGCATGATGACGTCATAATGTTTATCAATTGGCACCAATGACGTCATATTGCAAGGGGCATAAGCCATGGTGTTTTTGTTATGGAAATAGAACACTTAGTAAATGTGAAAAATATAAATCGTTTTAATGCAAAAAATATGTTAATTAAATATGATGTTTTTATATTTTTGTCTATGACACTTCTATGTTAACACTTTTAATGTGGAAAAAGTACAAGAAAAATTGGTTCATTTCCGTGTGAACTTCCCCTTTAAGCAATAGACAGGCAATCTTCTAATACCAGTGAGAGTAGTCACTATAAGGTAGTTCTTTTCTAATTGTTTGGAAAATGCTGAAATGTCCTTTTCAATTGAATTTAAGCTATGTTAGACAAAACAAACTGAATATCTTCCTGGAAATGGGAACATTAGATTGAGTGGGTGATTGAGTTTGGTCTAACGCCTCTTTGAACAGGGTTCCAGTTATATAACGGTGTGTGAGCTTGATGTGGGAGGAAAGCATGAAGTAATGCAAGTCTTTGATGTTTACCACTTTGGTGAAACCTTCGAGCATGAACACGTACCTTAGATGGCTGTGGCCCCTGTTTCCCCAGCAATGGATGGTAGCAGCTGTTGACAGAACATTGAACGATCAATTTTATCAAACTTGGCTTAGTACAGCCACAACAAGCAGAAAGAATTTTATTTTAAATATTTTAATAATACACTTAATTTAGAAAAGTTCCTTATGCTACCAAAATCAGCATCACATCCACTACTAACATTAAGAACATCAAACCATATCCCAATTGCGTTGATCGATGCTCATGATGTCAATCACTGGATTGTCTGGTCCAGACTCGATTATTTACAGACCGCCGTCATATAACTGGAGTATTGCTGAGTGTGGCGTTAAACAACAAACAAACAAACCAACAAACATCTCCTTGTGATGAGTTTACTGGGGTTAAGTTACCACAGTCTGAATGCCGTAAGACGTATTCATGGATTCATTGGTGTTGACTGTATCTTTTACCTCTCTTCCAGTGTGTTTGATGTTACGAGTTGACAACATCACAGTCGACCATCGACAGTCTCTGTCTACACTGGCCGTGGACGGAGCCAAGATTGTCTATATGCCCCAAGAGGATGATGTAAGTTGAGGCCAGTGATGACTAGTTTGCCCACAAGTAGCTTTATGCATTGACCCCAACAGATATTATTTTGGTGACTTGGATCAAGGCTTCCCATGACCTACTTTCACAACAGTCACGATGCTAGGACTAATTCCATGCTCTGACATGGGCTCTTGTGATAGTCACAGTACAAAGATATGACTAATTGAACAGTAGTAACAAAGTTAGATTTTTAACTGTGTTTTATTAACTTAGGACAAGGGCCCGGTCCACAATACGATCTCAGTGCTATAATTGTTGTTAATGAAAAAACATCAATAACAGAGAATAATCAGTCTCGATTTTCCGCCGATATTTCGTGCAAAAGTCAAGATAGTCATCAAAATTATGTAAATGGATCGCTGATACCAGGCGTTTGCGAAAAGGGTAAGCATCAAAGGTGGATCCAGCATTTTTAAAAGGGAGGGGTCCAAACTATGAAACACCTCTCTAGATAATTTTACTGCCAAAAGGGGTTGGGGGAGTCAGGACCCCCTGGACACCCTCTCTGGACTCTCCTATGAGCATGTGCTGCTCTACCAGTAGCAGTGGGAAACCAGTGTAAAAGAATGGTAGTTATGATTGTCTTAGTACTAAGATTGCTTTCAGGAATTGGTGCCAGGTTCCGCCTTGTTTGGGGTATTTGTTAGGGCTATTATGCATACAGCGTCAAGGTGGGATGAAGTAGTGAGTGTGTATGGTTTTACACCCCTTTTAGCAAAATCACAGTGGTGGTGGGGGGGGGGGGGCAACAGAAATGGGCTTCACACATTGTACACATGTGGGGAATTAAACCCAGGCCCTTCAGCATGACAAGCAAACACTTCGACCACTAGACTACCCCTACAGATAATTAAAGTGGATGTCCTGAGGAGTACTGTTTGTGTATTGTTTCTCCTAGTCAGCATGGTTACTACCGGGTACTGTCTTTCTTATTGCTTCCGACACTGCAGCATCCACTGGTAGACATTGCTTCAGCCTGTGCGTTATCTCTGCCTATTGCAGCAATACACACTGACCCGGTCCAGTGAGTTGACCAGTCCAGCCGCACAGATCAGGGAGATACGGGTCAAGGTCAAGTCTGCTGAAAAGGTACAGTGTTTCTTTTTCTGTGAGGGTAGAGTGAGTGAGTGAGTTTGTGGTTTTGCACTTCTTTCAAAGGTAGAGTGTTTCTTTTTCTGTCAGGGGGCAGGGTGGCCATGTTGTCTAAGGTGCCGCGATTCGCTGTGCAGAGTTGCGGGCCTTAGGCACGCCAGAAACCTATGATTGTGGGTTCCAATCGCGGTTCGCCCCAATTATGTTTCTAGGTTTGTCAGCACCATACCCGTGCTCGTGGGTTTCATTGAAGTGTTAAATGTCTGAGACCTGCATCACTTCGGGTTTTCTCTAATATCAAGCTGACGCACCGTGATAAGACTGGACTAATGTTAAAAGTGGCGCAATTCCACTTTTATTTCCACTCTCCCCACTGGACCACCACACTATACATGGGGTTGTTATGATATACACTGGCACTTTTACTCCTGTGTTTACTGCACAATTGCCTCTCGTTCGCTGATTCAGGAGATCCAGGTTCACATCCTGAAGGAGCTAGGACTGGAGTGGAACACGTCATGTCACATGTGTCTACAGCAGGCTCTTCTTGACTTCACTCATTTAAAGGCAATACTCAAAGGTAGGTTCTAGGGCTGGGACGAGTCCAAATTTACGACCTGGGTACCCGCCCCCCTATTACCCGACCCTACCCTACCTGGGTACCCACTGTAGGTCTCAAAATGTCCAATTGGCAACATTTTTTCATAGTCCTGGCAAAACGTATTGAGATACATGTATCAAACAATCTGGTCATTCATACACTGAAGTTGAATTAAGTTATATCTTTATTCAACCATAGGAAAAATCAGAAGGAATGGGTGCATAGTCAGAAAGAAGTGGGAACATTAGTGACTTGGAGTGTAACCATAGAGTTCCAGATAATTTTTGTCATTAAACAATATGACATGTGACTAACCACAGGTCCGGGTAGTCCTGGGGGTACCCAGGCCCAACTCAGTAACCACCCGACCTGGGTACCCGAGTTACCTGTTCCAGCACTAGTACCTTCTTTATGGTGTGTTGAGATGGGTTGCCAGTATTCTGTCTGTACATTCAATTCTAACCACCCAAGAGAATTTTTACTACTTTTCTTGAGATAGTATTTCAGTAGTAGTGGATAGTAGTCCTCTTGTATATTTAGACACAAATAGCCATACTTTATGGGAGAGCACAATACTTCAATCATCTTATTTTCAGCAATTTTTAGTGACGAGAATTGGTAAAAATCACAATTTTCTGTGAATGTTAAGATTGAAAATGATAAAAAGTATTTCAGTATGATTTCAGTAACCATGGTAATCATTACAAACCTATTATTTACTTTGTTTGGCACTAAGCCCACCCCAAGGATAAACGCTCTTTTCCCGATATCGCTAAACGTGTCGTCTGTAAACCTCACTGTTACTGAGAAGACATGTACCACCTCTGAGGTCTTGTGGTAGAGCGGAAGGTCGGGGATTCGATCCCCGGCAGGTGTCATACCAGGAGATATTAATAGAGTGTACTTGTTGTTACCCTGCCTGTCGCTTGGCATTAAGGGTCTTTAACAAGGACAGGTCGGCTCGGAGTCAGTATACTGTGTCTGAATGGGTATTTATGTTAAACTGCAGCATGGTATCTCAGGGAGCTAGCACTATAAAATCAGCATTGGTCCGGACTAGTACAAGCAGCCATGCACACTAGTGCATCCACGTCGCTATATAAGTGCAATAACCTTGAACGCAACATTAAATCCCATTTCATCTCACTTCATCTGAATAGATATTCTGCTTGGTCGGTCTTAACTCGAGTCCAAGCTGTCCATTCCTAGCTGGCTACCAATACAATGCTGATTTTGACACCTGGTGATGTTTTTTGACAGCAAAAGAAGACAATCCTCTATCACCTCCAAAGTCTTCCTCTGAGAAGTCTTCCAGTGTGTGTGTGAATGTCCTGGTACATGCAGAGACTAGGCTCACCCTGCAGCTGTCTAGAGGACACAGGTAAGTGCTAAATGGACACAGGTAGGTGCTTAATGGACACAGGTAGGTGTCTAGGGAACAGGTGTCTCGAGGATACAGGTAGGTGCTTAATGGACACAGGTAGGTGCTTAATGGACACAGGTAGGTGTCTAGGGAACATGTGTCTAGAGGACACAGGTAGGTGCTAAATGGACACAGATAGGTTTCTAGGGAACAGGTGTCTAGAGGATACAGGTAGGTGTCTAGGGAACATGTGTCTAGAGGACACAGGTAGGTGCTAAATGGACACAGATAGGTTTCTAGGGAACAGGTGTCTAGAGGATACAGGTAGGTGTCTAGGGAACATGTGTCTAGAGGACACAGGTAGGTGCTTAATGGACACAGGTAGGTGTCTAGGGAACATGTGTCTAGAGGACACAGGTAGGTGCTAAATGGACACAGGTAGGTGCTTAATGGACACAGGTAGGTGTCTAGGGAACAGGTGTCTAGAGGACAAAGATAGGTGCTTAATGGACACAGGTAGGTGCTTAATGGACACAGGTAGTTGTCTAGAGAACAGGTGTCAAGAGGACACAGGTAGGTGCCTAGATGACACAGGTAGGTTCTTAATGGACACAGGTAGGTGTTTAGAGGACCCATGTAGGTGCTTAATGGACACAGGTTAGTGCTTAATGGACACAGGTAGGTGCTTAATGGATACAGGTAGGTGTCTAGAGAACACAGGTAGGTGTCTAGAGGACACAGATAAGTGCTTAATGGACACAGGTAGGTGTTAAGAGAGCACAATGAAGATTGTTTTGTGATAACTATGTGGTACATCATTTTCCCTCCACCGTGTTTATGCAGCTTGTTAATGTAAAAACAATATCATTCACCTCCAGCGTGACAGTGACGACAGACAGCATCCTGCTGACCGCCACTCTGCCTGACATGTTGATGGAAGTGCAGAACTTCACCGTGCAGTTCGACCAACATCGGACAGTCACCATCAAGGTAGGATTGGTCCTGCAGCAACTTCAACTGCATCTTTGTCACTGCGCCCGGATTATGGTTCTACTTTTGTCAGCACCATACTCATGCTCGTGAGTTTCATCAAAGTGGTAAACGTCTGAGACCTGAATCACTTTGGGCTTTCCTCCCACATCAAGCTGACACACCATTATATAACAGGAATACTATTCAAAGCAGCGTTAAAACCCAACTCACTCACTTTTTTGGTTATTGGCTTCTATTTGAGAAATTCAAGAATTTTGATATTGTATGCTTTTGTCATGTGCGGCATAGTGATGAAAAAAGACTGAATCTATGTATTTTCTCCATATCTATTGTGAAGATAATTACCAACTTGCAGTGACCTCTTCCTAGAGCCCAGTAGCCTGGAATCAGCTGACTTAGGAAGTGATATGGCATCACCCACAGTGATGAAGCTCACTGCTAGGGTCATAGTACAGTGTTTGATGTAGGATGTAACACACAGCCATCATCCTAAAGAACATGGCTGTATGTTACATCCCTAAAGAACCGGTCCGTGAAGATCCGGGGTAGAATAGGCCTTCAGCAACCCATTCTTGCCGTAAAAGGTGACTATGCTTGTCGTAAGAGCCGACTAACGGAATAGGGTGGTCAGATTTGCTGACTTGGTTGATCCATGTCATCGTATCCCAGTTGCGTGGATCGATACTCATGATGTAAATCACTGGATTGTCTGGTCCAGACTTGATTATTTACAGACTGCCGTCATATAGCTGGAATATTGCTGAGTGCCGCGTTAAGCAACAAACAAACAACCAACCTAAAGAACAAGGCGTGATAAGAGGCCTTGTTACCCTCAGGATCCTCAGAAGGAAATGAGTATTTTTTATTAAATTCATTGTGAAAGGTATCTGATATATTTATATGAATGAGAATTTGACAACACTATCATGTCAACACTAGCATGTTTTAAAAAACTCATAACAAATGTAGATGCAGAGTGAAGGCTAAAACAATCTCATTAAAATCAGATCTTAGTTCTCGCTCCCGCTAAACAAAGATCTGAGGACATCCCATTACAGGTCACGTCAGAACGACCTTTCTCGAATTTTGACCGACCAATGAAATGACTGACAAGAAATCGACATTAGCCAATCAGAAGGCAGCTTTCTCAAGCTTTATGACACTAGTTTCAAACTGGCAACTACGCTTCGAAACATATTTTGACGTATTCTCGATTAAAAAAATTAAAACTGATAAGAAGAACACTCTGGAATGGCTTATAGATGGCCTAGATTGTATGGATATAATCATAAAACCCGTAACTGTCGTTCGGAATACCCCGTGTTAAATATTTCGTGGTTGCATGATTAGAAAACACGTTCTGACTGTCACTTTCATGATCTGGTAAGCAACGCTCTGATTGGTCGGATGAAAGGTCGTTCTGATGTGACCCCTAATGGGATGTCCTCAGATCTTTGTTTAGCGGTAGCGAGTACAAAGATTTGATTTAATGAGATTGAGGCTAAAATGTCTAAAAAATGATGATTTTTATGGTTTCTGAGTACCTGTTTTTTATTATTGGAACATCATCAAGTCTACATTTCGTACAAGATAATGACTACAAACAGGTGGTCAATAATGAATCTTGGCACACATACTTCTCTCCTGAAGTTGGCTTCATTCATTTAAGCCATATTTCCAAAACTTTCAAAAGTAGAAAAGACAAAATGGCTAGTTATCAACCATTTGAACATAAATTGTAAGTTTTATAAAAAAATTAAAAGTTTTAAAAAACTTTAAAATTTGACATTTCCAGTTGGCATAAGAGGGCCTTTATCCTACCGCCTCATTTTTGTCAATGAATGATTTAGGGGATCTAAGTTATAAATATTAGACAAGAACCAAGACTCCCTGTTATATATACCACTCAAAAGAAGTTAAAGAACACCTGATTTGTTCATGTGACTATATTTAACCTGTCATGTCATGTCATGAGGGATTCACATTAGTCACATGGAAAGATTTAATGTTCTTTAACAATTTTGAGCAGTATATATACCAGCACCTTATAGCATGTAACCAGTCATTATATTTACGTGGGGGCACCGGGTGACCCAGTTGTCTAAGGCGCCGCGATTCGCTGTGCAGAATTGCGTCCCTTGGCACGCCAGAAACCTATGATTAGGGGTTCGAATCCCGGTTTGCCCCGATTATGTTTCTAGGTTTGTCAGCACCATACCTGTGCTCGTGGGTTTCACCGAAGTGGTAAACGTCTAAGACCTGCATCATTTCGAGCTTTCCTCCCACATTAAGCTGACACGCCGTGATATAACTGGAATAATGTTAAAAGCGGCATTAAACCCAACTCACTAACTAACATTTTATTTACGAAATATATTGTTTGGGGGGAGTCTACAGAATGCTTATTGATTAAGACCTGAGTGTGACTACAGTATAATTACCATGTCTATGACATCAGGACCTCGTCGTGGAAACTCTCCAGCCATCAACACTGAGTGCTGTCAGACAAGGGGTCCGGAAACTCACCCTGCCCACAAACAAAGCATGGTAAGTCAAGTCAGCTCATTGAATTACCTACAAGCTGCGACCAGTTACAGATTCATTGGCCTTGAATTAACCTTGTAAGTCTCGAGCCTTGTCTTCTCACTGACCCTGTAAGGAGTCAGGGTTAGAATAGGTCCCCAGCGCCCTTTGCTGGTTGTGAAAGGTGACCAAATGGGTCGGGTGGTCAGGATTGGTGACTTGGTTGGTAGCGTTGTTTGTTTGTTTGTTATTTAACGCTGCACTCAGCAATATTCTAGCTATATGACGGTGGTCTGTAAATAATCGAGTCTGGACCAGACAATCAAGTGATTGACATCATGAGCATTGATCTACCCAATTGGGATACGATGACATGCATCAACCAAGTCAGTGGGCCTGACTACCCGATCCCGTTAGTCGCCTATTACGATAAGCATAGTCGCCTTTTATGGCAAGCATGTGTTGCAAGACCTAATCTACCCCGGATGTACCTCGACAACGTGAATTATTGCTCACAGTGTGGATCACTGGATTGTGATGGACATGACAGATTAACTACACTCATATGAAATTATTTGATGTTTTTTAACTTCTTTTGAGTGGTATTTTAATGAGATTACAAACAAAATGACTCAGTTGAGAGAAGTCAAGTTTTTGGTTGAAAAACTTTCTGTATTGATAAAGAAATTGATAAACAATATTTGCAAAGATAAACAAAAAGAAAGTATGTGTCAATGTGGTGCGAACTCAGCTATAAAAATTACCTATTGTAATCAACATGCAACTAAAACTTTCATCTGTGTTTCAGGAGCATATCGTTTAACAGTTTCGAGATTGTGTTTCCCTACAAGTACAACTTCGCCGCCTGCTTTGAGGAGGTAAGACATCACAACCTTTCTGTTAACAAATTCTAGACAAATGCACCCGCCTATGTTCTTTCTAGCAGATTCTGGCTCAATGAAGGAATGCAGATTTTCATGCCATGACCTATTAACTTTAGGTGAGGTGAGGTGAGGTGAAATGGGGTTTAACGTCGCGTCCAAGATTATTGCACTTATATAGCGATGTGCATGTACGTGTGTGTGTTTGTGTGGCTGCTTGTACTAGTCCGGACTGATGCCGATTTATAGTGCTAGCTCACTGAGATACCATGCCGCAGTTTAACATGAAAACCCCACTCAGACACAGTATACTGACTCCGAGCTGACCAGTCCTTGTTTTAGCCCCTTAACGCCGATCGTCAGACAGGGTAACAAGAAGTACCATCTTTTATTGTCTTTTGGTATGACGCGCCCGGGGATCGAACCCCGGACCTTCCGCTCTCCGGGCGGACGCTCTACCACTAGACCACAGAGGCGGTCTATTAACTTTAGTAATATGAAAGAATCAGGTGGTCCTTAACTTTTGTGAGTAGCCGACCCCTTTCTACAGAATCTTTGTCTGGTCCTCAAAATTCGGCTTATCTGCGGATATATACGGTTTTATCAAAATTTGAGATCATTCAAAAAAGCATTACAAAAATTGTGAGAATATAACATTTTATAAAAAATATATTGTATACAATTATTGGGTATGATTAACAAAATATTTTGTACATTCTTACCCCCATCTTCCCGAGGCAAGGGAGTTAACTAAAAGTCCAGTTTCCACCCTTGCAATACTGGGCTGGAACTTCTGGGCTCAATCGAAGCGTCACCAGTGGCTTTTACAAGTTATGTCCCAACAATGTCCCTCCTATTGACCAATCAGATTCTACCTCTCATATCACTTACATTTGCCTCAAACAAAATGGCGGAACCCAGTCAAGACGATCTGACCGTGATCGATAATCAAAATCTATTTTGTGATAACCTAGGTTTTACTTTGTGAAGTGCATCAAATCATGTGAGGACCGTGATTAAAAACATGAAAAGATTTGAATAATATCTGTTGGCGGTACACATTCTTTGCAAATCCTGCAATCAACTGAAATCTGGACGTCAGTTTACAAACCGGATGTTGATTTCGTTACGCGATTTGATTGGACTAGGCATAAACTTGTTAGCCCAGCCAAAATGTAACTCCATAATTCCAGCCGAGGTCAGCAAAGGTGGAATCTCACTCCCTTGCCTCTTGAAGGTGTCTCACCCCATAAATGTCATATCAGTGAATAAAGCTGTACTTCAGTACCGTGGTACTCTGCTTTTTGATAAAACCACACACAGTGTAATGCCTACAACTGCTTTGCCAATGATAAAGATAGATGCACCCTTGCAAGGATGTTTCTTGTAAACCAGGGGGGCACGGGTGGCCCAGTCGTCTAAGGCGCCGCGATTCTCGGTGCAGAGTTGTGTCCCATTGGCACGCCAGAAACCTGTGATTGTGGATTCGAATCCCAGTTCGCCCTGATCATGTTTCTAGGTTTGTCAGCACCATACCTGTGCTCGTGGGTTTCACCGGAGTGGTAAACGTCTGAGACCTGCATCACTTCGGGCTTTCCTCCCACATTAAGCTGACACGCCGTGATATAGCTGGAATACTGTTTAAAGCGGCGTTAAACCCAACTCACTCACTCACTCATTCTTGTAAACCACTACCGTTTTCGCCGTAATAAGCGCCCCGCTCTAATAAGCACCCATGGCTATATTTGCTGATATGTTCGCTAGTGAACAATCCCAATTGGCACCCTTCCGATTGATCATTGTACACAAGACTTAATTTTTCGCGTATAATACGCACTCGTGTGTTATATGTACCCTTAATTATGGGCAATTAAATTCTGGAAAAATATATCTGTCGTACATAAATATTTCAGGCTGTCAGCAGAAACCACGAAATATATCTTTCAACTCTGTTTTTTTCACCAAAATATCTTTCTAATAAGCGCCCCCTGTTCCTAATTTTGAGAGCGCCCTGGGTGCTTATTACGTCAAATACGGTATGTGTTTTCACCCATCTAATTGTTACGTCGTAGGTTGTGAACTTTGTGAAATGGCTGAAGCTGGTGCACCACATCAAGAAGAAGCCCTTCACAGTCGACAGTCCTCTCCCTCCAGATCTGCAGATTAAAGTCAAGGTAAGCTGTAGGAAATATGCTCAATAAATCACCATAACCCAATTATTTCAATCAGAGTTGCCTGCGTACATGAGAAAAACAGTAGTTTAACAACACTGTGTGAAGTTAATTCGCCAATGTCGTCTTTTCAGCTTGCATGCCTGTATGTCTTTGCTGATCGCTATAAATTTTACTTATCAATTGCGACCTGTGAAGTTCCGGGGTAGAATAGGTCTTCAGCAACCCACGCTTGCCGTAAAAGGCGACTTTGTTTGTCATAAGCGGCGACTAACGGGATCTGGTGGTCAGGCACACTGACTTGGTTGAAGCATGTCATCGTATTCAAATTGCGTGGATCAGTGCTCATGATGTCAATCACTGGATTGTCCGGTCCAGACTCGATTATTTACAAACCGCTGTCATATAGCAGGAATATTGTTGAGTGCGGCGTTAAACAACAAAAAAAAACACAAAAAACTTATCAAATGCAGGCATTATGTATATACATGAACTGTTCTGAATTTTGTGACTTATGCAAGAAAGTGCTATTAGCGCTCCTTTAACTGAGACATATATATTGCTGCTGTCTGCTTATTCAATATGTGACACTTGGGCATATAAGGATGCAAATTAGAAGGCACCTGAGCGGTTTTACTATTAAGTAGAATTATTTTTGAAAAAGGTTCACGCATTGGTTTAAGACTACCAAATAGACTGGACCCAAAGAAATGACAATATACTGAATACCCTAATAATATCACAAGTCAACAATAAGTAAGTAAATATTCAATGGCTTACCAAATTATACCCCAGCATTGATATTAATATCATAACTATGCAGTGTTGTGGTTCTGTATTGTGATCAGGGCGGCTAACATGATAAATTGATTTGATATGTACTCTGGCAAACGCAATCAGTCGTGTGACAATCAGAATAATTTTGAAAGCTACATGTCTGACTGGCCTCCAAGGAAACCAAATAGACGTACGAAGCCTACAGTACCTACTTCAGCCAAGACTTCACCTGATGCGTACACTGAAGTTTTTGAATGCAGATGATGCATAAGAAAGCTTTTGTTTGAAACCACAAATAAGTCACAACCACCTGGAAAATGATGAACATGTGAAACTCGCTCAGTACACAGTTTGATTCACAAAATAAATGTGGGTATTCAGAAATAAAAAAGGATCATGTCAACCTAATGAAAAAGACAACTGACAACTACTTATTATGAAGCCTTTGCGAAGTTCACTGAGTTTGATGATAGATCAAACATGTTCTTATAGTTGGCACACTTTAATCCCAAGGACACTGCTAAACATCTTTACGATCCCTGTGGTACACTTGATTAACAATACATTTCTATCGCTGGAATGTTTCCTATCTCCTTTCCAGTTCTTCAGTGTACAGATCTGTGATGACCCCTTTGAGGTGAAGCTTGGTGACAACTACGAGGTATGGTGGAAAACAGAACTAGTGTCCAACAATGAATATTCTGGGTGTTCAAAGTCCATGTGATTTTGTGTGATTCTGTGTCAGTGTGTCAGTGTGTCAGTGTGTGATTTATGTATCTTTAGGTGTGTGATAGCATGTGATATATGTGTGTATGTCTGCATATGTGTTATATATCTGTGTCTGCATATGTATGATATATATATGTATGTGTGTGTCTACATGTGTTATATATATGTGTGTCTGCATATGTACGATATATATATGTGTGTATGTCTGCATATGTGTTATATATCTGTGTCTGCATATGTATGATATATATATATATGTGTGTGTCTACATATGTGTTATATATATGTGTGTCTGCATATGTATGATATGTATATGTGTGTGTGTGTGTCTACATGTGTTATATATCTGTGTGTCTGCATATGTATGATATATATATGTTTGTGTGTCTGCATATGTAACATAATGCGTGGTACATGTGGGATTATTTTTAAAGTGAAAAAAACATAATATGTTCATGAAAATGTTGGAACAAAATTAATGAAATCCTGTTATATTCCTAAAAAGAATTCTTTGTTCCTTTAATAATTTTGTATTTGTGTCTTGAAGCAATGATTGAAAAGATATCCTGTCTCAAACAATCCCAGACTCGCCAGAGTATTAAATGGACAGTCTCTAACTTCTCTCCAAAGTTTATGTGTCAGCTCTGTCACCTTCTTTTTGCCCTGTATCTGTAGGGCTGTATATTATAGACATATGAAGTTGAGGGTGTGAGTTGGGTTTAACCCCCTTTTGAACAGTATTCAAGTCATATCAAGGCCTGTCACTTTACTTAAGGAGGAAAGCACAAAATGATGCAGGTCTTAGGCATGAACCACTTTGTGACACCCATGGCATCATCGATATGGAGTTCATAAACCTAGAAACATAATCATGGTGATTCTCAGATTCGAGGGGAGGTGAGGCGTTCAAGATTATTCCACTTATATAGCGATGTTCGTGTGTGTGTGGCTGCTTGTATTAGTCCGAACTTGTACCAAATTTATTGCTAGCCCACTGAGATACCATTCCACATTATCCAGTCCTTGTTTTATTCCCTTAGTGCCGAGAGCCAGGCAGGGCAACAACAAGTTCCATCTTTTAGCGTGTTTTGTTTGATGTGTCCATGGGATCCAAATTTGAACTATAGACCTCGAGCTGGGGACAGTGCTTCAGTTATTCATTTTTTATGATGGCCAACACAACTTTTAAACATTTTTGTATGTATATGAATCTGAGGTGTGTGTCAAAGACCATGTGATTTTGTGTGATTCTGTGTCAGTGTGTGATTTATGTGTATTTTGGTGTGTGATAGCATGTGATATATGTGTGTGTCTTCATATGTGTGATATATGTGTGTGCGTCTGCATATGTGTTATATATCTGTGTGTCTGCATATGTATGGTGTGTGTGTGTGTGTGTGTGTGTGTGTGTGTGTGTGTGTGTGTGTGTGTGTGTGTGTGTGTGTGTGTACTGTTTGTGATATGTGTGATAATCTGTGTTTGGGTGATAATCTGTGTTTGTGTGATAACATGTGTCTGTGTGATAATCTATGTGTGTGTGATAACCAGACCTGTCAACCCTCCCGCATTTTGCGGGAGACTCCCG
Organism: Haliotis rufescens; assembly: GCF_023055435.1. Classification (NCBI taxonomy): domain Eukaryota; kingdom Metazoa; phylum Mollusca; class Gastropoda; order Lepetellida; family Haliotidae; genus Haliotis; species Haliotis rufescens. The sequence goes on from NW_025963835.1 coordinate 16,647,784, forward strand.
CAATTTGATGAAATCTCCCAGTCTCTCGCAAGATGGACTATTTCTCCCGCAAAACAGAATTCTTCATTATTTAAAAAATTCGCCTCCAATGTCCCGTGAGTAAAAACAAAGAACGGGAAGTTTGCGTCCCGATCTGTCCGGTAGGCTCCCGGATTAGCGACCCTTATCACAGCCACCCGCAGGGGGACCCAGATGGGCCTTTGTCCAGTAATCAACTGGTAATTAAATTCATATGGTGAACGATTGAACAAGGTAAATTGTTTAGAAAACTCGGATAGTCCTAACAGGTGCCTGAAGGGTTGAACTTGAAATGAAAAATCAGCCAAGTATTCATCACTTCATGAAATGAACTGTTGTCTTCATGTTCTTAGCGTGTTTATTCTTCCATAATTTAAGAACGTAGATACATATGGCCGGTCCAGTTATACATGACTTTATTGGTGATCAGAAACTTTGTTAAAACATCAACATACCTCAAAGTTACGTCATTGAACTCTTGGAAATGAAAACAAAATATGTCCTGCAAGCGCCGTCTTCAGAAACAACACTATGCGTGATTGGTTGATTCGGTAGTCGAAATAACAATGAGTTACCAATCAGGCTTCCTCACAGCTAGGATTTCAAAGTCAAAGTTCAAAGTGAAACTTATAAATTTCCTTTTGACTGACATCGTGACTTGTGTGCACAGAAAATATCAAAACAGAACTTTATCAAATTTCGCGAGAATGTATCATGTGATTATTTTACAAGATTTGATTGGCTAATAGTTTTCTTGCGTCCCAGATCTGCAATCTAATTTGCATACAACAGTACTAGTCAACCAATGAGATTAATACACGTCAAGGTCAGAAAGGTCAACAACGACAACGAGACTCATTTCATCCATAAATAATAGTACTTCCAAATATGGCATACATTTCTTGGAATGGAATAACGTGAACATTTCTAGGAAATTTAAGAAGCGAAGTAATGGGACTGTCAACAGACTACCGCAGACAGAAAAAAACCAGTATATCTTATTGAAATTAAGGGCGCTGATGTTGCGTCAGGATAAATGCATTTCTTTGGCGAATTTTGTAACTAACATCGCGCCAAATACCCAGAAAACCTGCATCGTAATGAAGCCTGACAACTGGTTGGATTGAACACAGACACACACGTCGTCAACTGGTCAAGCTACCGTTTGTGAAATTTCAATATCTGTTTGCGTTTATCTGAGATGATCTTTGAACGAAAGTTATATGGGTAGATTGTGCTGGGTTTATTTTTGGAGGAGGAAAATGCAAACAGAAATTAAGCAAGCTAGACGTATAAGAAACATTGATTATTTATTGTTTCAAAATATTTGGTTTTCTTTGTAACATTATTAAAAATAAAAGTTGGAAATTATCTTATCTTCACTATCTTAAAAATCTCCCCCTTTGGAGGCAAATCTCCCCCTTTTTGAAGTCAAATCTCCCACATTCCCTTACAAAAAAAAAACCCAGAAAAGATGTATCCGAGACCGCCCCGAGACCGTCCCGATGCATCTTTTGTGGGATTTTAGCCAATTTTTATGGTCTCGGCTAGCCGAGACTTTGCGGAGACCCATCGAAGACTATTCTGGGGAATAATCAAGTACTTCCCCACAAAGGCATTAACCTACCGAAGACGTTTCTAGTGCATCTCCACTAGCAGGGGATGTCTTAGGAGATCTCTTAAGATGTCTCCGATACGTCTTCGCTAGCGAAGACCTTCAAAACAACTTTGCAAAGACTATTCGGAGACTTCCTCAGAAGGGCCATAAAGTAGCTGAAGGTTTGCAAAGATGTATCAGTGCATCCTCGCTAGCGAAGACCCCACAAAGACTTTGTGAGGACTATTCGGAGACTTCCTCATAAGGCAATAAAATAGCTGACTGTTTGCAAGGATGTATTGAGTGCATTCTCACTAACGAAGACCCCACAAAAACATTTGTGGGGACTTTTTGGAGACTTCTTTACAAACAAACAAAATTGAAAAGATACTGTGGAGTCTTCTTTGCTTGTGGAAATCTTCGAAAGAACTTTGCAAAGACTATTCAGAGACTTCCTCACAAGGCAACTTGATAACCGGTTTGCAATGATGATGTGAATGCATCCTCACTAGCCAAAACTATATGAAGACTTTTGTAAGTGTATATCTTTCAAAGACTTCCTTTCAATTGATACAGATCAATACATTGAGCTTTAGTCAAGATCTCGGAAAACTAGGTCCCTTGCTTGGAAGAGATGACATGATCATTATTATTTATTTTGAATTTTCTTTAAGGATAATACTAAAGCTCTTTATCTAAAACATTCACATGCAATGAATTAGAAATCCTATATATGTCAGCAAGGACATTAATAATTAAATACCCAACACAATTAATGCTTCGAGGTATATTTCTATTAAATACAGTTAAAACAAATGCAGGAATTATCAGTATGCAATAATCAGAAAAAAAGAAAGAAATGTACAATATATTCATAAATTCCAATCAGAAAGTAACAGTGTCCGTGTGCCATATAACAGTCTCCTCAGAAAAAGGTATATAAGAAAAGGCAACATAAAGTAATATTACTTGTAGACATAGTGGCTGATTTGTGGCTCAAGATATACATGACAGGGATCGAAATTAAATTTATTTCAAGTTTGCCAATGGGCACAATTATGCCAAATTAAGTGTGCCATTACATTTTTAGGGGTGCCAGGAAATACATGATTGGCTGTTTTAATGGTTATAATCATAATTCAAATACAAGTCAAGTGACTGTCATAGTGTTTATTCAAGTTAAATTATACTTAGAATGAATGATCAATCAGAAAATTCAAACACATCACTCAAGTTACTCATTGTCTTTGTACCTTAGTAAGTACTGCAATACCAGTTATAATAGTCTCAGGATTTATGAGCTTCTGTTCACAACTGGTATATTTTAATTGTAGCTGTTCTGTGTCCATTGGGTGTGGTCCCTCTTCATCCCCCCCCCCCCCCCCCCCCCATATGAAAGTTATGTTTATCACATTATTTAAATGATGCATTTACAACTAAATTAAGTGTGTTGTAAATAAAAATAATCCAAGCTAACACATTCATAACGTCCAGATTAAGGACAGAGGAAACAAAAATTTGACGATTTTCAGAACTTAGATCTACCAAAGACGTATATATACGTCCGTGGATCTACCTATTTATTGTTGTTGTTGTTTTTCATATTTATTGTTTACGTAGATCTAGACTCTAATCGGAAAATTATTTTCAAAAGAATTATTAATAATATCTGTCATCATTTTCCCGATGACAGTGGCTGTCCACTCTGTAGCATGGAGAAATATCTCCGTTTTCGAAGCTTCGCATGAATAACACGTACCATGTGACACACCATTATCTTCTACGTTTATTTTGTCATCTACACGATAGTCACCTCGCCTTGAGTATTTACATTACAATAACATGCTATTTTATTGGTTTCTGGTGACGCTTTCTTGCCGAAATCTGCTATAAGATTCGTGATTGGTCAAATTGAGCACGTGACCTAATACAACCAATTACAGCAACGGTACTCGTGTATGTCAGACTTTGACGAGTGTTTTTTGTTAAATCGTGTTGTTCTGAACGTTTTAAGCAGGAAATCGCGATCTATATTAAAAATATGAAACTTCGTGGATGTATCGTGCCAGGTTACGAGCTGAGACAAAGATTTTTCTTGCATATATTTGGCATTAAACATTGTGGAGAAATCGAGGCGATAAAACTATTAAAAGCCGCGATGCCATTTGACTCGCACGCGACCGCACGAAAAGATGGAAATGATAACTTATATCTAAGTTTGACAACTTTGAGACAGATAAATAATTTTGTTGATTTCATTTATTACTTTGTAAAATATATCTAAAGATTTGATTGACACGTTTTTATTTTGCTCTTTGATTTGTTCGATGTGGACCCATTGTCAAAGTGTGTGTCGGTGAATTCTATTTTCAATAACATTGCGGGAAATAGATCTAGTGAATAATATTTTAATCTATCGATAAAAAATAATAATTTCAAAGAGAAGCAAAAACTGAAAAAGAGAGTCACCAAACCTTCATCGAGATAGAATCTACGCCGACTCTGAGTTCAGCAAGGATGACAACGTATATGTTCCTGAACAAACGGTAGGTACACTTTAGATCTGTTTGTGTTACATAAATATATTTTTAAAATATAGCCCTCTATATTGTCGTCATAACAATTATCATAACAATTATGCTAAATAAATCCACCGAAACGACCCCCGATCAAAACCAATTCTCACTTAGATATTGAACTTAGTTTTAGCATTCGCTGAAAGAGAAATCTTTTTTCAAGCTCAATTTATAAATCGTAAATTTATGTTCTAATTTGGAACCTCAAACTGAAATAAGTCAGTTAGAAACTTCAATATTAGACCCTTTACTCATCTAATTTGGGACTATTTATGAAAAATAATAGGCGCAGATGTAATTTTGTAATATTGCGCAGGCCCTTCAGATTTCATGTTTCGATCACATCGTGGTTCTCCGTAAATTTACGGAGAGCACCGATGTGGGACTGAGATAAAAAGTATTTCTTCAAAACAAATTATGTATATGGTCACTGAAATGTGAAATATGATCGCAGACTGTAGTTATAAGTTTATAAAATTATTGAATTAATAGATAACAAATTATATATTTGTATTTTGTTAAACTCTATTTATCTTAAGTTGTATTTGAAATTAAAACTTAGTTTTTTTTTACAAACAAATGTCCATTGTTATATGGTAATTAGTACGGAAATCGCCGCCATTTTGTAACCTGCTGTTTTATAACGAGGATGTTGGTTGATATTTTTTTAAGAACTCGTAAGTAAGGGAAACTTATGTTTTGTAACGTTTGTTTGAAATAGATATATGTTCCCAGTAAATGTGGTGGTCTTATCGTTTTCCCTGTCGACATGATCCTTCGCCATCGCGGTATAGATCCTGAATTACGTTTTGGACTGGCACCAGGTTGTTGAAATTTTGGCAAAGTTGCCAGTGTCAACTTTTTTGTGTGACCAGCAATACCCGCCTTTTAGTTTTAGGTTATTAATGAATGCAACTTGATTTTTCAGCCCCCTTCCTTGTGGTGATTTTTGAAAACAAAAAAGGAACGATACTTCATAGGAAGACGTGAACTCCTGCTGATGTGCCTTTTTCATGAGAAGGGATCAAGGAAAAGAAGCCAGTTGCTGCCTTGTGGCCAGCAACTTGGTGTTTTTACGATGCTACCGACACCGATGTGGTACTCGAAGGTCAGTATCTTTGTTAAGTGTCAGGTAAATTTCATTTCAGGTTAATGGAACTGTAACTAAATAAGTTATATGAAACTAACTGGTACTTACAAAGTGCACACACAGACTTGTAAGGTAAAGGTTTAATTTTTATAATTTAATATCAGAATCATAGTAAGGAATCAATAGGTTTTACAATCTAAATATCCTTCCTGTGTTTAACTTTTGAGCCAATATGAGTACTTGTAAATGTCAAAACCATTTTTTACATTTTTCTAGAACACAATGACATTTGAATGTTTAATGCTTTGGTCAACTGACATGGACATATCAATATTAAGTGAATATCTAATCACAAGATGTTAACTAATTGACATCATTTAAAATCTAGTTTTGGTACAAGTGGTAAGTTTTGTAACTTTCAAGTCATCATACATTTGGACTGGAACCATTTCACCTGAGTGCAATTTTAATGCTCTTATCTTGTTTGCAATTTATTTTTACTGTATCATGAATTATGAAGCTTTGATTTATAATCCAGTGTAACATGTTATTTTTATCATCAGTTCTGAAACCGGCAAAGAAAAAACAACTGGAACTTTGTGGTGAGCAAGAAGATCTGCACGCTTTCAAGTGAATGAGCCATGGTTTGTTTCTTTGACCATAACATCAGTAATTTTGTAGCCCCCAAAAGTAATAGTTTTTAATGAGTCTCCTTGACGTCTGGGGGCGGTCGGGTAGCCTAGTGGTTAAAGCGCTCGCTCGTCACGCGGAAGACCCGTGTTCGATTCCCGACATGGGTACATTGTGTGAAGCCCATTTCTGGTGTCCACCGCCGTGATATTGCTGGAATATTGCTAAAAGCGGCGTAAAACCATACTCACTCACTCACTCCTTGACGTCTGACATAAAGTAATTAGTTTATGGCACTGATTGGGGCTGTCCGGTAGCCTAGTGGTTAAAGATGGTTCGTCACGCCAAAGACCCGGGTTCAATTCCCGACATGAGTACATTGTGTGAAGCCCATTTCTGGTGTCCCCCGCCGTGATATTGCTGGAACATTGCACAAAAGCGGCGTAAAACCATACTCACTCACTCATTATGTCACTGATATACAATAACATTTGATCCCATTTCAGCCTCTTGAAGGACAGCTTCCATGACGACCCCTGCCAGGACGAGGATGACTTCCCCTTTCATATGATGACTTCCACTTTCATATGATGGCTACCATATAATGATATCTTCTGTTGATGATGTCCACCTCTGGCTACTTGTTATTGCTGTTATTACTCCAAATAAAGAGAATACTATACAACTTCGTTATCTCATTTTTGACAGTACAGGTTTGGCAAGGATGTTTCACAGACACTTCTGGGATGCTGTTGAAAGACTAGATTATGATGTAAGCACATCTTTTGTATTACTGAAAATGATGGAAAGGTAAAATGTCTCTGAAACATCTTTGTTATGGAGACTTCCTTAGAACTTTGCCGGGATGGTTCAAAGCATGTTAAATTACCCATGACAGGTTTGTGAAGACACTTCAGAGACTTCCTTGCAAGTGTTGCGGGGATGCTTCAGAAGCATCTTTGATTGCATAACGCAAGTTTGTGGGGACTTATCAGGGACTTGCTCAGAAGGTTTCCCGGGATGGTTCAAAGCATATTTAATTACCCCTGATAGGTTAGCGAAGATGCTTCGGAGACTTCATGCAAGTTTTGCTGGGATGCTTCAGAAACACCTTTGATTACCTAATAATAGTTTGTGGAGACTATTCGGGGACTTCCTTAGAAGGTTTCCCGGGATGGTTCAAAGCATATTTAATTACCCCTGATAGGTTTGCGAAGATGCATCGGAGACTTCCTTGCAAGTTTTGCTGGGATGCTTCAGAAACACCTTTGATTACCTAATAATAGTTTGTGGAGACTATTCGGGGACTTCCTTAGAAGGTTTCCCGGGATGGTTCAAAGCATATTTAATTACCCCTGATAGGTTTGCGAAGATGCTTCAGAGACTTCCTTGCAAGTTTTGCTGGGATGCTTCAGAAACATCTTTGATTACCTAATAATAGTTTGTGGAGACTATTCGGGGACTTCCTTAGAAGGTTTCCCGGGATGGTTCAAAGCATATTTAATTACCCCTGATTGGTTTGAGAAGACGCTTCGGAGACTTCCTTGCAAGTGTTGTGGGGATGCATTAGAAACATCTTTGATTATGTCACACACGTTTGTGGAGAATAATCAGGGACTTCCTAAGTGGGTTTGCCGAGATGATTCAAAGCATATTTAATTAGCCATATAAGGTTAATTCTGAGGAAGTATCGGAGACTACTTCAGTAGGTACTGTAAGGAAGTCTCGGATACTTCTCAGCAAGCTGCAAGTTGGAGTAGTTTGCCGAGATGGGGTGGAGACATTTGCCGGGAATATCTAGAGACTTCCTTAAGACCCTGCGGAGAAGGTAAAAATGTGCCTTGCGGGGAATGATTAAGGCGGTCTCGGATGCATCTTTTTTGGCCTTTTTTTTTTGTAAGGGTTGTCATGATGAGGTTTTGACAGGTCTGGTGATAACATGTGTCTGTGTGATATGTGTGATAATCTGTGTTTGTGTGATAACATTTGTCTGTGTGATATGTGTGATAATCTGTGTTTGTGTGATAACATGTGTCTGTGTGATAATCTATGTTTGTGTGATAACATGTGTCTGTGTGATAATCTATGTTTGTGTGATAACGTGTCTGTGTGATATGTGTGATAATCTGTGTTTGTGTGATAACATGTGTCTGTGTGATATGTGTGATAATCTGTGTTTGTTTGATAACATGTGTCTGTGTGATATGTGTGATAATCTGTGTTTGTGTGATAACATTTGTCTGTGTGATATGTGTGATAATCTGTGTTTGTGTGATAACATATGTCTGTGTGATATGTGTGATAATCTGTGTTTCCAGCTGCTGAAGGACGAAGGGGAACAGAACGAGACGCGGCGGACACTGATGGACAAGAAGATTCTGGAACTGCAGAGAAACAAACGCCGGATACCTTGTGAGTAGACTAAAACAGCCCAGAGTATTTTAGTTTGCATTTCTACCCATGATACCTGATTACTCTTGGTCATTGATATAAAACATATATGGTCATTGAATACTCAATAAAATGAGCAATTCTGAAAACATAAGTGTCCGTCTGATGTTAACAGTGGTGTTGTCTGTCAGTGGAGGAGCTGGTCCTTGAGTAAGTGTGTCTGTGCATTGTTGATGGTGGCGTTGTCTGTCAGTGGAGGAGCTGGTCCTTGAGTAAGTGTGTCTGTGCATTGTTGATGGTGGTGTTGTCTGTCAGTGGAGGAGCTGGTCCTTGAGTAAGTGTGTCTGTGCATTGTTGATGGTGGTGTTGAATATCAGTGGACCGAGATGTTGAATGTACCGGTATGTATCCGTCCGATGTTAATCGTGGTGTTGAATGTACCAGTATGTATCAATCTGATGTTAATGTTGATGTTGTCTGTCAGTGGACCGAGATGTTGAATATACCGGTATGTATCCGTCCGATGTTAATGTTGGTGTTGTCTGTCAGTGGACCGAGATGTTGAATATACAGGTATGTATCCGTCCGATGTTAATGTTGGTGTTGTCTGTCAGTGGACCGAGATGTTGAATGTACCGGTATGTATCCGTCCAATGTTAATCGTGGTGTTGAATGTACTGGTATGTATCCATCTGATGTTAATGTTGGTGTTGTCTGTCAGTGGACCGAGATGTTGAATGTACCGGTATGTATCCATCCGATGTTAATCGTGGTGTTGAATGTACCAGTATGTATCCATCTGATGTTAATGTTGGTGTTGAATGTCAGTCGACCGAGATGTTGAATGTACCGGTATGTATCCGTCCGATGTTAATCGTGGTGTTGAATGTACCAGTATGTATCCGTCCGATGTTAATCGTGGTGTTGAATGTACAAGTATGTATCCATTCCGATGTTAATGTTGGTGTTGTCTGTCAGTGGACCGAGATGTTGAATATACCGGTATGTATCCGTCCGATGTTAATGTTGGTGTTGAATGTACTGGCATGTATCCATCTGATGTTAATTGTGTTGAATATACCGGTATGTATCCATCTGATGTTAATGTTGGTGTTGTCTGTCAGTGGACAAGCAGGAGGAGCTGTACCTGTCCCTGGCCAAGCGGAGTGCAGAGGTATACATCCAGCGGTGCCAGCAGCAGTACAGCAACACCCCCATGAGGACCAAACTGTTCACCTGGACCTTCGAGGACCTGGAGATAACAGCCCTGGCTGACCGCTCCTACCACGGCAAGGAGAACGTCGTCAAGCACATGCAGCAGGTCGACCCGGACAGGTGGGCCAGACAGACACGTGTATCCTGTTTTGCTGCATTTTGGACATCTTCTCAGTAATCTCAGTGTTTTTGAAGCTTAAATTTTGTGTATATGGTCCAAGTGATGATGTATCTAAATCTATATAGAAGTACTATGATCTGATTTTAAACATATATGTCTGTCCGTATGACCTTTTAAAAACAGTTTGTATGTTTTTTTACCCAAATTTCTCAGCATGAAGTATATTAGGATGTGTAGAAACTTCCATTATTTGACTTGTGTTTGAACCTGAATCACCTACCTGAAAGGGCAGGGGTAAAAAGTTATATCTATACTAAGGAATTTCGTCCGTCCATCCGTCTGAGGACATTTTTTTATGTGACCTATGACTTGAAAACTACTGCATTGATTTTTTTAAAACTTGGTGAACAATTTTTATATCTATACGAGAGGTGCAGTGCAAAGTGTGATTTTGATAAGCGGATTTTCTGAGAAATATTGCTTTTTTCATGTTTTGAACTTGAAATATGTTGGAGTTCAAGTCGGTGGTATTAGTGAGCCCTGCTAATTCTTTTTGTCTGGTTTTCCCTTGAATGACCTTTGTGACCATATATGCAAATATTTAAGAAACTTTCAGGAGAGCTACCAAAAAATATGGCTCTAGTTTTTTTATTTTCCCACATTATTTTATATTCCCACATATATTGTGAAATTTGTGTATGTTTATGATTGGTAATTAAAAAAAATATCTTGCTCAATACATTTATGTATACAGAATATTCAGATTCCATCCAAGTTTAATCAAGTTTGAAGACCCTGGTATGTGGGTAGAAAGTGTGATGCCCATTTCTGGTGTCCCCCCACTGTGATATTGCTGACCCTGCCAACAAGAATCACTTAACATTGAAATAGGAATGTTTGAGACTATGATTGTAGATATTACTTGTGAAGGATAAACTCGGTGTGTGGTGTGTGTGTGTAAGTCAACTCACTTGGTCTTCCAGCCCGTACCCTGATGAGGGTCTGGAGTTCTCCACGCTGTGGTGCCGCAACGTCAACATCAGCATCCGGTCGTGGATCGTGCGACTGCGAGACTACTCCCAGCCCATGATAGACGTGGAGGACCTGAACATGTGGGGCTTGTTCATCGCCGCGGAGCAGGAGGGAAACAAGAGAGGTATTCAAAGTCCCCAGCAACCTATGCTGGTCTTAAGAGGCAACCTAGGGGATTGGGTGGTCTGTCTCTGTGATTGGTTGATTGCGTGTCATCATACCCCGATGGTGTCAGATAGTTTCTCATTGTATAGTACGACTCTATATTATCGCAGGCTCTTATTATCGCAGGCTCTATATTATCGTGGTATTGGTAAATCCCGCAATCCACAACCCCTGTCGACTGTTTACTTTTGCAATTCTTATCATAATATTTCATAGGTTGAAGGAATACAGGTCTCGTTGCGTTATGTCACGGGTACTCGTAAGTATACATGTTAACTTTATTGTGGAATTTCTGGAATGTTTTTTAAATGGAATTACCCCTACCTCCATTCGCAATTGATTAGAAAAAAAACCCAATTGTTTTGATGAATTCCCTTCACCCAACCTAGGCCTTATGCATACTGATTGCTGCCCTTGAATTGCTAATGACAGGAACTTTGTTTACCACACTTGGGAAAGAAAATCAGCATCGATCAATCTAATTGATGTGTCATAGAAGTTGAACAGAGAGCAAGAAACATTTTGCGTATGACATATTTAATAGGTTAGTAAGTGTGCGCCACTACGATCCATTATAAATTAACTACTGCGATAAGATAGCGTACCTGAAAATGGCTGAAAATGAAGCAATCACGAAATGGTTATTTGATGGTGATGTATTTGGTTTGGGTCTTTTGGTTGTGTTTTGGACCTTGAGTTTGCAGTGGTCTAGCAACTGTTTTCAGCCTAGTAAGGTTTTGATACCATTTGTAAGTTTGGGATCAAATCCAATCAAGTTTATACTGTCTGTTGCCTGGCAGCTTAGTTCCTAGTTTGAGCTGCTGCATGTAACACTGTTTTCCCCGATGTGCAGCCCGGCGGTCGTGTGTGGTGGAGGTGGACGAACCCTGGGGCAACATGTCGGTGGAGCGAAGTCTGCCCCCTCTCAAGTTCTTCTACGATCTCAGCTGTGGTGAGAACAAATATCTTTATATCTTTATCTATCAGTCTCCTTCAAAAGTATGTGAGGGAGTGATTTCATGTATACAGCCCTACTGTTGTATGTTGGTATATTTTTATGAACTACAAAAATATTTCTTTGATAATATAGGGGGCACGGGTGGCCCCGTGGTCCAAGGCGCCGCGATTCGCTGTGCAGAGTTGCATCCCTTGGGCAGGCCAGAAACCTATGATTGTGGGTTCAATCCTGGTTCGCCCCGATTATGTTTCTAGGTTTGTCAGCACCATACCCGTGCTCGTGGGTTTCACCGAAGTGGTAAACGTCCGTGACCTGCATCACTTCGGGCTTTCCTCCCACATTAAACTGACACTCCGTGATATAACTGGAATACTGTTAAAAGCGGCATTAAACCCAACTCACTCACTAAGACAATACATTGTATATGTACCAGGAGAGGTATTTTGAGTCATTGCTTCTGAAAGTCAAATAAGCTTGTGTCTTGGCATGCTATCGCCTGGTATCTTGCGATACAATATGTATCACGATACAGATTGATGATACTACTGGTATCACGATACACCAGCAAATAGGAAAAATGATGAAATCAAATATAACTCTAAAACCTCTGGATTCATACATTTACTTATTAATATCACAAAAACAAAAATTTGTTAACTAAATAAAAGACAAGAACAAAACAGCTTTAAAAGAAGGGATGGTTATTAAATGTAATAGCAGGCACGTCCTCTATCAAGACGTCCTTGTGTTCCGCCATGCTTACAAGTTGTGCTATGTTACTTCTGCCTTCACGGGAGGTAACTCTATCAGTTTCTGTTCTATTATAGCGTATCACGATCTCACAAACTGACGATTCAAGTATCGTCTGTATCTTAATATCGATGATATCGTTGGTTTCGATGAATAGTTACAGCCCTACTGTCCGTCGTTAACTCATGCATATTTGACATCTTTCGGGCTGAGACATTTCATGTATAATCCCAGCTATGGTCATATATACCATATTTTCTTGAGTATAGTGCGCACCCAAGTATCATGCGCACCCCTCTCTAGAGGATTCAGTATTTCTGAAGAAAATAAAATTTGAATATTATGCGCCAAAAAAAATTACACCGTACCACTTCAGTGAATTCCGGTAAACGAACGGGTGATAAGAAACTTGGTCAGTACAAATTTGAAATTTGAGATAAAAAAATCACCAGACATGTTGATTTACCGTTTAAATTGTATTTTTTGTTCTACTAGGCATTGTTTTACATCCAGGGATTTAGATTACCTTGTGTATTTTCTCGTAACCTAAGCCGGAAACAGCAATCAGCTGTAATCAAACAACACCAGTCATAGCACAAAGATTTGGGAACAGGGATTTGGACAAGTCATGAGTTCTCCTTAAGCTCTGTGTCATCTAGTATTCTGCTGTTTTCCTCCACAGATGTTTCCTCGTTCACCATGGCGTACGGAGTATGCTGGGAGCCCACTGTTGCTCTGTTCAACCTGTCCATGGACCTCATCAACAAGCCCTCCATTGACCCCAGCGCCCCGCTGCCCTTCTGGGACAAGATACGCCTGCTGATGCACGGACGCTTGACCATGTCCATCCAGAAGATGAGCTGGCAGTACCATGCGTCCTTCGACCCCTTCAACACCACAGAACTAATGGACTGGACGTGGACGGGGGTCATTGTCGACTGGACGAACGGTCAGTATTGCGCTTGTTATGTCTTCTTACACCACTAGGGGGCGTTCTGTCCATAGTTTTAGTGGCTTGTTTTTCTTCTTAACAAGCCCATGCTTGCAACATGTGGGTTGGACGCTTTGATTTTGATGAGAGGGGAGCAAGCCTTAGTTAAGCAATCCTTCGTTTCCTTGAGCCGGGTGATAGCGGTCACCATGTTATGTATAGTACATCGTGATTGTAGTGCATGTGGTAGTTAACGCTCCCCTCTGCAGGATGTATGGACTTCAATGCTCTTGGCTGACTCCTCGAGTGTTGGCGTCCATAACCTAGACAGATTACAACCCTATCCATGGATCTCTCTAGGATTCTCAACACCCTTGTATGGTGTACATGACATACAGAAACCAGCAGTGTAAAAGGGGAATATAATTGCCTGGTAACTGTTACCGAAAACATTATTTCATTGATGCTTGAACTAAGTTTGTTCACTACTGCTCAATTTCTGACAGTTTACCTCATTGTTAGTTATAATAAGCTCCCCCCAACTCAATGTAAAAAACGGTACATTGAAACCCTGTTATTCGGATTGGAAGCGTAACTAGCGTTGTCTTTGAAATGGTCGGATTAATGGATGAAAGAATCATGGGTACAGAATACTTGAGTGGAAGTAACTGTCTGGAAGGTGGAGTTCTGGACAAAGAAGGTCCAGCCTTGACGAGGTTGCACTTATTTTAATGTATTTTACCACTTTCTGGAAACCCTGATGTGAGTTTGTATCCTCCCAGGAAAGTGGGTGTTGAAGGGTGACCTTGACGTGTACACGCGCACCGCCTCCAAGTACGACGACATCAGACTCCTGCATCTACCCAACGTCCGCTTCTGGTCAGTTCACATGCTTTTTCAGTTGCAATTTTAACAATTACCTTTATTCATAAATGTGCCAATTCATACTGAGTGTTGATTTTGTTTGAAATTTTTTATATTTCCTCAGGTTTTACAACACATAAAAAAATGTTTGTTGGTCAAAACGAATAAATTGTTCTTCTCCTCCTTCCACAGTAAAGTGTTTTGTCCAACAAAAAGGACCAGGCCTTCCTTAATATTAAATGATTGATCCTTTACCTTTAACAGTTCCAAGTCAGAATAGGTCTTCAGCAACCCATGCTTGCTGTTAAAAGGCGACTCTGCTCGTCGTAAGAGGGTGTTCAGGCTCGCTGACTGGTTGATGCATGTCATTGTGTGGATCAATGTTCATGATATTAATCACTGGATTGTCAGGTCCAGACTAGATTATTTACAGACCGCTGTCATATTGCTGGAATATTGCTGAGTGCGGCATTTAACAACAAACCAAACCAAACCAAAACCCAATTGGTGGATCGAAGCTCATGAAGTCAATCACTGGATTGTCTGGTCCAGACTTGATTGTTTACAGACCGCTGTCATATAGCTGGAATATTGCTGAGTGCGGCATTTATCAACAAACCAAACCAAACCAAAACCCAATTGGTAGATCGACGCTCATGAAGTCAATCACTTCATTGTCTGGTCCAGACTCGATAATTTACAGACTGCCGTCATATAGCTGGAATATTGCTGAGTGCAGCGTTAAACAACAAACACATTCTGTACCTGTGATGATATGTGCCTGTGTCTGTGTGCAGTGTTCGCCTGGAGTGGCTGTGTCTGGGAGGGGCCAATGACCATCACTCTGTCATGCCCTGCGCCCCCGACAAGGTCCCGGACTACTCCATGGGGGTCAGTATCACCAACATGTATCACCAACATGTATCACCATCAATGTTTATCAGATGCAACTGTACTCAAATTCCACCTTCCGTATTCGACGTAATAAGCGCCCAGGGTGCTCTCAAAATAAGAAATAGGGGGCTCTTATTAGAATATTACTTTGGTGGAAAAAACAGAGTTGAAAGATTTCGTGGTTTATGCTGACAGTCTGAACTGTTTATATACGACAGATACATTTTTCCAGAATTTAATTGCCCATAATTAAGGGTGCATATAACACATGAGTGTGTATTACACATGAATAAGTAAGTCTTGTGTACATTGATAAATAGGAAGAGGTGCTAATTGGGATTGTTCACTTGCCAATATATTAGCAAATATTGCAGTGGGCGCTTATTAGAGCGGGGCGCTTATTACATTGAATACGGTAGTACTAAAATTCAGAATTTTAACAGAATTTATTTTGCATATATATATATATATATATATATATATATATATATATATGTCTGAACCATGTATACTGCAGTGAACCATCTTGAAGGTGAAGTCATGCTTGATCCAGGTCATAGTTATAATGGCTGGTGTCTTTCCTTGATGATTCTGCTATGATATGGCTCGAATTTCACCCTAATACTCCGTTCACATGTACAACATTTGGTAATGTAAGTAATTTTGCACATGTGTAACTATACATACGTGTGTATATGTAAATTTACTATGCGTTCACATGAAAATCAACTTAGGTACGTAAAAAAAGTATGTAAATTGTGTAAGGCACACATATTCGTCAGTCTGTT
This sequence comes from Haliotis rufescens, assembly GCF_023055435.1. NCBI lineage: Eukaryota > Metazoa > Mollusca > Gastropoda > Lepetellida > Haliotidae > Haliotis > Haliotis rufescens. The sequence continues at coordinate 16,663,804 of NW_025963835.1, forward strand.
TAGGACTTTCAACACATAACAGGTTGTTTTCCAATCAAAGTTGAATGAGAAGAGTGTTTTTTCGTGAAGCAACATGTGTTCGATTCAATTTGTACACAAAGTTTTGACTCCTTGAAACCAAAAGAAAACACTGTCCGCTCAACTCTGTATATAAAAGTTGGCAACTGTTGACAATTAGTTTGCTGTTGGCAAAAGAACAGATATTAATTAGATCATCCTTTTACGTTAACATAAACGTTCACATTGCAACATATACACACAGTGCAAATTTACATTTACATTTGCACCCGCTCCAGACATGATGCAAATTTGCTCCTGGTGTAAATATACAAACATGAGTAAACGTGTTCACATGACATGTATACTCATGTATGTATTTCTACACACATGTGCACATGTGCACACGCATGTATAGAGGCGCATGTGAACGGGGTATAAGTCGTTTCATGGATCATTATTGTCAAACGGTCCACGTGGATGGGTGTTTACAATGTTGTCACCCAATTACGCGTTAACCAAAGATATTTGTGTGTCATCATGACCTCATATTGACCTGTCAGATCACCCGTTTGTTGAAATATGAACGGGTCATAAGAGCAGCAAATAAACCAATCACATCACCGGAAATTCCTTAAAGTTGTGCAAAAATACTCCTTATAATTATGTTTTCCTTGTGCAGCAGTGAGGTATGATGTTGTACAAGATGCCACATGCATGTGAGACGTAATGGTGTGCTCCATCCTCCAGGAGCACGACTCATTCCGGGCCTTCCGGTCGGAGAACTTGAACCTGGACATCAGTCTGGACACCAAGGACACGTCGGAGGACGACCCACGGATACCCAGCTGCACCTGCTACGCCAGCACTCTGCGCTTCCTGGACAAGATCAAGGTGGCCAACATGCCCCATTAACCTACCCCAACATACCCATCAACACACAACAGCAACATCCCACATCAGCATACCCCAACTACATCCCAATCCAACACTTGCACTGTTGACACATCAACCTTTATCCCTCTGAAGCAAGTCTCTTTATAATTGTACTTATGTCTCGACCCATGTATTAAACACAATCCAACACTTGCACTGTTGACACATCAACCTTTATCCCTCTGAAGTAAGTCTCTTTATAATTGTACTTATGTCTCGACCCATGTATTAACACAACCCAACACTTGCACTGTTGACACATCAACCTTCATCCCTCTGAAGCAAGTCTCTTTATAATTGTACTTATGTCTCGACCCATGTATTAACACAACCCAACACTTGCACTGTTGACACATCAACCTTCATCCCTCTGAAGCAAGTCTCTTTATAATTGTACTTATGTCTCGACCCATGTATTAACACAATCCAACACTTGCATTGTTGACACATCAACCTTTATCCCTCTGAAGCAAGTCTCCTTACAATTGTACTTATGTCTCGACCCATGTATTAACACAACCCAACACTTGCACTGTTGACACATCAACCTTCATCCCTCTGAAGCAAGTCTCTTTATAATTGTACTTATGTCTCGACCCATGTATTAATACAACCCAACACTTGCACTGTTGACACATCAACCTTCATCCCTCTGAAGCAAGTCTCTTTATAATTGTACTTATGTCTCGACCCATGTATTAACACAACCCAACACTTGCACTGTTGACACATCAACCTTCATCCCTCTGAAGCAAGTCTCTTTATAATTGTACTTATGTCTCGACCCATGTATTAATACAACCCAACACTTGCACTGTTGACACATCAACCTTCATCCCTCTGAAGCAAGTCTCTTTATAATTGTACTTATGTCTCGACCCATGTATTAACACAATCCAACACTTGCACTGTTGACACATCAACCTTCATCCCTCTGAAGCAAGTCTCTTTATAATTGTACTTATGTCCCGACCCATGTATTAACACAATCCAACACTTGCACTGTTGACACATCAACCTTCATCCCTCTGAAGCAAGTCTCTTTATAATTGTACTTATGTCTCGACCCATGTATTAACACAATCCAACACTTGCACTGTTGACACATCAACCTTCATCCCTCTGAAGCAAGTCTCTTTATAATTGTACTTATGTCCCGACCCATGTATTAACACAATCCAACACTTGCATTGTTGACACATCAACCTTCATCCCTCTGAAGCAAGTCTCTTTATAATTGTACTTATGTCTCGACCCATGTATTAACACAATCCAACACTTGCACTGTTGACACATCAACCTTCATCCCTCTGAAGCAAGTCTCTTTATAATTGTACTTATGTCTCGACCCATGTATTAACACAATCCAACACTTGCACTGTTGACACATCAACCTTCATCCCTCTGAAGCAAGTCTCTTTATAATTGTACTTATGTCCCGACCCATGTATTAACACAATCCAACACTTGCACTGTTGACACATCAACCTTCATCCCTCTGAAGCAAGTCTCTTTATAATTGTACTTATGTCTCGACCCATGTATTAATACAACCCAACACTTGCACTGTTGACACATCAACCTTCATCCCTCTGAAGCAAGTCTCTTTATAATTGTACTTATGTCTCGACCCATGTATTAACACAATCCAACACTTGTTTGTGTAGACATCTATGAACGTGGATGATTTATCTGAAATTGAAGTTGAGTGTTTAGAGAGATTCCACTGTAATCAGATTTATTATCCCCAAGGTATCAGCTTGTCTGTCCATCCATCCATCCATCCATCAATCCATCCATCCATCTGTCTGTCCATAATCAATTTTTTGTCTGGATCTTTTCTCTATTAAAAATTAATAGGTATTCTTTCATGAAATTCTGCACACACAAAGACCAGGTTGTGAACTGGTGCCCTTTGCTATGTATGGAATTGTTTAATTATTTTTTTTTTGGTTTTTAGTTTTTCAAATTCTTGACATTTTAATTATTTGTTACACCGCTGCTTCTTTACATGTTATCAAAATTTTTTATCACGTTATCATGATTATTCATATTTACATCAAATACAAAGTTCTGAATCCCAATTCCATGGTCTTGTTTTGAGATCTACATAACTACTCTTGTATACAGACAAACAGATTAGATAGAAATACTCTCATCAAGTTGGACAGATAACTCTTGTTTAACTGGCTGTAACAATAACATGGTTTGTTCTTCAGAATTGGTAGGGGGGGTCTCATCTTCTGATGACACTTGTATTATGATGCTGGTGATCTTTCACAAGGCTGTGCAGCTCCAACAAAACACTATTTATAACTCCTGTTTGCTTTTAACACTACTCTGGATCCCAGACTGTATGAGTAGAACAGAACAGAACAGAATTTATTTCCCATAGTCTGGCCATGAGGCCAATAGTACAGATGGTTGGATAATATCACTTCTCGGCCTTTTGGCTAAGATCAAAGTGTAGTATGAGGCTACACAAGGATGATCCTGTGTGACACCGGTGCGTGTTGTTTCAGCAATGTATGTTCAGCACCACCCGCCCCGTGAGACGAGGGAAGCTGTTCAGTGTCAAGTCTCCCAGGAAGCTGCAGCTGACCAGACAGTACAGGTACACCGCAGGGGCTGCTCTAACTAAACGTTCAGTGTCGCCCGTTGAAAACTTCATGTTATTTCTTATCCTTTCATAACATATTACAATTTCCTTCTTCACTTCGAGACCCGTGAAGATTCCGGGGTAGAATAGGTCTTCAGCAACCCATGCTTTCCGTAAAAGGTGACTATGCTTGTCGTAAAAGGCGACTAACGGGATCGGGTGGTCAGGCTCGCTGACTTGGTTGAAACATGTCATCGATCCCAAATGCGTGGATCGATGCTCATGATATTAATCACTGGATTGTCTGGTCCAGACTCGATTATTTACAGACTGCCGTCATATAGCTGGAATATTGCTGAGTGCGGCTTTAAACAACAAACCAACCAACCAACCTTCTTCACTTCGAACACAGAACACAGAATAAAAAAATGCTCTTTTACATCCAAGACACCCGTTGCCCTTGGTTACTGATCAAAGTTATCTGTCCTTGATCCTTCACTTTCCTTCTGATCTTTGTTTAATTACTGATTTTCTGATTCATACCTCTTTTTAAGTTGGTTTAACTGTAAGTGAAGCAGCCCTTACCTAAAGTGTTTCATTTTACATTACAATTGTTGCAAATATAAGAAGATGATGTCATCCATTGTTTATAATGTCACAGATAACTTTATCGTCAGGTTGGACTCTTTATGTGAACGACCGCCTCCGTGGTCTAGTGTTAGAGCATCCGCCCGGAGAGCAGAAGGTCGGGTGTTTGATCCCCGGCTGCGTCATACCAAAAGACGTTAAAAGATGGTACTTGTTGTTACCCTGTCTGGCGCTCGGCGTTAAGGGGCTAAAACAAGGACTGGTTGGCTCGGAGTCAGTATACTGTGTCTGAGGGGGGTATTCATGTTAAACTGCGGCATGGTATCTCAGTGTGCTAGCACTATAAATCGGAATCAATCCGGACAAGTACAAGCAGCCACACACACACACACACGTACATGCATGTCGCTTTATAAGTGCAATAATCTTGGACGCGACGTTAAACCCCATTTCACCTCACCTCACCTTTATGTGAACAGCAAACCTGTAATTTGCTCCATCTTCTAAACAAATCTTGACTGTCACTGACAACTTACCGGAGCGGGGGAATTAATTTATGAGAGACAGAAAATCCATACTTTCTTGGAGCAAGTATATTATTGACTGAAATATTTGATATTTTACTTTCCAGAAAAATCAAACTACATGTCAACTTTCATCGCTTTGAGATTTGTTACAAGATGTCTTTCTCGAACCAACATGGTGGTGAGCTGCTGGCAGACTCCTTCGTTCTTCACATGTGCAACAAGCTGACGCTGGTTCCTATAGAGGATGGCCTGTGTCATCGTCCCCAGGCTGACTGGAGCGTCCGCTACCTCAACTGTGAGCTGGGCACCACCAAGCTGTGGCTGTGCAAGTCCCGGGCAGACAGGGAGGAGGAGGAGGTACAATTGTTGGGAAGATTTCTGCCCCTTCCTCCTGCTTCAAGTTTTGTCTGGCTTAGGGCTAGCCCTGACCCTGACCCTTTCCATAGCCCTGACCCTGACCCTTTCCATAGCCCTGACCCTAGCCCTGACCCTGACCCTGACCCTGACCCTAGCCCTAGCCCTAGCCTTGACCCTGACCCTGACCCTAGCCCTGACCCTGACCCTGACCCTAGCCCTGACCCTGACCCTGACCCTGACCCTAACCCTGACCCTAGCCCTAGCCCTAGCCTTGACCCTGACCCTGACCCTAGCCTGACCCTGACCTTGACCCTAGCCGAACCCTATATAAGAGTTTTTTTTAATATTATTTCTAGCCAATGGTCTGTTAGCCTGTGACCAGTAAATTATGCTGAGGACAAGTAAAAATCCAATGATATTATTCCTTATTGACTATTAGTATTTGAGGGCTGTAATTCTGAACCAGTTGTCAATGCTTCAATTTTGCTACAAGTTGGAACTGATTGAAACTGACAAAATTTAAACATCATAAAAGTAGATTTCCTTGTTCAAGCAGGACTAGCTACAAATTCTGCGGACCAGTGAAGTAAGGTTTACACTGTGGTGCTTGACAACGGTATAAGGATCTATACCGAAGTGTCGCCTTTACAGAAGTTGTTATCCATAAAATGTGTCTACTTTGTCACCCGTCAACTTCTAAGTAATGCCTATCAAACAATTTACACTGTCAAAACTCATTCAGGGGGCACAGGTGGCCCAGTTGTCTAAGGTGCTGTATTTTGCTAAAAAGAGTTAGGTCCCCTGGGCATGCCAGAACCTGTGATCGTGGGTTTGAATCCTGGTTGGCCCCGAATGTTTCTAGGTTTGTCAGCACCAAACCCATGCTTGTGGGCTTCAACAATATGGTAAACGTCTGTATCAGTTTGGGCTTTCCTCCCACATCAAGCTGACACCAGTGACATAACTTGAATACTGTTCAAAGCGGCGTTAAACTCAACTCACTCATAACTGATTAAAAGAAGAAAATAATTTTGTCAAAATGTTTCAAATGTCATTGCCTGTGAGTAGACCTGTCTTGTTCAGTGCTGGAGAGTGGATTCATTGTGATTATTGATTTGTGATTCAACAATTTCTCTTCTGTATGCATGGCATATACAGACTGGAATATGTATTTCAGATGAATGTGTCCATTAGGAATCCCTTAGAGAAGAGTTTCTTCATGAGCATCGCGAGGTAGGTGAATGACAGTCCTTCGTGGTACATCTGGGGAATGGCCGCCCCCTGTACAACTCTGCCCTGTGGTGTTTCTGGGTTTGAAGTGGTCCTGGGGCGGTCGGGTAGCCTAGTGGTTAAAGCGGCGTAAAACCATACTCCCTCACTGAAGTGGTCCCAATAAGCTATGCTGGTTGTTGTAAGAGGTGACTGTATGACCGGGTGGTCAGGCTGGGTGACTTGGTTGATAGTGTACCATCCTACCTCGATAATGTTCATAATATTAGTCACGTATGATTACAGGCTACTATCATATACCTGGAATACTAAACAGACTCACATGCTCACAAACACAGATGCAATCCAAATTGTGTTGTTTTTTTATTGCTCATACCATCAACCAATCATTTTTGTGTGGTTCAGAGTTATATAAAACCAACAAAGCTAACTAACATGTATGCTGTAGACGCGGCATTATGCTGTATCAGTGTAGCATCACGGCCAAAACTGCATGTCAAGATCACCTATGAATTCACTTACCGTATTCGACGTAATAAGCGCCCGGGGCGCTCTCAAAATTAGAAATAGGGGGCTCTTATTAGAATATTATTTTGATGGAAAAAAACATAGTTGAAAGATAAATTTTGTTGTTTATGCTGACAGCCTGAAATGATTATGTACGACAGATATATTTTTCCAGATTTTAATTGCCCATAAATAAGGGTGCATATAACATGTGTGTGCGTATTATACCGAATAAATAAGTCTTGTGTACATTGATCAATCGGAAGGGATGCAAATTGGGCTTGTTCACTAGCCAATATATCAGCAAATATCGCCGTGGGCGCTTATTAGAGCGGGGCGCTTATTACGTCGAATACGGTATTCTGAAGAACTTCTGACCCGTGAAGATCCGTGTTAGAATAGGTCTAAGAAGTGACTTACATGATCAGGTGGTCAGGCTAATTTACTTTTTGATACAGTCATCGTATCCCAATTGCATGGATCGATGCCCATGATATCAATCACTGCTTTGTTTGGTCCAGACTTGATTATGTACAGACCGCCATTCTATAGCTGGAATACTGCTGAGTGCAGTGTTAAACAAGAAACAAACATTCATACAAACAAACTGAAGAAGTTATCATGAGGACCTATGATTTTGAAAATGATCATATGTTGTATGGGGCTTCTCTCGATTCCAGAGTGTCCTACCAGAGATCTGATGCAAGCAGGGAGAACGAGACTAAACTAGGCAGCATGGAAGCTGTAAGTCACATTTCTAGGTCTTCAGAAGTAGAACAAAGTTGGCGGGGGATATAGAAACGGGCTCCGTCCGTCCGTCACGTTTCGTTTCCAGAGCATAACTCAGAATCCATTCAATATTTTTTCATGAAATTTGCAGGTCTGTCAAGTACATGCTGAACTGGTGCCTTTTGCTATTTAGAAATTTTAGAAATTTTTATTTTTTACGTTTCCATGGCAACAAGATGGACTTGGGGGCCAAGCCACGTTAGTGGCAAACTCTTGTTTATTTATATGTCATCCTGAAATCAGTCCTTGAGTAAACCTGAAGACAAGGACAATGTTTCACTTCCAACCTGTCACCTCCAGGACGAGCCCCACCAGCGTGTGCAGATCTACGACATGAAGGGTGCCTGGACCAAGAAGAACCGGAATGTCGTCATCAACTTGTACGACAGCATCCAGAAGGCCCGGACTCTGAGGCGGAACGTGTCGTCCGAGGCCCTGAAGGGTTTCAAGGTGGAGGACAGTCAGAGGGTGAGGAACTCAGTCACAATCACTCTATGTTACATGAGTACAGCCCATCACACAGCTAGATTATTTGAATAATGATATTGTTTACCTGCCAGCTCAAGATGGATGTACAAGCATTAGTAGGTCATTAATCTTTTTCATGTTAACTGTTGCGATGACCAGGCCCTCATTCATCCAGATACTCACCAGAACCGACCAACAAGAGTAAACGGTGTTTATGCATAACAAACTTATTTTATAGTCCCGTCCATTTGTTGTATGTATGCTGTATATATGCTTATAACAAACTACGGTTATTACGAACTAAAATTAGTGGTCCCTTTGAGTTTGTTATAATTGTAGTTTACTGTATCTTGAGGGTATTGGGGGGCACGGGTGGCCCAGTCGTCTAAGGCGCCGGGATTCACTGTGCAGAGTTGCATCCCTTGGGCACGCCAGAAACCTATGATTGTGGGTTTGAATCCTGGTTCGCCCCCATTATGTTTCTAGGTTTGTCAGCACCATACCCGTGCTCGTGGGTTTCACTGAAGTGGTAAACGGCTGAGACCTGCATCACTGGGGGCTTTCCTCCCACATTAAGCTGACACGCCGTGATAGAACTGGAATACTGTTAAAAGCGGCGTCAAATACAACTCACTCACTCACAAGAAGGTATTGGGCTAAGGCTCACCAAATGACTTTCAAAATGCTAGGATCATTTACAAAACTATCCACAACTATTCCTCAGATATTTCATTGATCTCACAACTACAGCTGGTATGATCACAGAACACATTTAGGCAGGGTACAATTCCCCATTGTATATCATCATCAGGGAAAGCACAGGTGGCTCAGTGGACCAAGGAGCTACATTTCACAGTACAGAGTTGTGTCCCTTAGTTGCTAGGATCTGTTGATCATGGGTTCAGTTCTCTAATTTGCCACAAATTATGATTATTGATCAACACCATATACATGCTCTTGGGTTACATCTGTGCAGAGTTGCATCCCTTAGCCTTGCTAGGATCTGCTTGTGAAAGCCCTGTACATGCTGTGAAATATCTGAAGTACTATTCAATGCAGCATTAAACCGTATGTACTCACTCACACTCTCTCCCACCATAGATACAACAAACCTTGTGATGCCTTGTGAATGAACACATCAATTAAAGGGGCCGTCACACCATGACATTCTGGTCAACGTTCTCTGAACATTTCAATCGTTCAATTTTTGAGCGTTCTAGAATGAGGATGACACATCTGGCGTGTGATTAACGTGTGCCTAACTCAGGACTAGCGTGTGTCTAACGCACGAGAAGCGTGTAACAGCGACCAAGTAAGATACCCCTGAAAACCATTAGAGTGTGCTAACGTGCCACTGGCGCGCGACGAACGATTTGTCAACGTTAGACGAGCGTGTTGAGCGTGTGACTAACGTGTGAATAACGACAGAATGGCGTCTTGCTGGCGTGTTATTTTTACGGTGCGCTAGGGGACCGTTCAGCGGTCGTTGACAGGTCGCCAGTGAGTCGTTCAATGCAAAGCAAACGATTAGTAACAACCAAGTAACGACTGACTAACCATAGCCGAACGCGTGCAACGCTCGGCGAACGTTAGTAAAACGTTCCACGAACGTTCTTAAACGTTCTTCAGTGTTTAAAATTAAATGTTGAAGAACGCTGGTCTCAGTGAGAACTTTTGTGCATGTTCAAAACTTTTTTTTTCCGGACCAGCATTCTCCGCCGATTCCCGGCGATCACTGACGTTCACTAGCGTTCACACAACGCTCTTCGGGCGCTATCCCAGTGACCATGGGCGACTACCAACGTTTCCTCAAACGTCATAGAACGCTGACCAGAACGTCATGGTGTGACGGCCCCATAACTTAAATTATTAATTATAAATTATTAATTAATTGAGGGAACTTGTTTTGTTTTTCAATTTGCAGAAGAGTCGTTCCTCATCCTGTATCAGCCCGAACTCACCATTTACGTCGGACTTCGGCCCGAGTCAGACAAAGATGCAGTCTGGCCACGCCTTGTCCATGTTGATGAAGCTGGTGTCGGAGTCCGACAGCAAGTCTATTGCCTTCACAGAGGAGGTGAGCACTATAGATACAGGTCTCCAGTACCTCAGTCTTGTCCAGCAGTCACTCAGATTGGGATGAGAGTGATCAGGCTGCGTGGCGGGGCAGATTGCATCCTGATGGCATGGATTAATGTTGTGCATTGAGTTACTGGTTTGCCACATCCAGGTTATTCAGCTTAGATATTGGCACTAGTCCTGTAGTCCTTACCAAACTGCCCAATAGCAAAGGTATCCTAAGGACTAGTAGAAATTGGCCCATTTTAAGGGTTTTGCTATATGTTATCATTATAAGGACTAGTGGACAAAAACTGTTAGTTTCTAACCCTGGTTATTATTACCGGCCAACTGTGAAATGTTACTGACTGACGTTAAATAGTTGGTTGGTAGGTTGGTTTGTTGTTTAACGCCGCACTCAGCAATATTCCAGCTATATGACGGCGGTCTGTAAATAATCAAGTCTGGACCAGACAATCAAGTGATTGATATTATGAGCATCGATCCACGCAATTGGGATCGATGCTCATAATATCAATCACTGGATTGTCTGGTCCAGACTTGATTATTTACAGACCGCCGTCATATAGCTGGAATATTGCAATTGGGATCGATGACATGCATCAACCAAGTCAGCGAGCCTGACCACCTGATCCTGTTAGTCACCTCTTACGACAAGCATAGTCGCTTTTTACGGCAAGAATGGGTTGCTGAAGACATTTTTTACCCTGGGTCTGATGTTAAATAACATTGCTATACCTCTATTAACAATCTTGCTCATCCGTACCACTTGATGAAACAATACATTTCAATGTAGTCCCCAAAATCATGTGACTGAAACTGACTGATCACATGATCAGTATTGACGTATCGCCCCGATTATGTTTCTAGGTTTGTCAGCACCATAACCATGCTCATGGGTTTCACCGAAGTGGTAAACGTCTAAGACCTGCATCACTTCGGGCTTTCCTCCCACATTAAGCTGACACGCTGCAATATAACTGGAATACTGTTAAAATCGGCTTTAAACCCAACTCGCTCACTCACTCACTCACAGATTGACATTAGTCACATGAATGATTTTGGTAGTCCTTAACTTCTTTTACAAGAAGATTTGTATACAGCTACAATGTTTTAAATAATGATGTGCTTTGTCATTTCTGATGCATGTGTATCACCTGCAGCCTTCCAGTGACAACGTGGAACAGCTCCGAGGTATAGCAGCCTGTCAGACGGATGACGTCCTGCGCAAGAACTGGCACAGTGAGTATCTCCTTGTTACTTATATAAGTAGCAGCTCGTGCAGAGCCTCCACAAATAGATGAAGTCCTTCACAAATAGTTTGAGTAAAATCTCTTTAGAGGATGTTGGAGTTTTTAGAATGTATCACTATGCATGGATCCCCAGGGATAGACACAGACTTTTGTTGAAAATCTGAAGATTTAGTTAAGGTGTGTTTTGCAACCAAACTTGGCAATGATGTAATAGAGGTAGTATTCTTAGAATTATTAACAATGATAACTATTGCTCTATGATCGTGGGTTCGAATCCCGGTTCGGACCAATTATGTTAGATTAGGCCTCAATGGTGGTGAAAGTGGAAGATATTTTGATCAAGTTTAGCTTGTACTAATCTGCTAATTGCAAAGACTACCTCATGCACCATGTATGCCGTGATACAACATGAATACTTGTAAAAGCAGGAATAAACCCAAATGAGTCACTTATTGATGCACCATGTACGCCGTGATCCAACTGGAATACTTGTAAAAGCAGGAATAAACCCAAATGAGTCACTTATTGATGCACCATGTACGCTGTGATACAACTGGAATACTTGTAAAAGCAGGAATAAACCCAAATGAGTCACTCAGTGATGCAGCATGTACGCTGTGATACAACTGGAATACTTGTAAAAGCAGGAATAAACCCAGCAGAGTCACTCATTGATGCACCATGTCCTAGGTGTTTGTGATGAGTTTTGTCCCTTCTCTAGTTGAGCTCCACAACAGTCAGATGTTGATGAAGGGCATCGAGACGCCAGGCTACGTGATCGTGAGTGCGGCCAAGGCACAGGTGCTGTCGTGTGACCATCACCCCATCTGGAAGCAGAGTCAGTTGCGCAGCAAGACCACGTGGGTCAGCAGCGTGGAGTGCATGCAGGTCAGTTCCATATCGGTGTGGCATACATGCAGGTCAACAAACAAACAAATAATTTCAAGAACAATTATTTAGAACCCAATCGCAGACTCCACTTTGGAATTGTTTTCAGTTTAAGTTGAGTGGATGAGCACATGCTTGAGGGGTAGAGTCTTCAACACTTTGAGATCCATAAAAGCTGCAGGAATTAAGTACTCTATGAACATGACTGATGTGAGATGTATCTACTGACATTTCAGTACTATGCCACCGTGGACCCAGGCCCGGACTTTGACGATGAGAACATTCCCTGGCTCACCATAGAGAATGTTGAGGATCGGTTTGAGGAGGATCTGTCTGGTGTGCCCGAGATGGTCGGCAGTGGACACAGTGTGGGCGGAGTCGTTGGTGATACTGTGGGGCCCTCGGAGGAGGTGAGTTGGTCAGTAGTACTGTAGGGGCCCTCGGAGGAGGTGGGTTGGTCAGTCATACTGTGGATCCCTCGGAGGAGGTGAGTTGGTCAGTCGTACTGTGGATCCCTCGGAGGAGGTGAGTTGGTCAGTCGTACTGTGGGGCCCTCGGAGGAGGTGGGTTGGTCAGTCGTACTGTGGATCCCTCGGAGGAGGTGAGTTGGTCAGTCATACTGTGGATCCCTCGGAGGAGGTGGGTTGGTCAGTCGTACTGTGGATCCCTCGGAGGAGGTGAGTTGGTCAGTCGTACTGTGGATCCCTCAGAGGAGGTGAGTTGGTCAGTCGTACTGTGGGGCCCTCGGAGGAGGTGGGTTGGTCAGTCGTACTGTGGATCCCTCGGAGGAGGTGAGTTGGTCAGTCGTACTGTGGATCCCTCGGAGGAGGTGAGTTGGTCAGTCGTACTGTGGGGCCCTCGGAGGAGGTGAGTTGGTCAGTAGTACTGTAGGGGCCCTCGGAGGAGGTGGGTTGGTCAGTCATACTGTGGATCCCTCGGAGGAGTAGAGTTGGGATAGCTGTTGTCAGTCACAGAGCAGGATCCTTTGATGTTGGTCTGGTGGTCAAGCATCCAAGAATACAGTCTAGTGGCATACACACTGACATCTTCTTAGAAAACTAATTTGATAAATGCAGGCAAGTCAAACCATGTTCAAATTGTTCTTACTGTGACACATACATGCCATTGCTCCTTTGTATACTGCAGCAGTTATTCTTCTGTTAGAGCATCATAGTGTCTCTCCTGTCAACAGAGCTCCACCAGTGACGGCATCCAACTGCAGCGAATCATCTCCCGATGTAAATGTCAGCTCTTCTACGTCAACTACGGTGAGGTGGAACCGGAGAAGATGCCGCAAGTACCCAAGCCGGTGAGTTCCACACACTCACACTGCATAGCCATGTACACCATCGATGATCACACTCTTATATAACTGTCACACTGTTAAACACTCAGTCATACTGGCCATGTACATGTTGGTGTACACTAGGGGTGACTATTGGTCTGGAAATCACTATTGCGATAACTATTGATATTGCAAGCAACTATTGCGATAAATATCGTTAGTTTTCAGTGGATTATTTTATATGGATTGAATTAAACACTTTCGGCATCCAACACGTTTCTTGTCAAGCTTGTTATTTTCTTTAATATAGCCACTTGTCTGTCACCATCCGCCATTTTACTTTAAGAAAGAACGGTTGCTAAGCATCAAGGGCAGTTAACTCTAATCCTCACTCGCCTGCGTTTGCGAGCGTGTTTCGGTGACTCAATCGCATGATATGGTAAATATAATCGAAACTATCGATATTCCTACTATTGATCAGATACTTATTTAACAATCGATTTATTGACTTTAAGTGCTTACCAATAGCAAGTTATCGATATTTTGATTTATCGTGACACCCCTAGTGTACACGATCTCCAGTATTCCTTGCCTTCCCATTACAATGTTTTCTGGTCTCCACAATGGCTGCAGAGTATGAGAAGGACAGGGATGGTGATCTCCAGGTCCATGTTCAACAAAACAATTTTAGCCCTGAGACAATCATAACTCCCATACTTGATTTAAGATCAGTGTGTGGAGTGGGGCCTAGGGGTTTCAACTGTTTGCCATGACTTGGCTGATAGTGTCTGTGTATCGTATTATGTACATCGTTGTTCACAATCTCAAATTTGTATGGTGTATTTTCAAAGATTTACAGGCCACCATTTGACACCAGTGTAATAGTGTTCACAACAATATTTATTGTCTGACCAGCTAGATTTGTTGAGTCCTGAATCAGTGAGTGACTTCATGGACAGATTGTATTTACTGTATTCGACGTAATAAGCGGCCAGGGCGCTCTCAAAATTAGAAATAGGGGGCTCTTTTTAGAATATTATTTTAGTGAAAAAAAACAGAGTTAAAAGATAAATTTCGTGGTTTATGCTGACAGCCTGAAATGTTTATGTACAACAGATATATTTTGCCAGAATTTAATTGCCCATAATTAAGTGTGCATATAACAGATGAGTGCGTATTATACGCGAATATATAAGTCTTGTGTACATTGATCAGTCGGAAGGGTGGCTAATTAGGATTGTTCACTGGCAAATATATTAGCAAATATCGCCGTGGGCGCTTATTAGAGCGGGGCGCTTATAACGTCGAATACGTTACTTTTCCTGATGAATCATCATCCCAACCTGATTTCTGGCCCAAGGCTTAATTCCACAAAGGCTTTTTGCACAGCGGTTGTTGTCAGACAATGTTATCACAGTCCATGTCTAAACAGTCTTAGTATCAAGTTTGTGGAGGGCGCAGTGTAAAAGTCTTTGTTATCAAAGAAGGAGACTATCTGTGTAATTAATTTGACGTTTGGGGCGGTAGCCTGGTTGTTAAAGTGTTTGCTCATCATGTTAAAGTCCCGGGTTCGATTCCCACATGGGTACAATTTGTGAAGCCCATTCTTGGTTTCCTGCCAGGATATTGCTGGAATATTGCTAATGGCCCTCGCCTGATGTTTGTGTTTGCAGCCTGCGGAGGACGAGGACATGATGGGCGTGGAGGAGGGAGTGGACACCTTCACCCTCCTGCATCACGACCTCAACATGTGCTCCAACACGGTGAGTCAGTACTTGGTCAATACACACTGGGGAGAGTTTGACTACCTTATTTCCCTTGTTCTCATGGTACAGTTAATAAAATATAAATATACCTCGTCTCAGGGATGCAGGCCCGACTCTCTTATAGACGTACAGTGAATAGCCCTGCACAAATAAATAAACAACATATAATTATTTTACTTAGCCACAGTACAATGAAACTACAGCTTTTGGAAAAGAAGGGGTGCATTTTGTAATTTGGCAATTCATGTTCGGTAATTGTGTTGAAAAAATATCACCAAATTATTTCGTACAAATTTCAAAGTTTGTTGTAAGGTTTGTATACCTGATTACCAGTAGAAGCTTTGAATGTATAAATGCTTGGTGTGCCAGCCCCTTACCCCTCTTGAATCTGTGAATGCTGTATCACTGACCCAAGCTGGACTGACGTGTGGTGCGTAGAATGGAAACTAAGGTTCACATGTGACAGTGGCATTCGTAGTCGTCTAGGGGCAGTCGGGTAGCTTTCTGGTTAAAGTGTTCGCTCTTCACATCGAAGACCCAGGGTTCGATTCCCGACATGGGTACAATGTGTGAAGCCCATTTCTGGTGTTCCCCGCCGTGATCTTGCAGGAATATTGCTAAAAGCGGCATAAAACCATACTCGCTCACTCACTCACTCACTCGTAGTCATCTCAAAGAAGACAAAGGGAGTACTTGTTGGGTCAAAAGGGATTTCTTGAAATGGGCGTGGAGTGAGAACTATACGGTAGTCCGGATCTGCCCTAAAACATAAATAATTTAATATAAACATGATGGGTATGGACAGTATAAAGGCACTAGATAACAGCAATACAAATAATACATTTAGATTTATAGTTAATTCCTTTCGGCATACTTGAACAAGTCCCTCCAGAAATAACAAATTACACTTTATATATAGTTGATCATGCACAATTAATAAAACATAAATAGCATACCTCGTCTCAGGGACGCAGGCTTGACTCTCTCTCGTAGACGTACAGTGAATAGCCCTGCACAAATAAGTAAACTACATATAAATATACTATAACTAGAGTTACACTAGCATGTATGGAATACAAGCATTATAAATTCCATAAAATACTATACATATAGAGAATGTACACTTGGCTAATACCTCAGTCAAATACACAGTTAAGTTGAATTGAGAATGGAATTCAATATCATAATACAATGGTAGCTAAAATACTATATACAACAATGCCTTAAATACTTAGTAACCTAAGCTTCCAGATAAATATGGTAAGAATTAAATGAACTTACCCTGTATGATACAGCAAAGAGAATGTGCTGAGTATATGTGCTGACTGACCAGTAGAAGT
Organism: Haliotis rufescens; assembly: GCF_023055435.1. NCBI lineage: Eukaryota > Metazoa > Mollusca > Gastropoda > Lepetellida > Haliotidae > Haliotis > Haliotis rufescens. The sequence continues at coordinate 16,680,413 of NW_025963835.1, forward strand.
TCTGACCAGGAAATCCACATGATTGCAGAGATCATGTGAAAAGCTGGATAACAATAAGCAGCTAATCACAGGCCAAGCCTGTGACCGACCCAGTGACAATAGCCATGAACGAAATGGCTGAACTACCCAAGCTGTATACAGAAACAAACTGAATTAGTAGATTTGTGCAAGTGCTGAAGTTAAAACAAGTATTTAAGGAAATAATTGTTAAATATTTAGGTTTAGCTTATTAATTGAATTCATGTTAGTTTATTATAATGATGCTTTAAAATCTAACAATATTCTGTTTACAAGCATACTGCTACACACTCATCCTAGAAGTACAAATCCATTTGCCCTGTCACCCTGTCACTGTCACCCTGTCACTGTAACCCTGTCACCCTGTCACTTGTTTCAGCTGCAGTATTCTACTCTACTGTTGTTTCAGCTGCAGTATTCTATGCTCCTGTTGTTTCAGCTGCAGTATTCTACTCTACTGTTGTTTCAGCTGCAGTATTCTATGATCCTGTTGTTTCAGCTGCAGTATTCTATGCTCCTGTTGTTTCAGCTGCAGTATTCTACTCTACTGTTGTTTCAGCTGCAGTATTCTATGATCCTGTTGTTTCAGCTGCAGTATTCTATGCTCCTGTTGTTTCAGCTGCAGTATTCTATGATCCTGTTGTTTCAGCTGCAGTATTCTATGCTCGTGTTGTTTCAGCTGTAGTATTCTATGATCCTGTTGTTTCAGCTGCAGTATTCTATGATCCTGTTGTTTCAGCTGCAGTATTCTATGATCCTGTTGTTTCAGCTGCAGTATTCTATGCTCGTGTTGTTTCAGCTGTATTATTCTATGATCCTGTTGTTTCAGCTGCAGTATTCTATGATCCTGTTGTTTCAGCTGCAGTATTCTATGATCCTGTTGTTTCAGCTGCAGTATTCTATGATCCTGTTGTTTCAGCTGCAGTATTCTATGATCCTGTTGTTTCAGCTGCAGTATTCTATGCTCATGTTGTTTCAGCTGTAGTATTCTATGATCCTGTTGTTTCAGCTGCAGTATTCTATGATCCTGTTGTTTCAGCTGTAGTATTCTATGATCCTGTTGTTTCAGCTGCAGTATTCAATGATCCTGTTGTTTCAGCTGCAGTATTCTATACTCCTGTTGTTTCAGCTGCAGTATTCTATGATCCTGTTGTTTCAGCTGCAGTATTCTATGCTCCTGTTGTTTCAGCTGCAGTATTCTATGATCCTGGACATCGTGAACAACCTCCTGCTGCGAGTGGAGCCCAAGGCCAAGGTAACACTGCACACCACATCTGTCACGTCATGTGAACACCTCTCTGTTGTCTTATAATGTAAGGATATATAAGCTGGCATCAAGACTTGAGTAGTATTGTCATGTTATGATTGAAAATATATGTGCCACATGATGAATGAGAAAAAGAACTCTAACACTGAATGAATGTCGGTTGCAAACATACACATGTGTAAACTTAATAGGAAATGGGAATTTTGAAAATTGGAAAGACTGAATATATTGTCATATTCATCAGGTTATTTGGAATGATGATATATATGTTATCATACATGGGTTAACATTCGTCCTCAGCACTCGAAAGCTTCTTCTAGGGGACTGTCATGACGACGTGGGTCTTTGCTCATTCTTTCAATCCCAGGTTTGCTGCATATCTCAAGTCTGCTGAGATATAGCTAGAATATCTCTGGCTGGATCATAAAACAAAATCATAAAACAAACGAGAAACAACACTAGTTAACAAATTATGTATTTTGTGAGCAGCTAAGGATGTGTTGTGTCAACAAAATGGCTCCATGTGCTGGAGTTTTTCATGTGACGCAAAAGAGAAGAAAAAAAAGAAGACAAACATATTTATATATTTTTTCATGTGTACAACTCTGTATGCTTAGATGAGCGCAGTATAGGCAGGGTATGTACATTGGCACTGATTATGAAGATTTCTACAGGGGTGTCTCATAGGTGGGGTCGTGTTATAGACTACGAATTGGGGTATTTTTTCAGCTGGCGTGAGTTTTCTATTCTTTCTATGAACTTCTTTGTTACAAAATTGAACAGGAAGTGTATTTGGTCATCTTGCAGGAGGCCAGTGAGAAGCTGCAGAGTATGAGGTTCAAGCTGATGCTGTGTTGTGTGGAGGACCAGAAGACTCCCATCCTGCAGCTTCAGGAGCAAGTCAGGTAATGCACACTTCATCCTACAACTTCAGGAGCTAGTCAGGTAACACACTTCATCCTGCAGCTTCAGGAGCTAGTCAGGTAACACACTTCATCCTGCAGCTTCAGGAGCTAGTCAGGTAACGCACACTTCATCCTGCAGGTTCAGGAGCTAGTCAGGTTACACACACTTCATCCAACAGGTTCAGGGACTGGTCAGGTTACACACACTTCATCCAACAGCTTCAGGGACTGGTCAGGTAACACACTTCATCCTACAGCTTCAGGGGCTGGTCGGGTAACACACACTTCATCCTACAGCTTCAGGAGCTAGTAGGGTAACACACACTTCATCCTGCAGCTTCAGGGACTGGTCAGGCAATACACACTTCATCCTACAGCTTCAGGGGCTAGTCAGGTAACACACACTTCATCCTGCAGCTTCAGGAGCTAGTCAGGTAACGCACACTTCATCCTGCAGCTTCAGGAGCTAGTAGGGTAACACACACTTCATCCTGCAGCTTCAGGAGCTAGTCAGGTAACGCACACTTCATTCTGCAGCTTCAGGAGCTAGTCAGGTTACACAAACTTCATCCAACAGCTTCAGGGACTGGTCAGGTAACGAGCTTCATCCTACAGCTTCAGGGGCTGGTCGGGTAACACACACTTCATCCTACAGCTTCAGGAGCTAGTAGGGTAACACACACTTCATCCTGCAGCTTCAGGAGCTAGTCGGGTAACACACACTTCATCCTGCAGCTTCAGGAGCTAGTCGGGTAACACACACTTCATCCTACAGCTTCAGGGACTGGTCGGGTAACACACACTTCATCCTTCAGCTTCAGGGGCTGGTCACGTAACACACACTTCATTTAACAGGTTCAGGGACTGGTCAGGTTACACTTCATCCTACAGCTTCAGGGACTGGTCGGGTAACACACACTTCATCCTGCAGCTTCAGGGACTGGTCAGGTAACACACACTTCATCCAACAGCTTCAGGGACTGGTCAGGTAACAGTCTTGTGTTGTGTTGCAGGAGTCAGGTGTTGCAGCAGCGGAAATTAGAGCGGGATCTCTACATGATACACAAGGACCTGGAGGAATGTCCTTCTGAAGATGAGTAAGTTTGGATGTAGATCATGTATCAAAAAAGATTAAAAGAGCTGAAATCACTGTTCAAATATTTATTCTAACGATTCTCAGGAAAAAGAAGTTTGTAATATAATACTCAATATTTGCTAAGGATAATATCAGAAAAGTTGATTCCTCCGACTATTGTGACAAGGACCGTAGCCAGTTTTTGTACAAGGGCCCTGTGCCACTCATCTTAGGGTGAATACAATCTTATCTCAGTTATCCATACCATCGTCTCATGGGTGTAGTGCCTTGAGCATCTGCCAAGTTCGATTCCCAGCTGCATCAAATCAAAAGACATTAAACAATGGTACTAGTTATTACCCTCCCTGGCGCTTGGCATTAAGTGGATAACATTAATGGTCGGCTTGGAGTCAGTATTCTGGGCCTCAGTGGGGTATTCATCATCCCTGCATTAATATTGCATCTTCCTGAGGCAAATGAGTTCACTGACTCTAAAAGTCCAGTTTCCACCCTTGCCAAACTAGGCTGAAATTTCTGAAGCTTGTTCCTAGCACCATCAGTGGCTATTACGAGTTATGTCCCTTCTATGCCCCTCCTATTGACCGATCAGATTCCACCTCTCATATCACTTACATTTGCTTCGAACGAGATGGCAGCGCCCAGTCGAAACAATCTGATTAATGATCAAGATGTATATTGTAATAAAACAGGACTTACCTCGTGAAGTGCATCAAATCACTTAAGCACCTTGATTAAAAACATGAAAAGATTTTGAAAATGTCTGTCAATGCCCATTTGATGGTACACGTCTTTTGCAAATCCTGAAGTCGACCGAGATCTCCACATTGAAATCGTGTTTACGAACCGGATGTCAGTTTTGTTACGCTATTTTGATTGGACTATGCATCAACTCGTTAGTTCGTCAAGGGTGGAAACTGGACTTTTTTAGTCAGTCTTGCCCTTGCCTCAGGAAGATGCATTACATTATGGCAATCATAAGGCTTTCTGTAAGGGGCCCTGTGATTTGGATGGTGGATTATTCCCTTGAAAGTTGCGTCATTCTTACATCAGTGCTGGGATTAGATACATTATGTGTTTGTGTCCCCCAGTTTGTCGGAACGGAGTGACATCTTGGAGCATGAAGTTTACTCTGTCAAGGAACAAATCAACAAACTCAACGAGGAGCTGTCCATCAGAATCAGGTCAGTGGAAATAAGCATGGGTAGCTCACGGAGACGTGATGGCCCTTTCAAAACAGACTGAATACTGTTTCTTTTTGTTGTTTGTTGTTTATCGCCGCACTCAGCCATATTCCATCTATATGACGGCGGTCTGTAAATAATCGAGTTTGGACCAGACAATCCAGTGATTGACATCATGAGCATCGATCTGCGCAATTGCATCAACCAAAGGTCAGCGAGCATGACCACCCAATCCCATTAGTCGCCTTTTATGACAAGCATAATTGCCTTTTACGGCAAGCATGGGTTGCTGAAGACCTATTCTACCCCGGATCTTCACGGGTCGACTGAATACTGAACCACATGTTACATATGGTCTCTCCTTAGGGAAGGGAGATATATGCCTCTGGTCACCCAGCAATGAATTGGTACCTGGTAGGATGATACAACGTGGTTGTGTACTTCCAAGTGAACTGAAATGAAAATCGTGTGCCTACTGATCAATTAACTTGGGTTATTATGTAGATCTGTCATGGTTTAAGCATATTTGAGCATTTATAAATTGGAAAGTGCAGTATGCAAATTAATTATTTAATTTGATTATTTTTTTACAATTCCCAATTGGTGTTTATGTATCTGTCAGTTTAGTGTGAGAATAATTTTTTCAAATCATTTAAGGTGTGACCAAATTAATTGCTTGTCTGTAATGACCCATGTCTAAGGTTGAATTGTATTTTTGGACACCCTTAGGAAGTTTAACAAGTTCTTTGGCCTCTTTTACAAATGAGGCCAAATTTAATTGCTTAAAGGTCTCAAATGTACAAAATAATTATGCTACTAAAAAAAGGATTACCAAAGTCTTTCCTATTACAGAATATTAGCAATATTCCATTGACATTATAGTGGCGTGGAAATATACTACTCAAAATAAGTTAAGGAAAAGCCTATTCGTTCATATGAGTATGGTTAACCTGTCATGCTATGACAGATTAACTATTAATAGTCAACTCATTATAATAGGTCTTCAGCAACCCATGCTTGCCGTAAACGGCGACTATGCTTGTCGTAAAAGGTGACTAACGGGATCGGGTGGTCAGGCTCGCTGACTTGGTTGATGGATGTCTTTGTATCCCAATTGCATGGATCGATGCTCATGATGTCAATCACTGGATTGTCTGGTGCAGACTTGATTATTTACAGACCGCCGTCATATAGCTGGAATATTGCGGACTGCGTGTTCAAACAACAAACCAAACATTTAGATGTGTTACACATAAGGAAGAGAATTTATGGATATCAACTTCTTTATCACCTGATGAAGGAGTAAATAAGAAGATGACATCCTTAGACTCTCTTCCTTATAGTAACCGCCTCTGTGGTCTAGTGGTAGAGCGTCCGCCCGGAAAGCGGAAGGTCCGGGGTTCGATCCCGGCCGCGTCATACCAATTGACGTTAGAAGATGGTACTTGTTGTTACCCTGTCTGGCGTTCCGCATTAAGGGGCTAAAACAAGGACTGGTCGGCTTGGAATCTGTATACTGTGTCTGAGTGGGGTATTCATGTTAAACTGCGGCATGGTATCTCAGTGTGCTAGCACTATAAATTGGCATCAGTCCGGACTAGTACAAGCAGCCATTCACACACACGTGCATGCACGTCGCTATATAAGTGCAATAATCTTGGACGCGACGTTAAACCCAATTTCACCTCACCTCTTCCTTATAGTAACAGTGATCCTGAACTTTTATTAACTGGTATATGTGCAGTTAGAAGCATGTTCACTGTAGAGATTTGTAACCTACAAAAGAAGAAAAGATCCTTTCTCCCCACCCAGTCAGTTTTAAAAAAATACATGAAAAAAATAAATTATTTTTAACTAGTCCTTCTGAGGCATAGATTTAAACGTCCTGGATAAAGCTCAGGTAGAAAAGCATGTTCTAAATTTTAACCCTGTCTCAAATGCTTCTACTAGATCAGCAGGACCTGTATGTTGGGATATCTTTTCTGTTTTCAGTTGTTACAAGGAAAGCCAGCTTCAAGTAAAGGCTCAAATGAAGATGGAAAAAGGTAAGACAGTTTTTAAGATGTTGTACTCCTGTGGCTTTGTGTGTTGATGAGGAGGATGACCCATTGCCCTTCAGTGTGTGAGCGACCCGTGAAGATCCGGGTTAGAAAAGGTCTTCGGCAACCCGTGCTTGCCTTAAAAAGGAGACTATGCTTGTCGTAAAAGGCGACTAACGAGATCGGGTGGTCAGGCTCGCTGACTTGGTTGATACATGTCATCGATCCCAATTGCGTGGATCGATGCTCATGATATCAATCACTGGATTGTCTGGTGCAGACTCGATTATTTACAGACCGCCGTCATATAGCTGGAATATTGCTGAGTGCGGCGTTAAACAACAAAACAACCAACCAATCAGTGTGTGAGCCCCTGGTCAGCCTCCTGCCTCTCTGTCCACAGCCCAGGCCACGGTCAACCGACTCAATGAGGTGTGCTTCAAGTTTGCCCAGTGGAGACTCACAGAGAAGGACGGCCAGCTCGGGATCACGGATCTCACTCTTCGTAACTTTGTGTGAGTACTTTGTGTGAGTCCTCCCCCTGCAAATCTTGTTCCCCGTAACTTTGTGTGAGTCCTCCCCCTGCTAGTCTTGTTCCTCGTAACTTTGTGTGAGTACTCCCTCTGCAAATCTTGTTCCTCGTAACTTTGTGTGAGTACTCCCTCTGCAAATCTTGTTCCTCGTAACTTTGTGTGAATACTCCCTCTGCAAGTCTTGTTCCTCGTAACTTTGTGTGAATACTCCCCCTGCAAGTCTTGTTCCTCGTAACTTTGTGTGAATACTCCCTCTGCAAATCTTGTTCCTCGTAACTTTGTGTGAATACTCCCTCTGCAAATCTTGTTCCCCGTAACTTTGTGTGAATACTCCCCCTGCAAGTCTTGTTCCTCGTAACTTTGTGTGAATACTCCCTCTGCAAATCTTGTTCCTCGAAACTTTGTGTGAATACTCCCTCTGCAAATCTTGTTCCTCGTAACTTTGTGTGAATACTCCCTCTGCAAATCTTGTTCCCAATAACTTTGTTTGTGTATTCTTGCTGTTGTGGATGTGTGGGAGAAGGTCCTCAGCAACCAGTACTGGTTGTAAAAGATGAGCAAATGGATTGTGTGGTCGGGCATGGTGACTTGTTGAGTGCGTGTCCTGGAACCATGATGGTGTGGATCCTTGCTTACAAAGTCGATCCCTGGATTATGATCCAGATCCATGGCTGGTCTCGAATCTGTGGTACTTGATAGATGGGTGCTGGATAATTTCAGGAATCAAAAGATTTATTTGCCATTAGCAAATGAGCCACCAAGGAACATCTGTTGCTGTTGCTGTGTGTGATGTTGGTGTAGCTGTGTGTGATGTTGGTGTAGCTGTGTGTGATGTTGGTGTAGCTGTGTGTGTTGTTGCTGTTGCTGCGTGTGATGTTGATGTTGCTGTGTGTGATGTTGGTGTAGCTATGTGTGTTGTTGCTGTTGCTGTGTGTGATGTTGCTGTTGCTGTCTGTTGTTGGTGTAGCTGTGTGTGATGTTGCTGTTGCTGTGTGTTGTTGGTGTAGCTGTGTGTGATGTTGGTGTTGCTGTGTGTGTTGTTGCTGTTGCTGTGTGTGATGTTGGTGTAGCTGTGTGTGTTGTTGCTGTTGCTGTGTGTGATGTTGCTGTTACTGTGTTGTTGGTGTAGCTGTGTGTGATGTTGGTGTAGCTGTGTGTGATGTTGGTGTAGCTGTGTGTGTTGTTGCTGTTGCTGTGTGTAATGTTGGTGTAGCTGTGTGTGATGTTGGTGTAGCTGTGTGTGATGTTGGTGTAGCTGTGTGTGATGTTGGTGTAGCTGTGTGTGTTGTTGCTGTTGCTGTGTGTGATGTTGCTGTTGCTGTGTGTTGTTGGTGTAGCTGTGTGTGATATTGGTGTAGCTGTGTGTGATGTTGGTGTAGCTGTGTGTGTTGTTGCTGTTGCTGCGTGTGTTGTTGCTGTTGCTGTGTGTTGTTGGTGTAGCTGTGTGTTGTTGGTGTAGCTGTGTGTGTTGTTGCTGTTGCTGCGTGTGTTGTTGCTGTTGCTGTGTGTTGTTGGTGTAGCTGTGTGTTGTTGGTGTAGCTGTGTGTGTTGTTGCTGTTGCTGAGTGTGTTGTTGCTGTTGCTGTGTGTTGTTGGTGTAGCTGTGTGTTGTTGGTGTAGCTGTGTGTGTTGTTGCTGTTGCTGCGTGTGTTGTTGCTGTTGCTGTGCATTGTTTGTGTAGCTGTGTGTTGTTGGTGTAGCTGTGTGTGATGTTGGTGTAGCTGTGTGTGATGTTGGTGTAGCTGTGTGTGATGTTGGCGTAGCTGTGTGTGTTGTTGCTGTTGCTGTGTGTGATGTTGCTGTTGCTGTGTGTTGTTGGTGTAGCTGTGTGTGATATTGGTGTAGCTGTGTGTGATGTTGGTGTAGCTGTGTGTGATGTTGGTGTAGCTGTGTGTGTTGTTGCGGTTGCTGCGTGTGTTGTTGCTGTTGCTGTGTGTTGTTGGTGTAGCTGTGTGTTGTTGGTGTAGCTGTGTGTGTTGTTGCTGTTGCTGTGTGTTGTTGCTGTTGCTGTGTGTTGTTGGTGTAGCTGTGTGTTGTTGGTGTAGCTGTGTGTGTTGTTGCCGTTGCTGCGTGTGTTGTTGCTGTTGCTGTGTGTTGTTGTTGCTGTTGCTGCGTGTGATGTTGCTGTTGCTGTGTGTTGTTGGTGTAGCTGTGTGTGATGTTGGTGTAGCTGTGTGTGATGTTGGTGTAGCTGTGTGTGAGTTGGTGTAGCTGTGTGTGTTGTTGCTGTTGCTGTGTGTGATGTTGGTGTAGCTGTGTGTGATATTGGTGTAGCTGTGTGTGATGTTGGTGTAGCTGTGTGTGATGTTGGTGTAGCTGTGTGTGATGTTGGTGTAGCTGTGTGTGTTGTTGCTGTTGCTGCGTGTGATGTTGCTGTTGCTGTGTGTTGTTGGTGTAGCTGTGTGTGATGTTGGTGTAGCTGTGTGTTGTTGGTGTAGCTGTGTGTGATGTTGGTGTAGCTGTGTGTGATGTTGGTGTAGCTGTGTGTGATGTTGGTGTAGCTGTGTGCGATGTTGTTGTAGCTGTGTGTGTTGTTGCTGTTGCTGTGTGATGTTGGTGTAGCTGTGTGTGATGTTGGTGTAGCTGTGTGATGTTGGTGTTGCTGTGTGTGATGTTGCTGTTGCTGTGTGTCATGTTGGTGTAGCTGTGTTTGATGTTGGTGTAGCTGTGTGTGATATTGGTGTAGCTGTGTGTGATGTTGGTGTAGATGTGTGTGTTGTTGCTGTTGCTGTGTGTGATGTTGCTTTGTGTAGCTGTGTGTGATGTTGGTGTAGCTGTGTGTGATATTGGTGTAGCTGTGTGTGATGTTGGTGTAGCTGTGTGTGATGTTGGTGTAGCTGTGTGTGATGTTGGTGTAGCTGTGTGTGATGTTGGTGTAGCTGTGTGTGATGTTGGTGTAGCTGTGTGTTGTTGGTGTAGCTGTGTGTGATGTTGGTGTAGCTGTGTGTGATGTTGGTGTAGCTGTGTGTGATATTGGTGTAGCTGTGTGTGATGTTGGTGTAGCTGTGTGTGATGTTGCTGTTGCTGTGTGTTGTTGGTGTAGCTGTGTGTGATATTGGTGTAGCTGTGTGTGATGTTGGTGTAGCTGTGTGTGATGTTGGTGTAGCTGTGTGTGATGTTGCTGTTGCTGCGTGTGATGTTGCTGTTGCTGCGTGTTGTTGGTGTAGCTGTGTATAATATTGGTGTAGCTGTGTGTGATGTTGGTGTAGCTGTGTGTGATGTTGGTGTAGCTGTGTGTGATGTTGGTGTAGATGTGTGTGTTGTTGCTGTTGCTGTGTGTGATGTTGCTGTGTGTTGTTGGTGTAGCTGTGTGTGATATTGGTGTAGCTGTGTGTGATGTTGGTGTAGCTGTGTGTGATGTTGGTGTAGCTGTGTGTGATGTTGGTGTAGCTGTGTGTGATGTTGGTGTAGCTGTGTGTGATGTTGGTGTAGCTGTGTGTGATGTTGCTGTAGCTGTGTGTGATATTGGTGTAGCTGTGTGTGATGTTGCTGTAGCTGTGTGTGATGTTGGTGTAGCTGTGTGTGATGTTGCTGTAGCTGTGTGTGATGTTGGTTTAGCTGTGTGTGATGTTGGTATAGCTGTTGCTGTGTGTGATGTTGCTGGAGCTGTGTGTGATGTTGCTGTAGCTGTGTGTGATGTTTCAGCTACACCAAGACCAACAGGGATGATGACTCGTGGACACATCAGCTGGAGTTGGGATGGGTGAGGATGACAAACCTCCTGCCAAGTTCTATATATAAGGTAGGTAACTCTGCTGTTTGCAGGGTAGACACCTCTTAATACAGTTAGGGCAAATACTCTTTGGTGTAACTCAGTATTAGGGATCTTGACTAAATTCTGCATGAGGTACAGTGGTGTAAGGATACGGCGATACAGCATCGTATCCTGATACGAGGCCCAAGATACAATATATTGATTTACAACCCGTTTTGGGGTACATACGTTACATTACAACTTATATTGGTAAAAAAACACATGAAGAATAATAGAAACAGTTCAACCACCAGCTAATGCAGATTCTTTAGTATTAGCAATAAATAACATAACATAAACACTGCCCTCTAGCCTTTTTGATTCTGTTCTAAAGTGTCTCATCTTCAATCTCTGAAATCTAAAAACATATGATTCAGGGTTGTGATTCTCAATCAATTTCTAGTTATGCCTCCTATGAAGTAAAATGAAAGTTAGTCTTAGGATAACATAATGTTTTGTTTTTAGATCATACGCTTTTCGAGATGCATGCTTGTGATGATGTTAACATACCAAATTTCCTCGAATAAACGTCTGGGCATACATTTCTTTCAGACACTCCTTACCCTCAGCATTTACTCGCATAGATAGTAATGGGGAGAATTCCATGCATAACAACTACCTGGCATTTGATTGAGGCCTGGCATTTATTCGAGCCCAGCATTAAATCGAGGAAATAGGGTTACTGAGGATTAGGTGGCAGTGTGTCATCACATACTGACAGATCTTCTCTTATGCTAATCACTGTTATAGTTGGAACTTTGTCTGAAGTTGAGCTTCTTAATAAGTTTCTATAGTGTTTCTGATTTCCAGCACACCAGGTCATTGACGCCCTAATGTCAGGAATATGTGTATCCTAAGCCCCTTGTTTCTGATACCTGGCCTCCCATTTCCACCCATGGGGTGTTTGGAAGCCTAGTGGGTAAAGCGTTCGCTCGTCACACCAAAGACCCGGGTTCAATTCCCCACATGGGTACAATGTGTGAAGCCCAATTCTGGAGTCCCCTGCCGTGATATTGCTGTAGCATTGCTAAAAATGATGTAAAACTTCACTCTCTGACTCGGCCACCCACCCACCCACCCACCCAACTCACTCACTCACTCACAGCATTTTCACTTGAGTCAGTTGACCTGCAAGCTTCATATTAATAGCTATTGGTAAGTGACCTTCACTATGAGGAATAATTTTGTACTGGAAACTATTTGTTCTCAAGGGCAAACGTTTGTGACAATGTCCAGTGAAGTGTGTGTGTGTGTGTTGCAGGACGTCCTTGTGCCTCGAGATGGCCAGAACAAAGATGTGGACAAGAGGATGATGACGCTCAGGATTGTCTGCAGCGAGAGGCCACCAGGTCAGGCTCACACCAGCCCTCCCTGAGATGTCACACCACATTTGTCTGAAATATCACACGTCTGTAGGGTCTCTGAAATATCACACGTCTGTAGGGTCTCTGAGATATCACACCTGTGTAGGGTCTCTGAAATATCACACGTCTGGAGGGTCTCTGAAATATCACACCTGTGTAGGGCCTCTGAAATATCACACCTGTGTAGGGTCTCTGAATTTATCACACCTGTGTAGGGTCTCTGAAATATCACACCTGTGTAGGGTATCTGAGATATCACACCTGTGTAGGGCCTCTGAAATATCACACCTGTGTAGGGTCTCTGAATTTATCACACCTGTGTAGGGTCTCTGAAATATCACACCTGTGTAGGGTCTCCGAAATATCACACGTCTGTAGGGTCTCTGAAATATCACACTTGTGTAGGGCCTCTGAAATATCACACCTGTGTATAGGGCCTCTGAAATATCACACGTCTGTAGGGTCTCTGAAATATCACACCTGTGTAGGGCCTCTGAAATATCACACCTGTGTAGGGTCTCTGAATTTATCACACCTGTGTAGGGTCTCTGAAATATCACACGTCTGGAGGGTCTCTGAAATATCACACTTGTGTAGGGCCTCTGAAATATCACACGTCTGTAGGGTCTCTGAAATATCACACCTGTGTAGGGCCTCTGAAATATCACACCTGTGTAGGGTCTCTGAATTTATCACACCTGTGTAGGGTCTCTGAATTTATCACACCTGTGTAGGGTCTCTGAAATATCACACGTCTGTAGGGTCTCTGAAATATCACACCTGTGTATAGGGCCTCTGAAATATCACACCTGTGTATAGGGCCTCTGAAATATCACACCTGTGTCTAGGGTCTCTGAGATATCACACCTGTGTAGGGTCTCTGAGATATCACACCTGTGTAGGGTCTCTGAAATGCCACACGTCTGTAGGGTCGCTGAAATATCACACTTGTGTAGGGCCTCTGAAATATCACACCTGTGTATTGGGCCTCTGAAATATCACATGTCTGTAGGGTCTCTGAAATATCACACCTGTGTAGGGCCTCTGAAATATCACACCTGTGAATAGGGCCTCTGAAATATCACACCTGTGTAGGGTCTGTATGGATGAGTATTACATCTTGTACATTGTACTTCTAGTGGGTGGCATCGCTGTGAAGGAGCACTTTGAGGTGAACGTTGTACCGATACAGATACAACTCACGTACCAGTTCTACCAGGCGGTCATGGGCTTCTTTTTCCCAGATAAAAACATCGAGACCGATGACCAGCAAGGTAGGCAGTTGTAGAAGTGCTACAATCCGTTGACAGGTCCAAGGCCATTGGATTGTTGCATTTTGAACAGGTTTCAGAAAAGGCTAAATTTAATGTTTTAAGACTGCTAGGATGTTGGTGATGAAAAGCTGCATGGCTACTGGAGATACATCTGATAGACTGAGACCACATTATTCCTGGTGACTCCACTCTAAACTACATATGAAAAAAACCAAATTGCTAAAAGCGGCATTAAACCATATTCACCCACTCACTAAACAAGATAGAACAAGCTTCAAAATCACTGTTACACATTAATGTCCTGCGTGTATATGTTACAAACAGAATCTACTCGATTTAAAACTAAGTGACCTTGGTAGGCAAATTGTCCAAAGTTGGGATTTATATTTTAGTTCTTATTTTCCTATATTCAGGGGTATTTTAAAATTAACATTTTCCTTTATTTTGGTCCTGTTATCAGTGGATCTTCACAAAGCCATGACATTAGTTATGGCTTTAACGGCATGAATTGGGAAATGTTTCATTCCAATTAGGGAATTTTTACTGACATTTGCTCCAGATTTGGCGCTGAATACCAGCCTCTGTGCAGGTGTAGATAAGCCCGTTATGATTATTATTTTCAAACGTGAGATCGGCTGTAATAAAAAAACTTGAGACTAGAATTTTACTTATTTTAACATTGCTGAACTTAAGGGCTGGCAGATCATTTGACCAAGTAATATATGTGTTGTTTTGTTGTTTAACGCTGCACTCAGCAATATTCCAGCTATATGACGGCTCCAAGTAATATAAAACAGGTAGACGCTGTATACTGGCATGTGCATTACTCTGGTTGTATATTGACTCTTCAGAGGAAGAAGAAGTGAAGGGAAAGAAGAAGTCGGATAAGAAGTCCAAGAAGGAGAAGGAGACCCCGGTGAAGAAGGCTCCATCGTTCAGCAACACCGACGACATTGACAAGATGAGGGTCAGTAATGTATTCAGGGATGTGAGCAGGTTTTCCCATAAAAAGAGGAAAAATCTAGGGGGCATGCTCCCCCAGATATTTTTTAAACATTTGATTGCATTTTAAGCAATTTCGTGCAGTTTGGACAACATTCACACCAAGAAATGTAATAAGTCAATGGCAAAAGTCAATAAGCCAAATAAACAAGATGGCAGATGCAGTAAAATTTCGAAGTTAAATCAGTACTTTTAAAAAATTGGGCATAACTTCCGCGCACCTGGCTACCCGCCAGGTCTGGGAGCAATACTGCCATAAACTTCAACCCCCATCCCCCAGACACAAGGACAACTGTCACAAGCGTGCAATGTCTGACCCTTTCCCCATGTTGAAGCATATTGAAAAAAACTTACCTTGTACTTACTTACCTTTTGTTGAAAAAAAACAAAACTCCATTGCAAACATAAGACATTAATACAACATATATCCCCAAGTTATGGGTTTTTGGACGCTGGAGAAACATTCATAGTTTTCTCGCTAATCACATGAACTGTAAATCATCTCATTCACTTACAGGCTAAAAGACAAATTTATCTTAAAAACAAGCCATCATCTGACTCAGAGTATAACAATTACTGTGTGACGCCACACCCCACGTTATAGTGCAAGTATTCGTGATAGAAAACGTATGATACCCGAAAACCTATGCTGCTGAAAGCTCTGGTCGAAAACAGGACAATCCGCGACGGTTGTCAGGTTTTCGATCATATTTTTCAGAGTGTATTTTTTTAAATCTTTGACTATATTTTTACGCGGAAGATGTTTTTTTCCGAGGACTACTGTTTTAAAAAACGCGATTTTCCGCGTTTCCGCGGAAATTTCACATCCCTGTGTATTGGTTTGTGCAGGGTCTCACTGCTGGGAATTTGAGATTTCATGTAACATAGTGTTCATGAAGAAATTAAGGATACTTGATAAGAAATGTTTGTAAGGGATCTTTGAATAGAAATAGATTAGTGTATGTCATGTATTCCTTCAGCTGCAGACCGCCTCCGTGGTCTAGTGGTAGCGGAAGGTCCAGGGTTCGATCCACGGCCGTGTCATACCAAAAGACGTTAAAAGATGGTTACTTGTTGTTACCCTGTCTGGCGCTCGGCATTAAGGGGCTAAAACAAGGACTGGTCGGCTCGGAGTCAGTATACCGTGTCTGAGTGGGGTATTCATGTTAAACTGTGGCATGGTATCTCAGTGAGCTAGCACTATGAATCGACATCAGTCCGGACTAGTACAAGCAGCCACACAAACACACACACGTACATGCACGTCGCTATATAAGTGCAATAATCCAGGACGCGACCTTAAACCCAAAGTCACCTCACCTCTTTCAGTTGCACGTTTTTTGCACGGCCCAAGTGGGAAACAGTCACTGTGTTATTTAACACTAGTCATGTATAGATGGTTGGTCAATGGCACCATTGAATGGTCTTCAGAATTGCATCCCTTTGGCACTCCAGGATTTGAATCCCAGATTTGCCCTGATTATGATCCTTTGTTTGTTGTTAACTGTAATTGGATAGATCTGGTATAGTCTTTATCTTGTGAAAGCTGAAGTCGCATATGCATTCAAAGAAGGTATAGAGAATGTTGACTTATCTAAATCTCACTCATCTCTAGATATCAAATATATCTTGCTTGCCGATGAGTTCTAAACTCTCTTGGACAAGTATTAATATATTTGAAATGTAATGAGTTGAGGAGTTGATTGTGATGTCATTATGTTATTTAACACTACTCATGCATAGATGTCATTGAATGGTGTTCAGAGCTACATCCCTTTGGCATGCCAGGATTCGAATCCCAGATTCATCCTGATTGACATCCTTTGCTTGTCCTCACCAGTTATTTGGGTTTTACTCCCATGTTATAAGCTGGCATTCTGTTATATAACTGAAACACTGCTCAAATCAGCATAAAATTACTCAGAAGTTAAAGAAGAACCAATTTTTTTTATGTGTTAATCTGTCATAGCTGGTGGGTATTGCAACACACAGCCTTCAAATTGCGGGGACCCGGGGTAGAATAGGTCTTCAGCAACCCATGCTTGCCGTAAAAGGTGACTATACTTGTCGTAAAAGGCGACTAACAGGATCGGGTGGTCAGGCTCGCCGACTTGGTTGATGCATGTCATCAATCCCAATTGCGTGGATCGATGCCTTAGGAATTTTTACAAAGTTCTTTGGCCTTTTTAACAAACGAGGCCAAATTTAATTGCTCAAAGGTCTCAAATGTAAAAAATAATTATACTACTAAAAAAAGGATCACCCAAGTCTTTCCTATTACAAAAGTTAGCAATATTCCATTGACATAATAGTGGCGTGGAAATATACTACTCAAAATAACTTAAGGAACACCCTATTCTTTGATATGAGCATGGTTAACCTGTCATGCTATGACAGATTAACTATTAATAGTCAAGTCATTATAATTGGTCTTCAGCAACCAATGCTTGCCGTAAAAGGCTTGTCGTAAAATGCTTGTCGTAAAATGTTTGTCGTAAGAGGCGACTAACGGGATCGGGTGGTCAGGCTCGCTGACTTGGTTGATGCATGTCTTCGTATCCCAATTGCATGGATCGATGCTCATGATATCAATCACTGGATTGTCTGGTCCAGACTCAATTATTTACAGACCGCCGTCATATAGCTGGAATATTTCTGAGTGCGACGTTAAAAAACAAACCAAATTGCGGGTGTTCTTTAACTTGTTTTGAGTGGTATACATGTTTTTTGTGAAGTTGACATTATCTTGTGTTTCCAGGAGCGTGCAGCCAATAACAACACATTCGTGTACACCAAGATCCCGGAGGTCAATCTCAGGGTCAGCTACAAGGTGGGCACATTGCATGATGGCAGTATATAAAATTCCCAAACATCAGTCAGACAACCGGACTAGCAACTTTGCAAAGTTACCAGACCAGTTAAAATGTTTCCTGTCGAGAATTGAATGATAACTAGATGATTAGGGAATACAATAATAGCCGGACCATCGAGCGTGCAACTATTGAAAATGGAGGATCTCGAACTGTCAGGCAGATGGGTATTTTAAACACTGATGATGGGAAATTCATAAAATGAATGTAATAAGTCACAACCTTAATCTGTATGAAGATTTTGTCAGTGCATCAGTTTCAAAATCTGTCTCCATCGCTCTTGATGCTATTGCCTCTCTTTCATCTCCCCTCCCTATATGTGTGTGTGTATGTATGAATGTTTGTTCTGTCTGTATGTCAGGGCCAGAAGGACAAGAACATTGAAGACGTCCACGACTTCAGCTTTGTTCTGCCCACCATGGAGTACCACAACTGTATCTGGACCTGGTTTGATCTCCTCATGGCTCTCAAGAACCACAGCAAAAGGACGCTGTTGTCACAGGTACGTGCTGTAGCAGTCAGGTCACGACAGATAGGTGATGTGGCATGAACCGACTTATAAACTGACATCTTCTCAGATTAATACACACATTACCCGGTAATCAAATGTTTTTTTGTTTGTTTGTTGTTTAACGCCGCACTGTGCAATATTCCATGTGACGGCAGTTTGAAAAATGTGTCTGGACCAGACAATCCAGTGATTGATATCATGAGCATCGATCCACGCAATTGGGATACGATGACATACATCTTCCAGGTCACTGAGCCTGACCACCTGATCCCATTAATCGCCTATACAAGCAGTCGCCTCTTTCGGCAAGCATTGGTCTGCTGAAGACCTATTTTAACCCAGATCTTCATGGGTCCTTTAATCAAATGTGCGGTATTTATTTAATACATAGGTTTAAAAATGGGCTCGTCTAATGCTCATTAATATGCCAGCACACGCAGCATCAGCATTGCACATGCATGTGTTCAGCGAACCTTTAATTCATCACCTGCCTCTGAGGCACAGTGGGAAGACTGAGTGACAATGCTAAACATGTGGTTGCAGTTTTGATTCACACCATGGAAATTTCATGCGAACAAAAATCTTGATGTTTTACCAGTCAAAAATCAACATTATATTTGAATTAGTGAATTGAAGTGAGTGAGTTTGGTGTTACGCCGCTTTTAGCAATATCATGGCAGGGGACACCAGAAATGGGCTTCACATATTGTACCCATGTCGGGAATCGAAACCAGGTCTTTGGTGTGACGAGTGAACGCTTTAACCACTAGGCTACCCAACCACCCCCTCAAAGAAGAAAACATGCTACAGAGTGAGTGAGTGAGTGTTGTATTCCTGCAATATCATGGAATACCAGAAATAGGTTTCACACATTGTACCTATGTGGGGAATGGAACCTGGGTCTTTGGTCTACCCCACCACCCAAACCCACTACAGAACAATGTGATGACATCACCGGAGGTTTACAAACGGCGTTCTTTGTTGTAGGCTATCAAGCAGAAGCTGCACATGAAGTCACGGGCAGGCGACGATGTGCCACTGACCGATGTCCAGCAGGAAGAAGACAAGGCCAAGATGCAGATGCTGCTGGGAGCAAAACTACTTGTGAGTCGACGTCATAGTTGTGTTTAGGACAGATTCAAAATGCAGTGTTCAAAATTAAGCATGGAAGTCAAAGGGGTCCTTGTTGTAGCCCTTATGTTAAAGTTTTAGATTTAGGGGTTGCTAGATTTTAATACTATAGCAACAAACTTCAAGGACCCCCTTCAATTTCCAACATTGAGATAAAGATAGTACATTTTGAAAGAGACCATGCAGGATGATCTTAATGAAATTTTGAACCTTTTGCCTGTTTAGACTTTGATATGCTAGTGATGCTAGCATCCAGAGTCTTAGCATTTTGGATTCAAGATCTCAGCTGTTATAAATAAAACATAATATGTCTATATCTATATGTCTAATATAATATAAACTTTGTTATTTGTTACAGGCTGGTCAAGACAAACCCAACAAGAAAAGCCTGTTTGGAAAATCCCACAAGTCATAGACTTTGTCAGCACTAAAATAACAGAATACCAGAGCGCTAAAATAGCAGAACACCAAAGTACTAAATGCTTCAGTGATACTCATCAGCATATTTCAAAGTATATATATATACCAAATGTATAAATGCCAAAACTTAAAGATTGTCCGGCTATATTTGTGAACGTGATGTACGGGTTGTGCCTTACACTTAAAACCCCTAGTAGATGGTGCAAGCTGCATGTATATTTCTCTAATATATGTGCCAAAATATTCTATTTACTTTTCAATAAGTGATGTTGGAATTCAGATCTCCTGGGTGGTTTGCTTGAAGATATTGATTATGCTATTTATAATATTTTACATATCGTGCAAGTGCTGTTTGAACTCATGTATGGATAATTTTAATATATGCACACCATTATTCCAATTTCTTGTATGTTTATTTGCCCTATGCTTGATGCAGCTTAATAGATGTGAGTGAAACCAGTGGTCGATAACATGAGCAGCCACGCCTTCACACACAGCTAGGTCACACATTGTAACCATATCTAAACCTGCTCCGAGTTTGATATTCGGCCCCAAGTCTGAAGCAAATTCCCAAATTGAAATGACAAATTACCCAATTCATATATATTATAGCAATAACTAATGTTATGGCTCTGTCGAAGAAACATTTCAGCCCCTGAAAGTTGATACTGTTCCTGATATGATCAATGTCACATTGTGATACACACGTTTCAGAGAATGTTTTCAACTTTTGAATCTGTATTACTGCTCTTTTCACTAATCATTAAATTTGTGTCTGTTCAAAGTAAATAGTATTCATACCATTCCACCTAGCCTTGTTTTTGTCTTTTAAGTCAGTTGTCTTGACTTTGTTTAGGGACTGGAATGTTGCTGTGGTATTTTCAATGGATTTTTTCACCTTTTACATAAAATATCTTGCAGAATCAGTTATATGAATATTTAAGCATTATTTCTTAGATTGTTAGAGACTAGACATCTGTGAAACAATATCTGACAGCTGCTAAATAAGCATTGTCAAGAAATAAGGTGCCATATTTGAGATGTTATACATATTAATGTGAATCTGTGGTATTTGTACTCTGTAGACACAAAATGCGATGTGCAATGCTAATTTTCAAAAGAATTTTCGGATTCTGAACAAGATTGCCAAAATCATGAACTTAATTTGTTCATTGTTCAGTTATAGATCTAATTAGCTAATCTATGCATCTTTTGTCAGTGACAGCAATATTTTCAAACATCAGTAATTAAATGTCACGCTGTTGCAAGGAAGCTTTAAAACACTTGTGCAATTCATTATGTGTATGTGCATCTGAACCATATAGTCTTTCATTTCACTCAAAAATAAAAATATTTGAAAATTATTGATTTCTTTGTTCAAAGAAGTATGTGACTGTTGTTCAGATCAATATTAAAAGGTGGGTAGAATGGTTTGTTGTTTGACGCCGCACTCAGCAATATTCCAGCTATATGACGGCGGTCTGTAAATAATCGAGTCTGGACCAGACAATCCAGTGATTAATATCATGAGCATCGATCCAAGCAATTGGGATCGATGACATGTATCAACCAAGTCAGCGAGCCTGACCACCCGATCCCGTTAGTCGCCTTTTACGGCAAGCATGGGTTGCTGAAGACCTATTCTATCCCGGAATCTTCACGGGTGGTGGGTAGAATGGACTTTGCTCATCCCTATGATATATTTGTGAGGATTTTGATTTGAGAATTTAACGTGATACTTTGCCGCATAATTGTTTGTTTACTGCCCAAATGAAGAAGGCATCGTCGCATCAGCATTATTTCAACCATATAGCGACGTGTTGAAAAGTGAATACCAAGTAATTTGAAGACCCCAATGTGTTTGACATGTTGACGTTCAATGGTCTTGTAGAATTAATGGCAGATGGATGTAAGAATGTTGATGTATATGTTACAAAAAGACACAAATTATGGTTATTATGTTATGATCGTTATTTTACTAACTTCGTGGAGGAAGATGGTGATACCGGGATGCTGTATACTGTTAAAGGACAACTAGTTCTACAACTAACCAAGGATGTAACAACACAGAACACCACAGAATTAATATTTATTTTCATAGTCTTATGGTCTTAATCACTGTGATAATCATATATTTACATGTTTCTAGTGGAATAAAGATTTTTTTGGATTTTAAAATTTAAAAAAAGGGAACAATATATTTAACAGTTGCTTGTATATATGCAAGTTTCCAACATGACCTTTTCATCAAAGCATAGATATGTAAGTATCTAATTGTCCCTGACGAATTTATCACAAGATTTGAAAAAAAAGTTAAAACCTACTTTTTTGGTTACAAATTTTGGTTACAAACAGTGAGTTCCTTAGATTTTTATATATATATATACAGAGTATGCCAAAAAGCAAGGTTAGCACTAGGAATTAAAACTTTGGCATTTTGGGAAGTGATGGTCTCAGAACGGGTCCTGTGAGTGAGGCACCCTCCTGATGATGCCAGGCATGGATGGTATCCTCCCCTTTGATGACCTTCATCAGATGAAGCAGCTCAGGGTTCCGGGAGATGAATTCGCAATTGTCATCCAAAATCTGAAAGAAAGAAAAAATGGAGAGTTGTAACATATGCTGTGTTGGCTTAATGTTGGCATAATCCTTGAAACCATATCAATGTATTCACTCAAAGACAAGAAATAGTATAGCAGATCTACCATACTCTTGTTTTCTGCATCAATACATAACATATGAAAGAAGGTTATGATTTTATGACACTGAAAATACTGAGGGTTGCTAAATGTTGAGTGCAACAATATTGTAAATTTTGCATCCAAAAACACATAATAGCAGTTTCAAATAAGTAAAATGAAGTAGATGTTTAGCAAGGAGAAAACTATTTGGAGTGGGCATTACAGCATTTAACAAGGAAGCTGTAGTTTCAAATGTTGATCAATGCAGTGTTATGTAACATGTGGCATAAAAAAAATAATACATGTGCTGAAAAGTACAGATACCATTTCAGCGTGTGTGTGTGGGGGTAAAAAATTACCTTCTGTATTGCGTCCACCAATTCATCAAACCGAAACACCTCAGCTTCTGCTTTCTTCCAGTTGTCTTCAAGGATCTTCATCTGAAATGATGGGAGAAACACTAAGTTCTTAGAGTCATCCATGGGGATAACATATCAGGAATAACTAATATGTATAATAATACTCATAATACCATTTATATGCTACTTTTATGACACGAAGCCACGCTCAGCTAATACTGTGTACATCCATTAATGTGGTGTGAAGGTTATATAATATTTCTACAATGCAGTCAAGTCCCGTTAATACGACATGGTTGGTTGCATAAAATGATGTCGGATTAACGATTACGTCAGATAAACGAGATTAAGTTGTATCAGCATTCGTGATTGAAAATCGGACAACTTCATGATAGATAACGATGCAAAGACATTGTAATGAAAAATGAAATATTCATATTGTTATGTTACGTTGTTTGCGGAATGTTTTCTAATCATGCAAATTCGAAAGCTAAACACAAAACTATGGTTAGGGCTGTATGACTAATTCAAAATATTTAAAAAAAGGCATAGTCAGGAATGGAAACTAGTGCCGCAATGCTCAAAGAAAGTTGCTATCTTAGTGGCTAATGTCGACTTCCTGTTAGTCATTTCATTGGTCGGTCAAAGTTCGCAAAAGGTCCTTCTGACGTGACCTGTAATGGGATGTCAGCGGTAGTGAAAACTTGTATCTGGTTTTAATTATATTGAGCTAATCTAAGATAAATCCTGTTTTGTTTATTTAAAGCATTAATTGTTTATTGTTGTGCAAGTTTATCTCTGCAGCTGTTGTAATATGTAGCTATAGGCCAACTCATCTCGCATCAAAACAAGGGCTGTGTACACACGGGCAGATGAGTGAGTGAGTTAATGCTTTACGTCACATTGGCAATATTTCAGCCCTATCGTGACGATACGGGCAGATGACCACGGACTACACTGATCACTGTATCAGATTAACAAGACTGATTAATGAGTGATTTCTATAATTCATTGCAAATTAGGTGTGGTGGAGTCGGAGTGCGAGGCTGTCGGATTAATGGGTCTAAATAGCACTGATTTAATTAGTTCCCATCATTAATGTTGGATAAATCCGATTGTCGGATTAACGAGACTTGACTGCACTATGGCCATGCTTACTTTGCGAGCTGCCTTGCTCCCCATTTCCTGGTAACGATCTCTCTCATCGTTCAACTGGATTAAAAGCTGCTGATTCTATAACAAAAATAACATGTAATTTTGTAGAATTTTCCTATTCGGAATATTCTATAAGTAATACGTTACCACTGTTATACCGAGGCTGTTGTCTCCCACAACTGCTGCTATAGCGAAATCTACCACAGAGATCTCAATTACCTCATGCAGCACGTGCGTAGCCACCTAGCTGCCATGTGACACCCTTCACTCTTGTCTCCTGCGAGAGCAAGTGCTCGGGGGACGGACGGGCGGGCAGCAGCCCAGTGGTAACGTATTACTTATAGAATATTCCGAATAGGAAAATTCTACAAATTACATTAAGTAATACGTTACCACTGTTATACCGAGGCTGACTACCACAGTAGGCGGTGGGGAGCACCTACAACCCGAATCCTGACTGCTAGCGTTCCTTCCGACCAGCGGAAGTAAACACCAAGGCGGAAGCACTCGATGCGCATGCACCTAGCTAGGCGTTACCCTATAGGAATACCAAAGCACTGTCAAGCGCATACCGTAAGGCTCAATCGTCATTGCCAAAACGATTGGCGACTCCAAACGGCCCCACTGGATAGGTATTTCATCGCCGCAGCGGATGAGAACACTGTATCCGCGTGAGCTTAATCTTAGATCAGGTTAAACAGTCGAAAAGAGGGAAATTAATTTCATTCAGACCGTATATCCCAGAGCAAGCTTACTTAAAGTATGCATTAGGCGCGTGACCTAATTCCAGTATTTGTAAGCATGCATCACAAGGTTGGGATACACGACAGACAATTAAAGACATAATTGTCAAAATACAAATAAGGACAAAGCACACAAAAAGCCGCCCTCACCTGTGGTGTGAGTGCGCTGGTTTGCGGGACCCCAACTCCTGTACCCACGGCAGTGGGAACATTGGAGTAGACCCAGATTGACCACCGTGCAAGGTCAGACGCCTGAGGAGTTCGGAATTGCGCTGGGCACACCCCTTAGGTGCCCGCTTGCGCCGCGATCCGCGGGCCAAGACGGTGCACACTCTCCACGACGGCATCAGCGACCTGTTTGAGGTAATGATTGGCAAAAACCGAGTCAGAACGCCAGTAACAACCTCGTAATATTCTGCGAACAGAGATATTCGAGTGTAGGGCAAATGTTGCCGCTAGCGCCCTGATCTCGTGCGGGTTTGACCCCGCTACCGGTAACCCCCGAGACCGGTACGCCAGATTGATGACAGAACGAAGCCACAACGCAATCGAGTTGCGAGGTATGTCAACCGTGCGATTAGGGTTACACGATATGAACAGACGGTCACGCCCTTGTCTACGTTCATTCGAAGCCTTAAGATAATACTTAAGGGCCCTAACCGGACACAGCGCTCTGTCCTCAGTATCAGCAGGATGTAAGATTTCTTTGAGTGATCTTACAGTGAATTCTCTCTCCGTTTGCCCGACTCTGATTCTTGGCGACGAAGCCCATGAGCAGGCCCAGGCGGACCGCTCCTTCGTCACCCCTATCGAATCGTACCTTGGCGACATCGAGTGCATGAATTTCGGATACACGTGCCGCCGTGGCAAAGGAGAGGAGAAATGCTGTTTTCCAAGTCACATGCCGGAACGAAGCACTATGCAAGGGTTCATACGGAGCTTCCGTAAGTGATTGCAACACTAGGGAAAGATCCCAGGCCGGTGCCCGAAGGCGGCCCTTCTTAAGATCGTGCTGTTTGAAACCCTTGATAATACCCCGTATCACCGGCTCTTTGGAGAGACTGGTACCCATAGCAACGGACGAGACATAGTTGGCAATGGAACCCCCGGAGAGTTTCCGGGTCTCTCGCAAGTGAGACATGAAACGAGCAATATCCTGCACAGATACCTTATCTGGCGAATGAATGTGATGTTTACAACACCACTTCGTGAAAATAACCCAACGTGCATTATACACCTTCTGGGTAGAATCACGATGCATACTAACGTATGCCCGAGACGCCCGGCGAGAAAAAACTTTACTCCTCAGACGCTCGGTGACAACATCCACGCGTGCAGATTGAACTGCCCTGCGTTTGGATGAAGCTGACGGGTGTGAGGGTGGATCAAGAGATCCGGTCTCACAGGCAGTGGAAGTGGCGACTGCGTGACCTGGGTCAGCAAGTCGGGGTACCACGATCTGTTCGGCCACATGGGCGCGATCAGTAACATTCGACAGCGAACTCCTCGGAGCCGGCTTAGAATGTGTGGTATCAACGCTGTCGGCGGGTAAGCATAAGCGACCAAGCCCGTCCAGTCTAACGCGAGAGCATCGTGATCGATGGCCCTCGGGACCGGGACTGGTGATACAAACAACGGGAGTTGATTGTTGAACCGCGTTGCGAACAGGTCGACCATCGGACGACCCAAACGTTCGCACAGCCACTGAAACACTACTGGGTTCAGCATCCACTCTGTGGGGCTCGGATCCTGAGGCCTCGATAGAGCATCGGCCAGTACGTTCCGCACACCTGGGATGTGACGGGCGCGTATCTGGCACGGGACACTGTCCACCAGAGCGTAAAACTCGAACGTGAGATCGAGTAGCGAGTGACTGTGGGTTCCCCCCAGTTTGTTCACATAGGACACTACCGTCGTGTTGTCGGTCGCCAGCATGAGCCGGGCGTCGACGAGACGATGCTTCCAGTGATTGACTGCGTTGATCACTGCCTTGAACTCGAGACAAGTGATGTGAAGACCTAGTTCGTCTAAGCACCACAGCCCTGAGCTCACCTCCCCCTTTAGATGGGCGCCCCAGCCCACTAGAGAGGCGTCTGTATACAGGGTCAACGTGGCCCGGTAGGGCCGCATAGAGACTCCTGATAAGACAATGTAAGGGACCGTCCACCACTCCAGATGCGGTCGGAGCCGATCCGGGAGGGCGACGGTCGCACTGTTCACCTCCGTTGCTAACAACTGGATTAAAAACCGTTGCAGCGGGCGGAGTTGGAGACGACCCCGTGCGGTGCAGTCCTGGGCTGATACAAGTAGCCCTAACAGCTGTTCCCAAAAGTGAACAGTCTGTTGCACCGCTAAGACTTTGGCAATCATCGCCTGAATTTTGTGCCACCGGTCTGGGGGGACAAAGAGGCGATGGGACACCGTGTTGAACCGACCTCCGATGAACAGCAAGTTCTGAGAAGGGGTTAACTCGCTCTTGGGGAGATTGATAATCCACCCAAATTGCTCCAAGAGCCGACGTGCGAAATCGAGATGGCGTGACAGGGTGTCCGTCATTCGATTTGCTACTAGCGAGTCGTCCAGGTACGCGAAGTACCGGACACCCCTCCTGTGGAGGAACCCCACTATGGGGGTGGTTAACCGGGTGAACAGCCAGGGAGCGGACGTGTGAATCATTCTGAGTTCGGCACTGTCCTACTTGGGAACGAGAAATATCCTGGAGTAAAACCCCGGTGTTATTTCTGGTAGAGCTAACTCCCGTACTGCCCCTTCTCCACCAACCTGCCGATGGCATCGGCGAGGATGGGAAGATCGGTTTCCGAATCGAAACCTGCCAACGGGGCAACGGTGAGCGGCGGATTCGCTTTGAGATCAAGCCGATAGCCGTACCGAATCGTGTTGACCACCCACGGGTCGTCGAACACTTGTTCCCAATTCTCCCAGTAAGTCTGGAGTCTGGCTCCCACTGGGGAAGGAGAGGGGGCCCTGACAGGTTGCGACAGGCGCAACTGTCCAGGGCCAAGTGACTCGGGTTCGCCTAAGGGCCAACCGAAGTTGGCGCTGTCGGCATACGAACCCCTCCAATGAGAGTCACCTGGAGGGGCCCTTGCCGTCCGTCGACGACTTGGGCTTCCCCCAGTTCCCCGTTTTCCCGCGAAAGGGCAGCTGATTGCCCATACCGGAGCCCTCAGGGCGGGGCTACTTCCCAGAGGAAGAAGAACCCGACCCCTTAGACCTACCGGCCGCAGCAGCCTGGGGCGCGCTCCGGTTAGGAGCGGCACCCAGGCGCCTATGCAGGGACCCAACAAGAGCAAGTGTGTGCCGAGAGTCCTCGGCAACGTACTCCAGGGAAGCATTTAAACTGAGCAGGCAGTTGTAAATGCGCTGGTCACGGTCCGTGGGAGAACCTTCGACCAGACGGGCCGCTGCAGCCAAGTAAGTGTCTCCGTGAGACATGGAGTGCCGAGCGAGGGCGTCCAGCTGGTGCAAGGTAGCTTGCGTTACCGTAGCAGCCGGTGGGACACGGACACCCAACCGCTCAACATGGGCCTCCGCGGTAGGACCAGCCTCGGGAAAGGCAAGGTCATGTACCGGGAATAAACCCTTTCTCCACGACGTCGGAGGCAACGGGAGACCCCGACCGGAGGCCGCCGCGAAGGCGTTCTCCAAGGAAGGCTTGAAACCGCGCAGCAAGGTTGATGCGGGGAAAGCCGAGTCGGAAGACTCATCGTATACCTCGGAGGAACCCACAGTTGTGGATTCCCCGCGGTACCGGCCGGGGCATGTCCTCAAAGAGGTCATAAACCATGGCCACGCGGTCCTAAACCGATAGCGGGAGCAACGGTTCGGGGGAAGGACCGGTGACCACGGGAGCCGCCGCCGTACCGGTGGACCCCGCGGCCTCCGAAGTGGCCGGGGACGGAACAGCCAGCGGCCTATCCTGAGATAAGGCCGCCAGCTTGGAGTCCACAAGTTATGCAAGTAATGCAGCGACGGAATCCCCGGACAGCACACGGGCCGCCAAGAGATCCGCCGCTTTACCGGTGGACCCCGCGGCCACCGAAGAGGCCGGGGACGGAACAGCCAGCGGCCTATCTTGCGATAAGGCCGCCAGCATGGAATCCACAAGTTTCGACAACAATGCGGCGACGGAATCCCCAGACAGCCCGAGGGCCGCAAGGGGATCCGCCGCAGCCGAGGAGGTGGTACCCGCACGGGGACCCCGACCGGACGAACCGGCCACCACAGGGGTGGAGACGGACTGTACGTACAGCCGGTACCGCTCAAAATCCGCAGGCCCCAGACCTTCGCACAGGATGCACCGGGTGTCCCCGCAAGGAACCCTGCACCGCGGGCAACGAACGTGGGGATCCCGGGACGACAAAATCTTTCTGCACACCCCATAACTCCGAGGAGCAGGGGTAGAGGGGGTGGATAATGGGGACATATCCATGTCAGACATTGATTGTTTGCTATAAACAAAGAACAAAACATGGTTACAACGCACGCACCACAATGATTCACAAACGAACATTTTCACAAGAAAATAAACGAGCAATGTGAACATATAACATACACATATAACTTTTATTAAAGAAATAAGTTATGTTAACCCCCAAAACATACAAGAACAGGGGAAACGTAAAACACAACGTGCATACGCGAACCCCGCAAGTATATAGAAAAAAGGGCGGGAAAATTATAACCAAGCGTAGCTACCGCAACGCCCCATAAAAGCACAGTTTATTAGAGAATAAACTATAATAAATATCACCAAATCTTCAAGGAACGCTTCAGCAGGAGAAAACACGTCTTGCTAAGCAGACGAAGGAGACAAGAGTGAAGGGTGTCACATGGCAGCTAGGTGGCTACGCACGTGCTGCATGAGGTAATTGAGATCTCTGTGGTAGATTTCGCTATAGCAGCAGTTGTGGGAGACAACAGCCTCGGTATAACAGTGGTAACGTATTACTTAATGTAATACATTAATACGGTAGTTAGAGAAGATATGAAATAAACAATAACATCTGGCAATGCTACTGGGAATGGAGTAGTACAGTAACAATACTTGATATCTACTT
Organism: Haliotis rufescens; assembly: GCF_023055435.1. Lineage (NCBI taxonomy): Eukaryota > Metazoa > Mollusca > Gastropoda > Lepetellida > Haliotidae > Haliotis > Haliotis rufescens. Next base: position 16,709,796 of record NW_025963835.1, read on the forward strand.
GTCAACAATACGAGGCATTCTGAATGTACTATAGAGCCAGCATGTAGAGAGTCTTATCACGGGGTGTAATAACGTGACCCGCATTTCACCTCTTGCTGGGCAGACATGGCTCATCATTGCATGTTGAATGGGTGATCGATATCAACCCAGGTGATAAGAAATTAGATGCATCCCTTGGTGCGCTGTCTGCTTGACTTGTTATCTCCCGACAATGTCTTCCAAACAAGGTGAAAATGTATTGTATTCACTTACAAATAGATGCATTTTAAAATTCAATATTATGATATATGATAAAAAGGCTATTATAAGGCAGTTTTCATATTATACCCGAAACCAAAACTCTGATTTTGGGGGTCTTGGGTTGATATTTGGTATAAGAAAACTGCCTTATAATAACCTCTAACTACTGTCATGATACTTTATATATCTCAGCAATAACATACAAAAGATGAAGACTTTGCATCTAACATCTTAAGGAAACATATTCAATCATCAAAAATGTCAAAATGGAGCAAAAAGAGACTCATCCTCAAAAAGTATATTTGAATAAATTAAGATAAGAGGCTTCAAAAAGTACATTTTCAAACTATTTTAGATGTATACACTACTCAAACAAGTTCAAGAACACCCTCAATTAATTCAAAGGCTGTCGTGCACTGTAAATAATCGAGTCTGGACCAGACAATCCAGTGATTGATATCATGAGCATCGAACTAGGCAATAAGGATACGCTGACATGCATCAACCAAGTAAGCGAGCCTGACCACCCGATCCCGTTAGGTGCCCCTCACGACATGCATAGTCGCCTTTTACGGCAAACATGGGTTGCTGAAGACCTATTCTAACCCGGATCTTCGCCCCTTATAAGAATGGGTTGAAAGATGAAGCTGTGAATGGAGTAGATGATGTATTCTTATTACTCAGTGATGTCCCGCACTGCTCACCTTTTTCTTGAGTGAGATCACCTGTCCCTGCATGGTGTGCCCGGGGGTGTCGGTGAGGCCAGGATGGTGTGGGGTCGGGTTTGCCAGCTGCTCCTCCAGGATTTCCTTCTCCCCCTCCAGCCGTTTCACATCCCCCAACAGCTGCATCACCTCTTGATGCATCCTCTGAAACCAAGCAGATCAACCTCACGTCAAACCTACGTAGACACTGAGGGCAAATCTTGAATTTGAACCCACAAATATTTTTGCACAACTATTGGACAGAGGCGATGCTGTGGACAACAGGCCATCTTACAGGCTCAGCTTAATATTAAACGAAATTATTTCATACTTAAAGGTTTACTTGCAGGATTCGAAGTTAAATGTGTCCTGGAGGTTTTTAGTATTTGAATCTGGGATCCCATGAATTTTCAACCAATAACTTTAGGGTTATGACAAGTACCCCCTTAACTTTCGTTCTTAATTTCACTGCTGGGATCAGTTTCCAGATGAAAAAACTAATTTCCATGTATGTAAGTGAGTGAGTTGGGTTTAACACCACTTTTAATAGTATTCTAATTTCTAGTAATATCACTGCATGTCAGCTTAATGAGGAAGGAGAGCCTAAAGCGAGGAAGGCCTCAGAGCATGGGTAAGGTGCTGACAAACCTAGAAACAAAATCAGGACGAACTGTAATTCGAACCCACAATCATAGGCTTCTGTCCACCCCCCATGTTTTTGAACAAATGCATTTATTTAGTCAGTGACACGTGTATGTCAGAATCCTACCTTATTTTCAAACTGGTAGTCTGAGAGTGAGATGATTCGATCCCCCATGTCCCTGATCCTGTCCTTCAGTTCCTCCACCAGCGTGTTGGCCTCGGTCAGCTCCTCCGTCTTGGCGCCACGGTCCTGCTGCAGTCTCCACGCCTCGCCCTCCAAACTACACACCTTCTCCCGCAGCAGACAGCTGCAACATACAGACAAGGCAAACTGCAGACGTGGCGGAAACTGTTTTTGACATTTGTTCAATCTCCAACAATGTTTTTGAAGATAATTAATAAGGATCAAACAAAGAAACAACTGCTCGGGTCACATCAAGTGATCACATAAAATAGCCAAGAATTTATTTTCCCAAAATGTCCACTCACTTGTCTCCCTTGAGATCCTGAAGAGACAACTCGGAAGCTTTCTCCAAAATATTTGCCATGCTGACAATCTCGGACAGAACCTCACTGAGACCTGTGATCTGTCTGACAATGGACCCTTGATTTTCTCCATCATCTAGCATCTCTATTCTATCTGCATCTTCATTGGCTTCTGATTTGGGTAAACTCTTCACTGGGACGAAGGCACTAGCTTGTGAAAAGCCTAACTTGGCCCTGCTTGCCTCTCCAGGACTAGTGAAGGAGTTGATATATCCACTGTCGGTGGAAGATCCGGTATGAGACGTCCCCTCCACACTGGGACTGGCTTCTTGACTTGGAGGTCGGGACTTGCTCCAGCTGAATGAGGCATCCGTCGCCTGTGATGTGTCTACAGATGAGTTGACAGCATGGAGCACCTTAGACACAAGAGACTCGGAGGAAACGTTACAATGTGCTGGAGCATCTATTCTGTCTTCTTCTGTCTGAAAAGAAGAAAGTCATTTACATCTATGTGATGATAAAGCTAGGGGTAATGTATTAATTGAAAGTATGAATTTTCTTTGCAAAGACATTTGTAAATGCAGAAGCAAAACATGTTAAGGACAGTCCTGGCTTCATTGAGGTTTGTTGCTCAGGTTGGAATGTAGAAATACAATAAATCTTTCATTTTTTTGCATTTGGGTAATTGCCACGAACATCTTGCCTTTTAGTCAAGACACTGATAAGTATGATAAGCATTGTGCAGTCCTCATTGAGGTTGGCAAGATTGTTATCTCAAATTTTATACCTCAGTGCCAACTTTGAATCTGTGACTCAGGGCCCTTGCCCTTGCAGGGCTCAATTTAAGGAACTTGCACCACGGGCATGTTGACATGAAGACCTAGTTACACTAAACAAAACCAGTTTGCACCCTGGTCCCAAATATTTGCTTAAGTTGAAACATAGATGCATAAACTAGTGTAAATAAATAAAATCTCAATTCTCTGATGACTCATGACTTAAAATGAAATAATGACGTTGTACTGTTGCAAAATGTAAAATTAACAAGTGCATGTAATCTTGAAGTATTCACAGTTTGATGACAAGCCCAAGAATGCATGACAAATAACAACACAGGATTAGTGATGCAGTATAAAGCTTAGAGGTATCGAGTGTGTTCAAAGATATTTGTGTGGAAAAGTAAGAGTTGGTAGGACACTATTTGATTGCATTTAGACATAAATATTAGGTTGCCCTTTTCTATAATATCTTGCACTGGTGCATGTTTTACATCACTAAATCAAGCCTGTGTTGACCACATCGGCTGCATGTGTGCTCACCTCCACGCCCACCTTCTTCCTGAGGACCCCTAGGATGGTGCACATCCTCTCCTCCAGCCCCATCACTGCCTCCCCACACTCACGCAGCTCCCCCCGCTGCTGTAACATCATCATCTGCAACTCCCGCCGGGTTCTGTCCAGCTCAAGTCTGGTCCTTGACAGGTCCTCTCTATCAAGGACAAGTAACACACTACAGCAGGGGGTTCATCCACCATTCTCCCTGCCGTTCGGGAGTCACGGAGGGTGACAGGACTTTATACTACTCTGAAGTCAATTCTGAAGGGATGTGGCTACCATCTACAAGGAGTTATCTGAACTTCTTTAGAGGCCAATATTCTGGGCCAGGTCAGCAGCAAATGTCAGTACAAATTTCAAAATTGGAATTCAACATTTCCCAATTTATGCTGCTATAGTTATAACTTATGGTAGGCTTTGTAGAGGTAAGGCTTTAAAGCTTGTTCTAACATGACTGTATTGAATGCAATGTCCAAATTCAATGTTCGAATATCTCAGAACTTAGTAAACCTAAAAAAAGTAATGGTTTTTCTTAATTTGCCTGGTACTTTGTTTGGAAGCTAGATAAATCCTGGGCCCGCTTGCACAAAGCGATCTTAGCGCTAAGACTTTTGTAAGCCTATGTTAAAGTATGGGAGTTACGATCATCTTAGCCCTAAAATCGCTTTGTGCAAGTGGGTCCTGATCTATATGTTGTATGAGTGTAACCATTGGTTGTCTTGTTGCATACAGGGACCTTTAGTAAATTTGAGTGTTTGTTGGGTAACACCACATTCAGCAATATTCCAGCCATATGACAGCGCTCTGCAAATAATAAAGTCTGGACAAGACAATCCAGTGATTGACAGAGATACGGTTACCGCAGCTTCACAGCGTTTGAGCTGGATTTTGGAGACCCGTGAAGATTCGTGTAGAGAATAGATCTTCAGCAACCCATGCTTGCCATAACTGGCAACTATGCTTGTCGAAAGAGGCGACTAACGGGATCGGGTGGTCAGACTCGCTGACTTGGTTGATGCATGTCATCGTATCCAAATTGAGTAGATTGATGCTCATGATAGCAATCACTGGATTGTCTAGTCCAGACTCCATTATTTACAGACCGCCATCATATAACTGGAATATTGCTGAGTGCGGCGTTAAACAACAAACAAACAAACAAACTTGATGTGGGAGGAAAGTCTGAAGTGAAGGAGGTATCAGATGTCTACCACTTCGGTGAAACCCACAAGCACGGGTATGGTGCGGACAAACGTAGAAACATAATCAGAGTGAACTGTGTGTGGATGACTCACTCTAGACCCTGTATGGTGGTCTGGTACTGAAGGAACTGGACCTGTGTGTCGGCTAGGGTCTTCTGCTGCTGGTTCAACTGCAGGAACGTGGAGCGGATCTTCTCCTCCGAGTCTCGCAGCGTGTCAATCAGCATGCCTCTCTCAGCCTCCAGGAACTCGGCGTTGTCCTGCAGAGCCTGTTGAGAATACAATGTTAGGAAACATTTCTTCTTCACATATTTTCACCCGCCGGTTACGACCTGGCCTTCTCATGGCAGACGTAATATCTCGTCAACTGATTAAATATTATTGAGTTTAGGTTTCAGATACTTTATCCTATGATGAACCTCAGAGAATTTATTTTGGTCTACACATTTTACACATAAAAGTCCATATCACACTGAAATGGACAAAACAGCTAAGTTTGGGCTAGTAGCCTAAAAGGTTTAACCATGATAGTTAGCAATATCTCAACTATCTCACTTCAGCCTGTAAGCGATAGGTAATTTGTTCTGGTAGACATCTTCCCAAGGCAAGAGAGCTGACTGACTTGCAAGTCATGTTTCCACCCTTGCCGAACTAGGCTGGAATTCCAAGGTTACATTTTGGCTGGCCTTACAAGTCTATTTTGGTCGACTGCAGGATTTGCAAAGCATGTGTACATTCAGCTGGGCGTCAACAGATATTTTCCAAATGTATTCATGTTTTGAATCATGGTGCGCAAATGATTTGATGCACGTCACGAGGTCAGAATCCCAAGCAAGGGTGCAGACCATGAAATTACAACAGCATTCCTCACAAGCATTCAGCAGGTCTGTTTCTTTCAAAATGCTGGGCTAAGCTCTCTCTTTTCTAAAGCCTTTGTCAGCTGAAAGAAACATGGCCAAAAGGGGTCACATATATCACCTTAGGGAGTTGTGTTAGGTGACCTTTCTCATCAGCCAATCAGCATCTTCCCTAGGCAAGGTAGTTAACTGACTGTCCAGTTTCAACCCTTGTCAAACTAGGCTGGAATCTCGAGGCTCGATCGAAGCGCCACCAGTGCTTATTACAAGTTATGTCTCCTCTTTGTCCCCCCTACTGACCAATTAGATTCCAGCTTTCTTTTCACAGGCATTTGCTTCAAACACAATCGCAGCTCCCAGTCACAATAATCTCATTGATAATCTAGATCTTTATCGAAACAGAATGGGTCTTACCTTGTGCAAGTGCATTAGATAACTTGAGCACCTTGATTATAAACATGAAAAAATTTGGAAAATACTTGTCTACATCCATTTGACAGTACACATGCTCTGCAAATCCTGCAATCAACAGAAATCTGCATGGCAGTCGCCATGTTGTTGAACAGAATGTTAAGATGTTTCGTGATCTTGATTGGACTAGACTTGTTAGTCCAGCCAAAACATAACTCCATAATTCTAGCCTAGTTCGGCAAGGGTGGAAACAGGACTTATATAGTCAGTTAACTCCCCTGCCTTGGAAAAATGGCCAACCGGTGTTGAGACTTGCAAATTAATTGGTACTAGTGAGCACAGCCTTCAAACCAGAATCTGATTTCTGAATCCTTTGAAACAACTGATTCTATATCAGTAAATGTTGACTGGCCATTTAATTGATTTCTTTTAAGCCATGTCGTTTCTGACCACCATGGGATCTGCACCGAAAAGGGAGGAATATTTGTGTTTTCTGTTGGTTCCCTTCAGTTAGAATCAAACTCTGTGGCAAAAGTTGGTAGAGAAATAAAGCGGACTTGTCTTAGATAGCTTGATTGGCTCAAGAACTGACAATTAGTTATTTAGATTGTGTGGTTGAAGTTTGCTCAGTGTGACCTGACTGACTAACTACAGAAGTGTCAGAGCTGAATCTGCTTTTAACCAGACTGTACTTGTACTTGAACTTAGTACCAGAGCCCTACCTTGAGTTCTGCCTGGTCCAGCTTCTGGATGTGGACACTCTCCTTGAAGGCTGCAAATTCTGTTTCCACCTGTCCAACCTGGTAGCGTTGTTCAAGAATGATCTCCCTGTACTCGTACAGATCCTTCTCCAGGATGTCAATATCATGATCCCGATAGTCCAGGGTTCTCTGTAGGTTTGTGATCTCCAGCTCGTACCTGCATGGCAAACAAGCATGTTGTCAGGTCTTCCAACACCAACATGGTTGTGAGTGAGTAATTGAGTGGGTGAGTGGGTGAGTGAGTGGGTGGGTGGGTGGGTGGGTGAGTGAGTGAGTGAGTGAGTGAGTGAGTGAGTGAGTGAGTGAGTGAGTGAGTGAGTGAGTGAGTGAGTGATTGAGTGAGTGAGTGGGTGGGTGAGTGGGTGAGTGAGTGAGTGAGTGAGGAATGAGTGGGTGAGTGAGTGGGTGAGTGAGTGAGTGGGTGGGTGGGTGAGTGAGTGAGTGAGTGAGTGAGTGAGTGAGTGGATGGGTGAGTGAGTGAGTGAGTGAGTGAGTGAGTGAGTGAGTGATGAGTGAGTGGGTGAGGAGTGAGTGAGTGGGTGAGGAGTGAGTGAGGAGTGAGTGAGTGAGTGAGTGAGTGAGGAGTGAGTGAGGAGTGAGTGAGTGAGTGAGTGATGTTTAACGTCACTCAGCAAAGTAATAAACACAACAATAAATTTTATGACTTTGATACACAGTAGACATTGAGCCATGAGAACTGAGACAAGAAGCATAAACATATAATAGTTTCTTTGCATTAGTACTCACTCAGAAGACTTTTCAATCAAAGCAGCCTTCGCCTCCAGAGCCAATCGTTCCCAGTCCTGACTCCTGCAAAAATAAATCAATAAAATATCTATGATAAATCATTCAATAATAACTATATTGTAGACTCATCTTAATGTGTGTGGAAAGCCAGAAGTGATGCGGGTATTAGACGATTTATAACCACTTTGGTGTAACCCACAAGGTATGGGATTGACACACCTAGAAACAATCTTAGTAGAATCTAAATAGTTTTTACATTTGTATACTTATCCTGCATCACATTCAGGCTCGTCGTAGGGTAAGCAGTAGATGCATTAAGGAGTAAAGCAGTATAAGTAAATTTAAAAAAAATAAAATCTAAATATTTTTTACATTTGTATACTTATCCTAAATGCATTTACTGTTTACCTTACGAGGAGCAGGAATGTGCTGCACTAAGGAGTAACGCAGGATAAGTAACAAACACCTGAACTGGGATTTGAAAAACATGATCATAGGTCTCTGGTATGCCTGAGGGATGCAACTGCATGGCAAATTGTTGAACCTCAAGACAACTGAGCCCCCGTCGTGGTGATAAGGGACAAGATCGTACCGCTTCTGTTCCTCCAGGAGATCGTGAGCCTGCTGTGTATGCTGAGTACTGAGGGTGTCCAGCTGGCGGGTCAAGTCCTCCTGCTGGTCCTTCTGTTCAGACAGATGTTGTACAAGCAGGTCCTTGGTCAACACAAAGTCCTGCAGAGCTGGCAGGGAGAACACAACATAGTTAACATGTATTAGATACAGTTAATATTTTCATTATTCAATTACTACATACTAAGACTATCTACTGGAAACAGGGCTCAGTTCCACAAACATCTTAGTGCAACGACTGTTGTAAGTCAATGTCAATGTATGGGAGTGACCATCATCTTAGTGCTAAGTTCCCTGTGGGATGAGGGCCTGGACTAGTTTTTAAAACTCATTTGAACAGCGATAACTGAAAGGTACACTGATGTTCAATGGATACCAGTAAAATGGGAGACAATGCTTATGCATTTGTTTATTTGTTGTTTGACACAGGACAGGACTTTCGTTAACTCCCTTGCCTCGGGATGTGGTTTGGTTTGTTTTACACCGCACTCAGCAATATTCCAGCTATGTGATGGTGGTCTGTAAATAATTGATTCTTGACCAGACCATCCAGTGATTGACATCATGAGCATCGATCCACTCAATTCGGATACGATGACATGCATCAAACCAGGTCAGCGAGCCTCACCATCCAATCAAGTAAGTCGCCTCTTATGACAAGCATAGTCACCTTTTACAGCAAGCATGGGTTGCTGAAGACCTATTCTACCCCGGATCTTCACAGGTCACAATGCTTATGAGTGTACGCAGTGCTTACAAATCGTAGCGCTACTATTGCTTTGAGGAATGGCCCTAGGTGCCTATGATTTTCCCTGTACAAAAAAGAGCAAGAATATTAAAATCCTTTTAGTTACTGTGTTTACAATCTTGTTACTTGATTGATTTACTATCAAGCATGGTGAATCAGGGAAGCGTGCTTACAATCACTACCTTTCCTAGCGCCAGCCAGTTCACTGTTGAGTTGACAAACATGAGACGTTGCTTGAAGGAGATCCGATGATGTGCTGGTGTAGAGAGACTGCAACTAAGAGAGAAGTAAACACGTTACTGAGTTTCTATATACACTGTTTGACTGAAAGCGGATCCTTGAGGTTTACACCTTGAGGATTTGAATCCACGGAGCCCTTTAACTTTTAACATTAAAGTCAGACCTACACAAAGATCTGAGGACATCCCATTACAGGTCAAGTCAGAACCATCTTTTGTGTACTATTAAGTACCATTAAAATGTCAGGTAGTCGACATAATCCAATCAGAAATCAGCCTTCTTGAACTTTACGCAGTAGTTTTAAATGGCGACTTCGTTACCAGACTTTGCTTTAAAACATATTTTGTACAAATTTGATTCAAAAATTTGAAAACTGAAGAAGAAAAAATTCTGGAATGTCTAACAGATGGCCGAGATTGTATGGCAGTACTTCAAGGCTTCAAGGGCTGTGGAAAGTCTGTTCCACAACTTCAATCCCATTGAAGTGACAGACAGACAATGATTTTGATGGAATCAGTCATTCAGCCACTCACTCTAGTTTGGAATTCCCTGTGTTAACCTTTTCGTGGTTGCATGATTAGAAAACACATTCAGCCTTGAACTCTTTCAATCTCGTAAGAAACACACCGATTGGTCGGATGAAAGGTCATACTGAGGTGACCTGCAATGGGATGTCCTCAGGTCTAAGTGTAGCAGTAGCGAGCACTAACATTTGATTTTAATGAGATTAAACATAACATTAACATCAGTTCTCATGCTTCATTTTGAATACTGTCTTGGTGATGTAACTATTGAACAAACTGTTAATGCATTGTCCACGGCCTGATGGCAGTACATCACATCCAAAATGTCAGTTGACATCAACACCACACATTGGATAGTGATGTAATTGTTTAAATGCCCCCAAATCACCTATTCTATACACATTCGTGGACATTTGCCTAGCCTTCAAGTGTAGGCTTAAGGATGTACCGGGTAGGTACTTTGAAATCATGAGTGAAAAATGGAATTTGTGTTTACACTATTGGCATGGCTGTCTTTGTACTTGTGTTCGATACTAACACTTGTCTGCTGGGCCTAGTCTAGTATATTTCCTTAAGAACCAGGGTGCTGTTGTACAAAGCGATCTTAGCCCTAAGGTGATCCTAACTCCCATACCTTAACATAGACTTACGACTGTCGTAGTGCTAAGGTTGTTTTGTACAACTGCACCCAGGAAAATTAAATAAATGCTGGTCCGGTGGTCTAGTGTTATTTTGGGGATGATTAAAGTGATCTAAGATAAGTTTGTATGACTTTTGAAATCAGAGATTGATCGACTATCAGCAGTCTAAACAACCCTGTGTGGTTCAGTGGTTGCCTTTTTGATGGGTTCTCATTCTAATTACACACGCTCACTTGTTGTATGAACATGATCAAGTATCTGCGATCTGAAACCTGTTTAGGTCAGCATCATTGTGTCTGTAGAGATCCAGCAGGACCGGTACATATTTCCATGTTCTGGTCCTTTGGGCCACTGACAAATTTTGGTCAGTGTCAAACACTGCGTACCCAATGATTTAACCTATGCTGGCAGTGTTACCATTGTTGCAGGCCTAGTGGTATGATATCACACTCAGGGCTGGGGAATACAGTCTTTCCAGTTTAACCCCTATCCAATCTCATTAAAATCACATCTTAGTTCTTGTTATCGCTAAACAAAGATCTGAGGACATCCCATTACTAGTCACATCAGAATGACCTTTCATCCGACCAATCAAAGCGTCGCTTACCAGATCATGAAAGTGACAGTCGGAATCATGCAAACTTGAAAACGTTAACACGGTGTATTCCGAACGACAGTTACAGCTCGTATGACTGATTCCATCAAAATTATCGTCTATCTCTCGCTTCTGTGGGATAAACATTTGAACCGAGGAGGCGTTGCACAGTACGTGGGAAGCACTGCCATACAATCTCAACCCTATATTAGACCTTCCGGAATGTTCATGTGTTCAGTTTTCAAAATTTTAATCAAGAACTGTGTCAACATATTTTTCAAACGTAGTCTGAAATGGAAGTCGCCAGGTTGAAACGAGTGCTGTAAAGCTCAAGAAAGCTGCTTTTTAATTGGCTGATGTCGACATTTTAAGTGGTCGGTCAAAGTTTGCGAAAGGTCGTTCTGACGTTACCCGTAATGGGATGTCCCCAGATCTTTGTTTAGCGGCAGCGAGAGTTTAGATCTGATTTTAATGAGATTGACCCCTGTCCAACTACCCCATCAATTGCAAGTCAGCTGGTTTGAACTCAAAATTCTTATGATAGTTGTTGGGTTGATCTATCCTTGTTGCTACAACAGTCTTGAAGTATAAATGATATGTGACAAAGTTAAATATTTCAGGTCACAATTATTCAGACTGGTAGATTTTGCAGTGTCTTTGTTCTTGGACTAGCACTGATTCTAGTCTCTTCAATAACTTGTACAGCACTGACCTGTGCAATGCTGTCGTGTGACATCTCGAGGGAGGTGACGAGGCTCTCACACTCTTCTCTCAGCGTCAGATTCTCCAGTTTGTGTGTCTCCACCTCTGTGACCAGCTCTTTCTTCAGCTTCTGCATCGTCACATACTGACATACAAACAGAACCATATCAACCCCTGCATCATCACCAAGTCTAGATCACATACTGACATACAAACAGAACCATATCATCTCCTGCATCATCACCAAGTCTAGATCACATACTGACATACAACAGAACCATATCATCTCCTGCATCATCACCAAGTCTAAATCACATACTGACATACAAACAGAACCATATCATCTCCTGCATCATCACCAAGTCTAGATCACATACTGACATACAAACAGAACCATATCATCTCCTGCATCACCACCAAGTCTAGATCACATACTGACATACAAACAGAACCATATCATCTCCTGCATCATCACCAAGTCTAGATCACATACTGACATACAAACAGAACCATATCATCTCCTGCATCATCACCAAGTCTAGGTCACATACTGACATACAAACAGAACCCCAGCACAAGTGGGGTCACATACTGACATACAAACAGAACCACAGCACAATTGGGTCACATACTGACATACAAACAGAACCACAGCACAAGTGGGGTCACATACTGACATACAAACAGAACCACAGCACAAGTGGGGTCACATACTGACATACAAACACATCAGCTCCTGCATCATGACAAATTTGTATACCTCTATTAAGAATCTTGCAATTCCATTGGTTAATCCATACCATGTGACAAAACAACACATTTCAATATAGACCCTCAAATCATGTGACTGACACTGACCTTGAATACTGACTCGCACATGATCAGTATTGACCTGTCACGTGACTAATATTGACTCGTCTGATAGAAAAGAAGATGGCGTCTGGTATACTAACATTTTATGGTTCGCAGCTAAGTAAGTGTAATGAAACAGAAGATGGTTTAAAGGCTTCATAAGCTTTAAACTGAATTTCGGTATAACGAGATGAATGATTATTCTTGATGAGGTCAATATACAAAAACAAGTACCCACAGACCCGACCCTTTCGATGGTCTGACCACCGCAGGGGTTAGGCCCTCTGGTCCTTGTTTTCGCATATTGATCTGGTCAAGAGTAATTATTTGTATACTGATATATAAACTAAGCCATATCAGCTCTGGCATTGTCAAACACTGACAAAAAAACACAGCCTCACACAAATAGCATGTACCAACAGAAGACAGCTCTTTCATATTTAATTCATAACAGTGTCTTAGTGAGTGAGTGAGTTGGGTTTAATGCCGCTTTTAACATTATTCCAGTTATATCACGGCATGTCAGCTTAATGTGGGAGGAAAGCCCGAAGTGATGCAGGTCTCAGACGTTTACCACTTCGGTGAAACCAATGAGCACGGGTATGGTGCTGACAAACCTAGAAACATAATCGGGGCGAACCGGGTTTCTGGCGTGTCCAGGGGACGCAACTCTGCACAGCGAATCGCGGGGCCTTAGGGGACTGGGCCACCCGTGCCCCCAACAGTGTCTTAACTTACAAACATGTGGGAACTGACGGGGGGAGGAAAGGAGAGAAGGGCACCTGTGGTGTACGCCAAATCTATTACAACAGTTGCATGTTGTCCAGAAGTTCCTACCTCAGTGATGAGTTTCTTCCTCATCTCAGCATTTTTCACCCCAACATGTCTCAGTTTCTTATGTGTCTCACTGATAGTTGAGTGGACCTCTCCCTGAGAACAATAGCATCTGTTGTTATGCCTCAATGAAAAATCTTGCAATGCTGTTGGTTAATCTGTACTACGTGATGAAAAAACACATTCCTATGTAGTCTTCTCAGTAAACATATTGACACGTCACATACTATTGTCTGGTAGTAACATTTCAAGGATCGCAAATTACTGTAATGAAACAAAGGACAGTTTAAAGACCTCATAAACTTTAAATTTAATTTCAGCAAAACAAAAGGAAAGATTACTCTTGAAGAGGTCAATACGCAAAACCCCAACCACCTGAGGGTCGGGCCCTTGTGTCCTTATTGACCTCATCAAACGTATTCATTTGTATATAAATGAGCATTTCTGATTAAATGCAATGTTTTTATACTTACCTGACGCTACACAGAGCTAAAGCAATGTGTAGCCTCAGGTAAGGTAAAACATAAGCAGTTCTGTTTGAATGCAATGTTTTATATATGTGCCATATCGTGGAACTTAGAATGTTATATATTAAGAATACATATATTTAGATTAAATCGATGAACAGTAAAATACATGTAACTAGAATATCACAGATTAATGTTTAAAACTAGCAAACAACCATAAAAAGATATCACTATAAGTAACAATACACAATAGAAAAGGGCAAAAGATCGCCAGCAGCTGATGCAAATGAAAGATAAAAAAAAATCATAAAAGATGAAGCTGAACATGTTAACTGTTGTTTATCTTGAACTACATCACAGTAAAGATTAACATGATTATGATTATATAAAAGTTGTAGAAGGTGGAAAATGTCTTGCTGGAAAGAAGCAGCTACCTGAAGTTGCTCCGTCACCTCCAAGTCCTCCATGATGTCAGCAAACTCATCCAGCTGTGCCTGCAGCTCTCGGATCATCTGCTGAGAGCGCTCAAACTGGTCCTTGTAGTTATTATTTTGAAAATCTGTTTTCATTTCTTGAACCTAAAACACGGACATACACATGAAATACATACATTCCCAAAAATATTTATTTTGTTTCCATATATCAGTATATATCTCTCCCAACAGCAGTGACAACAAACCAAAGATCTTGCTATCACTGTGTACTAGAGGGCAAAGATAGGACTACAGAAGCACCATGAGACTTATTCCTATTATTGATTAAACTTGAGATTCTGATAAATCAAATTTAGGAGACCGATTACAATCTTGTCCACTGATTTTTATTATAAAGAAATGCTAATAGAAATAATGGTTTCATTGGCGGGAAACAAACGCTACTTGTTTGAGACTAAGTCCAAATTGGTTTCCCTCAAAAAACATATTGGAAAATATGAAAAGGCAATAGTTGAACAGAGCTGCAGATATTTGTGTAAAACTATTCATTAGTTTGAGGGTAATGGCTTGGAAATGAAGCCTCGAGTTGAACATAATAGTAAAAGATACCAGTTAAGCTGATGAGCAATGCATATGCCAAGTTTCATTGAAAATATTGATAAGTTTTCCTGTTATAGCCCAGAAACTAACCCTCCCCTCATCTCATTCAAGAGTAAGTCAAAATGTAAAAGATATTATTTTGAAATGTTTAAAATTGCAAGGGGGGGGGGGAGGAGAGAAAGAGAAGACACACACACAAAAAAAACCATCAAGAACTTGGTAGGCTTGTCTGTATATATTGTAAAACGTGAATAAATTGGTTTTCCATAAACAATGCAAAAAGCGAGAGAGAAAAAACATTCATTTTTTGGTTCTCACACCTCTTCAGAAAGTTTTTTTGTGGACAGGTTGCCAATGGTTGCCACTTCTCTTTTAGAGGATGAAATTTCATTTTGTCTCACTCTCACAATATTGTAAAATAATGACATGCTGAAAAACCTGTACACATGAAGCCTCTCCCTCGGTGTGACAATAGTACCTGCTTGAGGTGCTCGCGCTCCTGACTCTCCAGACGCAACTGAAGCTCCTGACACTGACTCTCTAGGCTGGTCTTGAAACTCTGGTACTCCTGCTCAGACTCCACCACCAGGGACTTGAGGTCCATCACCTCCCGCTCCAGGCTCATCAAGTGATGGTCTTTCTCCTCTATTTTGGTCTGGAAGTCCCTCACAACTTCAAAGTGCATTTGCTGAAATTGTCATTTCCAATTTAAGGCTATTGTCTTCCACGATTTTCCACATTCCATTGGCCTTGATTTAATGCCTCAAGATACCAGAAGGAGGAAACATAGTGAATGCAAAACTCAGAATGATGTCATGTGCAAAGACATTTGATAAACAGGAGTCCGTTCCACAAAGCGATTGTAGCGCTAAGGTGATCGTAACTCCCATACTTTAACCTAGGCTTACGATTGTTGTAGAGCTATGGTTGCTTAGTGGAATGACCAGTGCCCCAACAAACTATACAGTCAGTAAGAGTGTTAGGTTTAAGGCCACTGTGAACAGTATTTCAGTCATATCATACATGACCGTATGTCCGATTTATTTAGGAGGAAAGCCGAATGTGTGCAGGTCTAACACATTTACCTCTGGTGAAACTCATGAGCAAGGATATAGTGCATAGTGCTGACAAACCAAGAATCATAATCAGGGTAACATAGGATTTGAATCCATAATATTCTGATCTGGCACAACAAAGGGATATAACTCAGCAAAGTTAATAGCAGCACCACGGACAAAGGGCCACGTGTGACACCCACAAATATTTATAAGCAAAGTTGTTAAACCAATGTTCCTGTTTACCTGTAATAACCAGTTTTTACCAGTAAAATTAGGCTTGACCGGTAATTCTTGTGACTGCCGGTCCTTGTGGACAGGCAAATAAAGTACCTTAAAAATCTTTGTTGTTGAACAAAACATCAACTATAGTCAATAAATAATACTTTTCGACTAAAGTCAGCTTGTCTGTTGTCATCAGGGTTTGATGTTGTCTATTATTAGTGTATTATATTAAGTAAATAATATTTCACTTTGTTCCAAGGTTAAATATCTATTTGTAGAGACTTAGCCTTGAACCAAAGTGAAATACCGATATTCAGGGAAAATGAGATAATTGTGACTGAACTTCATGTGAATGATGTCCAGAATTTAAATAAGTTAATTCAGAAATGATGTCAATGAATTTGTCTGCAAGTTTCATACAATTTTTATTTGTTCAAAGTTGGGACTGACAAAAATTGGGTGGGACTGGTAATTTTGACAGTTGCCTGTCCGCTGGCACTGGCAGTTTCAAAAGCCAGCGGGAACACTGTATACAAAATGTAGGACAACCACTTTTGATTAAGCCTTAGAGCTCATTGATGTTCCTTACCAAAATTCAGTTGTAGAATGTGAAAAATTCAAATTTGGGAGTCATGCACATCAGATTCTTTCAAATATGCAAAATTTAATCATGTAAATTTATGAACCTCGACCAGCACACCTACCTCTAGTTCAGTCTTTTCGTTTTCCTTCTGTGCTTCCAGTTCTTCTATGAGTTTGTGTTTGGTAGACAGGGAAGCCCTCAGATCCTTGACGATACACTTGAGTCTGTCCCGCTCCTTCTCTGCCCCCTTCAAGTCACTCTTAAGTCTCTCATTGCAGACGAGGGTTGTGTCTAGCTGGTTAGCTATAGCCCTTGGGTGCTGTCTCCTTACTTCTTCAGCTGTCAGTCTAAATACACAGGAACTTGGTCAATAAAAAGGACAAAACAGCAAACATACATTTCAGAGTGATTGAAAGTTCTTTCACACTGAATGTCAGCATTGTTCCTGCTAGATCTATGATATCACAGTGGCTTGTAAACCATGTTAAAAGCATTTCCAAACATACTTCAACACTAAAAGAACAATAATCATTAGTTTATCAGAATAGCCATAGCTGTGAAATGGCCAAGGCTATTACCATGTCACACATTATCTAAAACAGCAAATAATCCACCAACAAATTATCATGATTATTCAGACGAGATGTGTGTGGTGTTTTTAGGGTGTGCGTGTGTGCTGTGTGTGTGCTGTGTGTGTGCATGTGTGTGCTGTGTGTGTGCTGTGTGTGTGTTCTTGTGTGTGTGCATGTGTGTGTGCTGTGTGTGTGCTGTGTGTGTGCTGTGTGTGTGCTGTGTGTGCATCAGTGTTCCCGCTGGCTTTTGAAACTGTCAGTCTTTGTGGACTGGCATCTCTAAATATTACCAGCCCCCCCTAATTTGTGCCAGTCCCAACTTTCAACAAAAAAAAAACGTATGAAATGATTTAGTTTTAATTCTTGCAACATTATGTTCAATGCAAAGATGTTATCTCTGAAGTAACTTAGTTAGATCTATACGCCATCCACACAAACTTCGGTCACATTTTTCTCTTCTTTTTTTATATATTTCGAGACAAGTCACTACAAATGGGTATTTAACCTAGCAATAGACACGGGGAAACCCTGATGGTAACAGACAAGTCGACTTGAATATCACCAATGTTTTGTTCAACAACAAAGATTTATAAGGTAATTTATTTGCCGGTCCACAGGGACTGGCAGTCGCATGAATTACCGGTCCAAGCCAAATTTTACCGGTAAAAAAATGGTAATTACTGGTAAACGGGAACGCTGGTGTGTGTGTGTGTGTGCACGTGTGTGTGTGCGTGCGCCATGAACACTACCCTCAGACACAGTATACTGACTCC
Organism: Haliotis rufescens; assembly: GCF_023055435.1. NCBI lineage: Eukaryota > Metazoa > Mollusca > Gastropoda > Lepetellida > Haliotidae > Haliotis > Haliotis rufescens. The sequence goes on from NW_025963835.1 coordinate 16,727,655, forward strand.
GAGCCAACCAGTCCTTGTTTTAGCCCCTTAATGCCCCAGGCAGGGTAACAACAAGTACCATATATTAATATCTTTTTGTATGACAGGGCCTGGGATCTATTCACTACCCATCCCTGGCAAGTATGAAGACCCAAGTAATATGTAAATGTATATGTTGTCAAAATCATGATAATTTTTCTCACGCTCAGAATAAAATCTTCATCTGGAACACCTTGTATAACACAAAGCAGAATAAAGGTTATACGTTGCAATTTTATGTGATTCTGAACAAGATTTTTATACATACAACCCAAGGCTGTCAGCTTCCTACACTACCTTTTGCCTGCTTTAGACAAAGTTTTCACAGGTGTCATCGATGTTTCGCTTGTCTTCGTACATGCAAAATCAGTCATCGTCATCTGATCAACAGATGCGGGTTTCACCATCACGCCCTGATTGGTGAAACTAACGACATCAGTCATCGTCGAAGTGTCACAAGTTTCTTGTTCAGCCGCATCAGCGGCCCCAGCGAAGCTGAATGGGGACAAGGCAACAGACATAGATTCTGGTTTCACCTGGACATGCTGGTCAGATTTAACAGGAGTATAACAGTCAGTGGTCATTGAAGCATCTACAGAAACAGGTTTAGTATCAGTGTTAGTTTCAGTGGTGGTTGTGCTTGGCAGGATAGGTGAACAGGCTTTCTCCACATTTTGTTGGACGGGGGATACTGATACCGTCTTCACAACACTGATGCTTAAACCTCGTCGTTTTGATTGCGATGTATTACATTTCGACAAGACAGTTGGAGAGTGATACTCTACAGACTGCTTATCAATACTAACTTCAATTTCTTCAAGAGCTTGTTTGCATTCCTGAGACACCTTATTTGGAGATGTTTGCTGCTTCCTGTACTGGATCCGCGGTGTCCGGGGGTACTTTGGAGGACTTTTATTCCGCATGTGGTCACTCTGTGGAGAGGAACTGACAGGTATCTTGGATTTCATCTTGAAATCAGAAGTAGAAGTAGACAAAGTTTTTGATTCCTCTTCCCCTGGCTTGAACTGAGAGAGGCATCCATTAACAGGGGACTTGTCAGTTTCTACATATTCAATCTTGAACCGTTTTGCCAGGTGTTCAGCAGTTTCAGGTGTGTCTTCATGTAGGATGATGGTGGGACTTGGTGTCGGTGGAATAACATTTATGGAAGGAGTCTGAAAAAATATGAATATTGTCTCACAAAGGTGAAGATGGTGAAGGTGCTTCTTGTCACTGTGTATATCTGCTTTATGTGTCATCACAAACGTTCAGTCAACATTCAAGAGCTGGATGTAATTCATTGAATGAACATGATGAAGAGTCATGAACGTAAAACTGAGTGAGTGAGTTGGGTTTAACCCAGATTTTAACAGTATTCCAGTTATATCATTGCATGTCAGCTTAATGTGGGAGGAATGCCCGAAGTGATGCAGGTCTCAGACGTTTACCACTTCGGTGAAACCTATGAGCACAGGTATGGTGCTGACAAACCTAGAAACATAATCGGGGAAAACGAAGATTCGAACCCACAATCATAGGTTTCTGGCATGTACAAGGGCCGCAACTCTGCACAGCAAATCGCAGCGCCTTAGATGACAGGGCCACCCGTGCCCCCTATTCAGGAAATGACATGTCTGTAGCAGTAGGACCCGAAATGTTAAAGTTAGATCATGAAAATGCTAATGAGGGATCATATATTTACGTGGGACAAGGATTTTGTTTTGTTTGTTGCTAAACGCTGCACTCAGCAGTATTCCAGCTATATGATGGCAGCCTGTTAATACGAAATAACCCCTGAAATACAGACAATGAATCGAGACAAAGGTTTTCAGTTTTGTTATTTGACTAACTAAATTAAACTACCTGATATTCCTTTCTGATTTCATCGACTGTGTGTTTGAGTATGGAGGAAACGAAGCCCTCAATCTCTTTGTCCAACTTATCTTCTGCATCGTCCACTTTGTTGCTGGCAACATCTGCAGTCGTGTTTGTCGGCGGTACCGGACTATATAGTTCCTTCTTCAGATTGAATCGTACCTGGCGCAGAAAATAATGATAGAAAATGGGTTACATTTGTTTGTTTCTTGTTTAACACCGCACTCAGCAATTTTCCAGCTATATGACGGCGGTCTGTAAATAATCAAGTCTGGACCAGACAATCCAATGAGTGACATCTTGAGCATCGAACCTCGAAATGAATACACATGAGAGGCTGACCACCAGATCCTGTTAGTCACCTCTTATGACAAGCATGGGTTGCTGGAGACCTGTTCTAACCCTGTGCGTGTTTGGATAAATGACAAAAGAAGGGATAACCATGCTTTGAGTAAGTGAATGTTATTTTATACGACAGTCAGCCTGAAGATCTGACAACCTTTCCTTTCTACTGTGTATTGATTTATTTTTTACAAAAGCATACTAGTTACATTTGTGTGTAACCAGCATTCCTGGTTTGTTGGGAGTAAAAATTATTTCAGACACTGGTGTGCTCTGCGGTGAAACGTTTGACACTAATTAATCATTGTGACAAGCCCACTCAAGTGCGACCCCAAGCGTGATAGAACGTGATGGAAACGGTGTTGAAAACTCAACCCAGGCTTTGGTGTGATGAGAAAATACTAGGCTAGTCCTCTGCCCCCTTCAACACAAACAGTCAAGTACTGTGATCATTTGAAAACATAGACTAGTGCCTCATATAATCAATTCTCTAAGTTCTACCGGGCCATATTTCCTTCATGTATAGAGCTCAAGGACAGATCGTTGCTTTACTAGTTTAGATTTAGTCACAATCTTACAGCATTATTTCCCCCCCTACCACTTTTTTCTTGTCACTCTGTCCTTGTGCATGTTGTTTCAGTGTAGACTGTGGCTTGGTAGTGATGTCCTTGGAGACGGACAAAACAGGAACTGTCTTCGAGCTGACACAACTGAAATCAGGTAGTCATAGCAATAACATTGTTACTCAGGCACAAAAATCAAACCTATCATTGTTCACAGTAAACACAACCCATCAGTAGAAACAAATACACGGATATGATGCTTTCAGGGCCATATGATAGTAAATGAGGAATATTGATTTGGGACATTTTACATTCCATTTGGGAATATTGGCCTCTGGCCATGTGCAGATAAACTCCTGAGTTAGCTCATTTTTTTGTTATGTTTTTAGAGTTTTTTGGGGCAGATTCACATTGGTTCTTACAATGTTAACAAAAATTCTGCATATCCGAAATAAGTAGTATCAACATGATCTTCCCGAGGCAAGGGAGTTAACCGACTAATAAAGTTTTCACCCTTGCCGAACTACGCTGGAATTGCCAGGCTTGATCATAGTTCCGCCAGTGGCTATTACGAGTTATGTCCCTCCTATTGACTAATCAGATACCATTGCTCATATCACTTGCATTTGCTTCAAACAAGATGGCAGCACCCAGTCAAGACGATCTAGCCGATAATCAAGATCTTTATTGTATATGTTGTAAGGAAACACTTGAGCACCTTGATAAAAAAAATAAAATTTGAAAAGATCTGCAAAATATCTGTCGACGCCTAGTTGACAGTACACATGCTTTGCTAATCCTGCAGTTGACCGAAATCTTCACGTTGAAATCCACATTGGTTGCGAAGCAGATGTCTAACTGGACTATGCCATGATGCAGAGACTCGTTAGTCCAGCCAAAATGTAACTCCGGAATTCCAGCCTAGTTCGTAAGGGTGGAAACAGGACTCATATAGTCAGTTAATGCCCTTGTCACAGAAAGATGTACCAAGATATTATATTGTTGACATTACTTTTGCAAATATATTGACATTCAAGGAATTATGAAATAATACAACTAACATGCCCAATGGAAGTTACTCTGCACAGGGAATTGTGGCATCTTAGACAACTGGGCCACCTGTGCCCCCTAGTCCGAAATGAGCTACAGACTAGTTGGATATAACGACTGTTGTCTACCCCTTGACATTGTACCACAAATGTAGAGAAAAAATTATAATGTGTCCTGCGGGACGTACAGTAATATTCATTGTAGCTTGTATTGTATTGTATTGTAGCTACAGCATATCAAAAGCAGCTATGGGCATGATTGGTGTCAGTTATTTCATCCATCAATTGTGACCACTGTACACATGACCATTGATTCATTCCAGGCTCTCATGTAATAATGTAAACGTACAGTACACCATTTCATTACTTTACAGGACCCTCATACTGCCTGCAAGGACCCTTAAAATAGTGAGTGAGTGAGTTGGGTATAACGCCGCTTTTAGCAATATTCCAGCAATATCACGGCGTGGGACACCAGAAATGGGCTTCACACATTGTACCCATGTCGGGAATCGAACCGGGGTCTTAGCGTGACGAGTGAACGCTTTAACCAGTAGGCTACCCGACCACCCCGACCCTTAAAATAAATCGGTGGGGGGTCTCCTGGACCCCCTCTTTTGCAAGTCAAGGTAAAACCCTTATATATTCAAATACTACACATCATATCTCTCAGGAAGGACCAAGAGCATAATGCATGCCACAGATTCTCTGTATTCTTTACCTGAGAGGAGATTTCCGTTTTGTTGAAGATGTTGGAGTTCCATACAGTGTTTTCCTAATGTTGAAGGCATAGCTGGTAGTTGGCAGTTTGTTTCGGACATTCCCAAGAGGTGTCCGCCCAGGGCTGTTCACCCTTGTCTGTGATTCTCTCAGTATCTGACAACACAAAAGTAGGAAGTAGGATAAGAGCTTCCTCTGGCCCACTAGAAATGTCAAATTTTACAGTTGCAGGAAAACTGTTCAATTGGTAGACATCTACCCATTTTTCTTACATTTGAAAGTTTGCACTTTGATCATGATGATAAAATACATTAGCAATTACCGTATTTGACGTAATAAGCGACCAGGGCGCTCTCAAAATTAGAAATAGGGGGCTCTGATTAGAATATTATTTTGGTGAGAAAAAAAAACAGTTGAAAGATAATTTCGTGGTTTATGCTGACAGGCTGAAATGTTTATGTACAACAGATATACTTTGCCAGATTTTAATTGCCCATACTTAAGGGTGCATATAACACACGAGTGTTATACGGGAATAAATAAGTCTTGTGTACATTTATCAATTGGAAGGGATGCTAATTGGGCTTGTTCACTAGCCAATAAATTAGCAAATATCGCCGTGGCCGCTAATTACGTCGAATATGGTAGTATCGTCAAAATCAGTGAAAACACCTGATCTTTCAAAGTTCAAGAGAAAATGTAAGTTACTAAGCATAACAAAAGCCTTGACCCCAGATGAAGATTTTACCACATGTTTGTACTGTGTTTAAAGGTATCTTCATCTAAGAAAATTTGCATAGGTCAAGGACTTGCTTGTTTTCTAATTTTAGTAGTATGCTTCTGGAAAACTTCCAAAAACAGCCTTTAAAACACAGTTAGCTTTCCCAAAGACCAACATTTGGTCCATGAAATAAATTTATCTTGAAACATATATCTACAACAAAACAAAAATAAATGGAGCCCAGAACAACATGAACAATGATTCATTTCATCCCAGAGCTAAGGCAATCTAGACTTGCCAAATCATTCTAGATTTGTGCATGTTGAGTTCTAGTTCTTATTCCTATGAACAAATTTGATAACTATCTTAAATATTTGTAAGAGTTTTCCTCATTTCCTAAATTATGCATGTCCCATAGAACAAAAAGGGCTTGTGAAGAAACACCACTAATCCAAGCAACGAGAAACATCTGAAAAGTGCCCATACAATCAGCATGGATCAACTCAATTTGAATGATTTGAGTATTATGATTATAAACATGTCAAATGTCACACAACTGCAAAACGAACACACATCCTGTATAAATTATCACACCTTTTTCGTTTGAGTATTTTCCTTATCATGCAGGATACTTGCAAAACTGAAGTGGTCCATTCTTGTAGAATCATCAATGATTCAAGTTCTGGGAAACATCTGAAATATCAAGATGAAAACTGTTATAAGGCAGGAAACAACTTTCATTTACAACAGGAATGAAAAGATCGCATTCCAGCTTTCAACTCAGTTCTAAGATGTGTTCCAGTTTCATCATGTTCATGTGTGTTGACGTTTTCTGACATCAGTCTTTTTTGTTTTCCTTTATCGCCCAGAATGACATTATGATCGTACCTTGTTACTGAGAACAAATACAAAGGTTCACTCAATTTCGGGACGGATGTCAATAAGGTTTAAAAGGTTTATAAGCTTTCAAGTTTCATGACTAACGGTGTGGTCAAGGATAGACATTCAATTTGAATCAGTGAATTTCAAGATGACAGTTCACCTTATCAGTACGTGTAGCAAAAGCTAAAACGGTAACTTTCACAAATAATTTAGACAATAAAGTAAAAATTCGAATAAAGCTGCTAAACCGTAAATATGTAGTACAACAATCGGAGTCTCAAAATGTCCACGATGCTCCTAATAGCAATACGCACTGTGTCGAAGCTTGTCAATGTCGGTGCAAAAACCAGCATCGGACTTCAGTGGTTAAGGTGAACAGTAGCAAGTCATTGCTGAAGAATGAGTTTCGAATAGAAAACGTGGATCTGTACAAATTTACAATTTCGCAGGTAGTACTAGCAAAATGTTCACCTAAGGCGTCGCATGCGATGTGATCACAAACTTCCCAATGCGTTTTCCTTATTATGCTGGCTGGAGCTGGCAGCCATTTCGAAATTGGTACGTACGTTCTGATTGGTTAATCCTAAGTCTCGTTTGGTCGAGATATTATGTTTTCTTTGTTAAGGCATAAGAATAAGTAAAAAGTATTTGCATAGTTTCTTGATTTTCATGAATAACTAGACACACCAAGATAAATCATTTTGAAAGATGTTTTAAAATTGTTGACAGGTCGGTACTTGTTTACATCACGTGACATTCCAGCGGGCCTGCCAAAATGGACAGGATGGATGCAACGTTTAGGCGAACGATGACAAACGTCACGGACGTTTTGTTCCCTGTCAGTAAGACAGCACGTGATCCGCAAAGACAACAGATAATTAAACCAGGTTGTTAACTTGAGCTTTAGGTATTGTTACACGTTCGTCATTGTCCATTATCAGTGATCAAAACGTGGTGAGACAGTACATTATGTCGTGACAAGCCTGTTTACACATTCATTGAACTTCACACATTATATATAACCGCCGTCATAAAGCTGGAATATTGCTGAGTGCGGCGTTAAACAACAAACAAACAATTATACAAAATATATCATACGACTATCACAAATCCCTTACACTAACCAGGACTTGAATGACCCATTTATAAATGTTGATCTATGCTTGTTCGCAAACTAAAAGGAAAGATGAATTTAATTATTGTTCTATATAAGTGTCATTGTAGGCCTATGTTTATATAACATGAAAAATAGAGGATCGCACCGAGTGTCTTTTGATATCTAAGATATCAACATCAGCTAATGAACGTATAAAACCCAAGGCTTGCGATTTCTTATATCAAAAGACACAAGGGCAATGTATTTATCATCCAAAGTCATTGTTTCATATTTTTCAGTTTGTAAACAGTAATAATCAATGTCTTAAGTGTGAAAATTACAGCTAACCAGCTTCAGTGGCAGAGAGATTAATGATGTCATTCGATTGTGACATGGTAGCAGTTAAACAGATTACAGCACAATGGTCTGCTTAGCATTGTGATGCAATTTCATTGTAGCGATGTCTCTAATTTTTTATAATTTAAAAATATTTCTCTCTATTTTTCACGTTTGCCTTTCCTGTATTTCAGGTAACGAGTATGTAACCAATCTTCCCCTGCAGATGGCGCTGTTCTTTAATGCTTGCTACTCTCCATTGTGGATGATTACATCTGCTGTTGTCATTGAAGCCAAGGTATTGCGCCATGTATTGGCATTGTTTTTTATAGTAATATAGTTATCAGTAGCAACACTGTCAAGTCTATCTGTAATCTGTCGTTTCGTGGTCTTGAGGTCAGCTTTATTGTGTCGCCTTCTCTCTGGCGCAACGGGGAATGGGTGACCCAGTCCTCTAAGGCGCCGTGATTTGCTGTGCAGAGTTGCATCCCTTGTACATGCCAGAAACCTATGATTGTGGGTTCGAATTCCGATTCGCCCCGATTATGTTTCTAGGTTTGTCAGCACCACATCCGTGCTCGTGGGTTTCACTGAAGTGTTAAACGTCCGAGACCTGCATCACTTCGGGCTTTCCTCCCACATTAAGCTGACACGCTGTGATATAACTGTAATACTGTTAAAAGCAGCGTTAAATTCAACGCACTCACTTTCTCTGGTGCAATTAAACATGCTCTCTTGATAAACTTGCCTTGTGTTCTGATGGAGCCAACAAGAGGGTCACAAAGGGCCATCCTAACCTAAATTGAGTGCCAACCAAAACATACAGATTGACTGCAGTCTTACTACAACTCCCTTTAGGAACCATGCATTACTACTTATTTTGATTAGTTTGTTGAGGTGAAAGTATTTCTCCTTGGTATGTTCTTAGATCATGTAGACCGCCTCCATGGTCTAGTGGTAGAGCGTCCGCCCGGAGAGCGGAAGTTCCGGGGTTCGATCCCCGGCCGCGTCATACCAAAAGATGTTAAAAGATGGTACTTGTTGTTACCCTGTCTGGCGATCGGCATCAAGGGGCTAAAACAAGGACTGGTCGGCTCGGAGAACATAATACTGTGTCTGAGTGGGGTAATCATATTAAACTGCGGCATGGTATCTCAGTGAGCTAGCACTATAAATTGGCATCAGTCCGGACTAGTACAAGCAGCCACACAAACACACACACGTACATGCACGTCGCTTTATAAGTGCAATAAACTTGGACACGATGTTTAACCCCATTTCACTTCAACTCAAATATGCTTCATAGTTTCATTCAACAAGGGGAAATGCTACTTTATTTTTTTTTCCTTTCAGTTTGCGTACCTCAACATGTTGTATCAGATCATCGTGACTGCTGTCTTCATCGCCTACAGCATCATAGAGATAGTCCGGCTATATCTTGGCTATGTGGGCAACCTCATGGAACGGGTAGGTTGTATACACCATGTCACATGTACATCGTGTCACAGGTGACCGATAATGATCCGGGTTAGAATTGGTCTTCAGCAACCCATGCTTGTCATAAGAGGTGACTAACGGGATCGGGTGGTCAGGTACTCTGGCTTGGTTGATGCATGTCATCGTATCCCAATTGCGTGGATCGATGCTCATGATGTCAATCACTGGATTGTCTGGTCCAGATTATTTACAGACCACCGTCATATAGCTGGAATATTGCTGAGTGCGGTGTTAAACAACAAACCAACCAACCCAATTGCATAGGTCAATGCTCATGATATCAATCACTGGATTGTCTGGTCCAGACTTGATTATTTACAGATCGCCATCATATAGCTGGATTATTGCTGAGTGCGATGTTAAATAACAAATAAACAAATGATAATGACAACCTGGGTTTGAATCTGAATGATTACAATGTGTAAAGCCCATTGCTTGTGTACCACACCCAAATATTGCTACAAGCATCATAAAACATTCTCTCACTGACACCCCCATTTTGTGGATTGATGTTCCATGTCAAACACTGGTTTGCCTGAGACGGGCCAGACTGCTTCCTCCAACGTTAAGCCGACATGCCATGAAATAACTGGAATACTGTTCAAAGCAGCATTAATTAGGCTGATATGGGGGCCTCATATTGGATATATGAAACTGCCATATAATAACTGTGTTTTCATCTACCATAACATCAAATTGTAAAATGTATCCATTTGCAAGGGACGTAACTCCATTTTCTCACCACCCAGGCTGATATCAATTGCCCATTCAAAATGCATGGACAAGCCTTATCAGCGCAGCATGTGGTGTAATACGTTTCTGTTTATTACACTGACAATAATGTATAGTATCAGTTATGGTGTCCTTAGTTGCCGTATACAATGTCATATTAGGTTAACAGAAAAAAGTTAACAGATATTTTTCTGCTAACCTAATATGACACCGTATACGGCAACTAAAGACACGATAACAAGTTTATTATGCCGAAAAGTTTACACTATTGTATCTTTGTCGCACATGTCATGTCAAAACTCAAAACTTAACACTTATGACATTAAGGGTCAAAGGGAGACTACTCTTCAAACCTCAGAGGCCAAACCTTGTTGATAATTTTTACTTTATGTGATCTTTATTTAAGTCATGAATGTGATCCAAAAAAACATTAACATCCTTGCACATCAAAATTAATATTTAAATACAAAACATTGTCAAATAACAATTTCTGTACCAGAATTTTCATGTGAAATATGTGAGGTGGGTGTTGGTAAATCAAACCTGGCTGTAACTGACGGTATACGGTCTCATATTAGGTAAGTAACAACCATCTTGGATTTTTACTGACGGTATACGGTCTCATATGGGGTTAGTAGTTCTGCTCTCTGGTTGGTCAATCTCACTTTGGGGCCTAATAATATGTCATGTGCTACAGGTCCCCGAGCTGGCCGGCTTCTGGCTGCTGACGGTGCTGCTACAACTGCCTCTCATTCTGTTGATGACCTTCAATGAAGATGCCAAGATAGTTCCCCTGGAGCGTGCCGTGAACATAGTGAAGGCTCTGTTTATTGTGTTTGAGGTGATTTGTGGCTACTTTGCTATTAGGATCATGGTGAATTATCAAGTCACGAAGTTTCATCTTCAGCAGTTCACAGACCTGGAGCAGATAGAGGACCCTTACTACCAGCATGATGATGGATATGTCATGTGATCTGACAATGGATATGTCATGTGATATGCCAACACATGTGATATGTCAATAGATATGTCAACAAGAGATGTGTCATGTAGAGTGGTGGTGTATTTTGAGAGATACATTGTCAGAAATTTCATGTTTTGTTAACAGACGCTGTTTATATTTCTATATGGTCAACAGTATGTCAATGACTCAACATGTGACCAGTCAACATGGTCATCTGTGATCCAGGTAAGAGAGGAACTCATGCATAATAGCGAGGATCTGTCAGATGTACATGTAGCCTTCATCCCTGGGTAACAGATACTGATCTGATCAAATAATTCTGACATTGATGTCTCATAGCAACTACCACATCTGTCCATAATGTAACGCTGTCTGTCCAACTCCATTGGTACTGACTTGCATCTATTTTCCGTCCATTTTATGAATCAGCTGATCCTTTGGAAATACTGACATACTCTCCATAGTGCTGTTTTTGACCGTCCAAAGGAATGCTTCAGAAAGTAGTAAGCTCCTGGTGCAGAACTAAGTGGTGTAGGCTCAACCTGTTCAGGATAACTGTCAACAAGGTTTTGCTAATACTATTGCCCAGACTGTCAGTTACAGGAATGTCACAGTTGTCAGGAATAATTATTAATTTCTGTAGCATAATTTGTGATACATTGATACACTAGTGGAGTATCATGAGATAAAAGTCAGTTGATACAGCACTATACCAGGCTACACTACACAAAAGAAGTTTAAGAAATGCCATGAGAGATTAACTATGGTAATATGGAAGAATCAGTGGGCCCTTGACTTCTTTTGAGTAGCATAGATTGTTTGTATCTATGTGAGTAAGTCAGTGTACATGGGGCATATATTGTATCACAGCCCTTGTATTGAGATACAAATAGTAGCTGCCCACATCATTACCTCCAGGTCAGGAGAGTCTTGTACATGGTTTGTACATGTGTATAGCATGTATATGGTTGTAACTTGTTGACAAACGTTATCTCAGTTGTAATTATGTCATTATATTTATTTTACCATTTTATTACAATAAATCATATATTTCTAGGAGGAGTCTTCTGTTTTTGATGCAAAGAGTGCACCAGCAGTGTTCATTTCTAAAAGTGAACTTGACTTGTCTGTCCAATTTCTCTGCTGATCTATACTATAGACAGAAACAGGGACTTCAGTCTCTACAATCATATGCCTGTCCATGAAATACAAGACCTGCTGATTCTCACAGTTTAAAATTGATTTAATTGCTCAATCATTCAAATATAACCAATACTTTTGAAGACGTCACAAAATAGTTTATTGTCTACAACAAGGCTTATTTTCAAAGTATATGTAAGCATACATTTTTGCGGAATATAAAAAAGCTAGTACACTGCACTTGCTTGCAAAAGTCTGAACATCTGTGCGATATCAGACCATGGTGCAAGATCCACATCTTTATGGCACTGAACCAAGAATCACGAAGAACAAGCCATGCATGACAACTCTGCCCAACTTCATTCCATTCGTGTGCTCATTTCTGGTGTGGTCCGCCGTGATAATGCTGAAATATTGCTAAAAGCTGCGTAAAAAAACACAATCACTCCCTCAATCCAATGGTGTGTTGGGAGTGATTTTTGCTGGGACATGAAAACTAGTACCCTGCACACTCTCGTTCATTCAAGGATGTGAGAAATGAAGACACTTCGTTATCACCACGATTCCTTGCTGATGAAGTAAGTTAGGAGAGCGAACAAGAAATACTCTTGCATTCAATATGACATCTTGATCTGGGATAACACCGTGTCTTGTTCATGTCTCTCCTTGGCCTGGGCTCATACACTTGCATGTACGCATTAAGACACCATTTCAACAGGGGTCGCAATGGGCCAGTCTGGATGCTTGGATATTCACAGATTCTGTTCAAAGTTCCTTTGTGTTGCTTCCACTAACATTGGAGAAACGTTTCGCTTGAAGCCAGATGCAATCTCCACTGTCTTCGTCACCTTGGTGGCCAGGGACAGAAGCTCCTCAGGTTTCTGCAAACATTCATATTGCTGTCATTCCTTTATACAAAGCCTGCTATAGGCTTGAAGGTCATAAAGTGCAACCACTACTTTGCATGCTTGCTCAAAATCTAGTAGCCTATGTCTATAATTGACATTTAAAGCAACTCGCCCTAGACAGATCTAAAATGTGAATGAGTGAGTGAGTGAGTATGGTTTTATGCCGCTTTTAGCAATATTCCAGCAATAGCACAGCGGGGGACAAGAAAAAAAAGATTCACACATGGTGCCCATGGGGGGAATCGAACCTGGGTCTTCAGTGTGACAAGCGAACGCTTTAACCACTCGGCTACCCCACTGCTCCAAAATGTGAAATATTTGTGGTACTTCACAAAATGTTGTCCCTATGACTATCATTAATAAAAACTGACAATCTCAAACAGGGGTCAGGTCATTGCTTAGGAGACGACTTGCACATAATCGTGTCCACAGTTTGATGACGACAAATCGATGACAGGTTTTAATTTAGGTAAAATATATGTATCAAAAAGTATAATTTCTCATCACGATATGGCTGAAATATTGCCGATGTGACGTAAAGCTTTAACTCACTCACTTGATGACGACAAGCCCATGAAAGCATGACAAATTACACATAACACAGGGATTAATGATATAGTCTGGTAAATAAAGCTTAGAAGCATACTGTTCAAAGATCGATGTTGTGTGGTCCAGTAAGGGTTAGTCAGACACAAATTTGAAATGTTGTGACGTGCACTTGGTGCATGTAGACATAAATATTAGGTTGCATTTTCAATAATAGGTTTCACTGGCGCATGTTTTAATAGAGCTAAATCAAGACCAGCAATAAATCCATTTGATTAATAGAACCTACTTCTACTTCTCCGAATATGAGCGGCAAGTCATATGATTCAGCCATCTTCAACACGGTTTCCATCTCGATGACTTGCTTGTTGGGGAACTCAACTGGGGAAACAAGTCACCATGGTAACAGCTCCTGAACTTTTTCAATAAATGCAGGGTGAGTAGTAACATACATGTATAAATCACGTCGCTAAGTGTCAGATTTGACTCTCATGCTGCGCATTCAGTTCCAAATTCAATTACTGTATTCAACGTAATAAGCGCCCAGGGTGCTCTCAAAATTAGAAATCGGGGGCTCTTATTAGAATATTATTTTGGTGAATAAAACAGAGTTAAAGGAAAAATTTCGTGGTTTGTGCTGACAGCCTGAAATGTTTATATACGACAGATATATTTTTCCAGAATTTAATTACCCATAATTAAGGGTGCATATAACACACGAGTGCGTATTATACGCGAATTTAAAAGACTTGTGTACATTGATCAATCGCAAGGTTGCTAATTTACCAGGGATTGTTCACTAGCCAATATATTAGCAAATATCGCAGTGGGCGCTTATTAGAGCGGGACGCTTATTACGTCGAATACGGTAAATTGTAAATTATATTCACAACAAATAGTATGTTTAAGTAGTTTCTGGAAGCTGAATACTATCCCATCCATTACATCACGTAACATGAATAGTAACGAGGTATATTTATTAAGCACAATGTGATTGCTTAGTGTGATCTTAAGGCACTGGGAACTTATCTTAACTTGCTACCATTAATTAAATGGGGCCATTGGCACTTTGCTTAACAAGGAGCGAGTTAGTTAGATTTCAACGCTGCTTTGAACAGTATCCCTGTTGTATCAAGGTTTGACAGCTTAATGAGGTGAAAACTTTGGTGAAACCCACAAGCATGGGTATGGTGCTGACAAACCTAGAAACATAATCGAGTCGAACCGGGATTCGAACCCACAATCATAGTTTCTGACATGCCCTAAGGAAGCAACTCTTCACAGCTACTTGTGGCGCCTTAGACAACTGGGACAACTGGGCCACCTGTGCCCCCTTTTATGCAAGGAATTTCTGACAACAAAAATCAGTGACATTTTCAGTAAATAAAACCTCATGTACACACACCGGTTGCATGGTATGAGTGTATCAACGCAACATTTTCCCTGTGCATAATTATCATTGATAATAGAACTAAATATATCTCATCCACTCAAATCTACATTTGTGTTTGTTTGATTTTTATAAATTGCTCAAATAACCGTTCCATGTACCTTGTACATAAAGTGCATACAGGGAGCCAGCTGTGTCCGGGTTTTTCATAACTTTGACACGTCATTATTTATTAACCAATCACAGCCTTGGTCGCACATTAGTTTCGTTACAAGGCTTGTTCGGCTTTGTAATGTACTGTCATCGATCGATAATGTGAGTAGGTTGGCGATCGGACCAATTTTCTTCCGAAAAACTTAAAATATAACAACACTTATTTAGATTCTACATGTATAACATCCAGTCATAAAATAATACAGACTGCTTTGATTAATTTACACAAAGTATTTTTTTTTTTTACGCATGCAGTTTGAATCATCGTCCACGATGCCACTGTGAAATAATTGTACCACTGTACCATTCACTACCATCATTACGTAATGTGAACCTCAGCAATGAATATCTGTACAACGCTCTTTCCTAGAACGCGGGGTCGGTTTCTTGGACCCCGATGACAGCGGTACATCGAGGGATCACTGTATTGCAAAAATGGAACATACTCCCAACTACACATATACCAAATTTCATTACTTCTGAAAGAAAATGGATGGGTAATGGCCATAAAGAGGTTTTTCAACATGGCAGTCCTTGGAACAAAACGGGGTGTCATCACTGGTGAGAATACGTATCTGAAGTTTTAGCATCACCTGTTCAGTGGTTTCTGAGGAAAGATGTTTATGACTGATGATGGACAAACATCATGACACAATAAACATTTGTCAAGATGGATAAATGGATAATGAAAAACGCTCACCTCCAGTTACTATCAGGGAAGAACGGCCAACAAAGTACTTCACATCAACAGCTGATAAAGCTTCCTCAATAATCTTCATGCTGCAGACAAACCAACATTAATGAATGTCCTGATGGGGTGTACTGTTAAGCGTAAAACAATGGAAAAAAAATATGGTAAACGTTTACCTGTCGTCCACAGTCACATTGACAAGATAGCAGATGTAATCGATGCTGGGTCGGTCCGCTTCTTTCTCTGCAGGCAGTGGGAGGGAGGTGGCTGTCCGTCTATAAACCAGAATTGAAATATAATATTAGAGTCTGTTACTTGAGTGAGTCAGTTGGGTTTAAAGCAGCTTTGAACAGTATTTCAGTTATATCATGTTGTGTCAGGTTGATGTGGGAGGAAAGCCCAAAGTGATGCATCTCTTAAATGTTTACCACATAGGCGAAACCCACAAGCACCGGTGCTGACAAACCTAGAAACATAATCGGTGCGAGCCAGGATTCAAACCCACAATTAAATGTTTCTGGCGTGCCCAAGGGACACAACTCTGCACAGCAAATTGCAGCACATAAGACAACTGGGCCATCTGTAACTTGAACTTAAGGACGCAATTTGACAGCAAATAGTATGTACTTAATCTTACATAGACAGTGTGGGAGCCAATTCATTTTACATGTATAGTGAGTATGGCTGGTTTTCTTCTTTAATGCCGCACTCAGCATTATTCCTGCTATATATAGCAGCGGTCTGTAAACATACTAAACAATCAAGTTTGGACCAGACAATCCAGTGATTGACTTCATGAGCATCGATCAACGCAATTGGGATACGATGACATGCATCAACCAAGTCAGCGAACCTGACCACCCAATCCAGTCAGTCGCCTCTTACGACAAGCAGAGTCGCCTCATCGACATGCACGGGTTGCTGAAGACCGTTTGTAACCCGGATCTTCACGAGTTAGTATGGCAGGTTCTTCATCTTACATGTGAGTGAGTGAGTGAGTTTTTTTATTTTATGCCGCTTTTAGCAATATTTCAGCAATATCACGGCGGGGGACACCAGAAATGGGCTTCACACATTGTACCCATGTCAAGAATCGAACCCGGGTCTTCGGCTATCGAGCGAACACTTTAACCACTAGGCTACCCAACCGTCCCTCATCTTACATGTACAGGGAGTATGGTGTCTTGAGATTCAGCATGGCCAGCCCCAGTTCATGTTTCCCGGTTCCCTCGTCCCCGACAATCTGGAAACAGGATGTAATAACTGAGGTATGGAGGAAATAGTCATTGGCTGTTTAGGGACATCTGTTCTGGAAAGTTTGAATCAGTTCATCAAAACAAATCATTTGCAAGCTCAAGCTTTGTGAAACCAAATTGGCAATGAACAGTCAGACAATGAACTTCTTTGAAAATGGAAAAAAACTGAGGAAGTCGGTGTGAGGTGAAATGGGTCTTAATGTCGCATTCAAGATTATTGCACTTATACAGCAACGTGCATACACATGTGTCTGTGTGTGTGTCTGTCTGCTTTTACTAGTTCAGCTGGGTTTTTTGTGCCAGCAGTAGGGCTGGGACGAGTCCGAATTTACTATCTTGGTACCCATCCCCCTATTACCCGACCCTACCCGGGTACCCACTGTAGGTTTAAAGAGATGGGTGCAAAATGTCCGATTGGGCATTTTTTCACCATAGCACTGGTAAAACGTATTTAGATACATGTGTTAAACAATCTGGTCATGCATACACTGAAGTTGACTCAAGTTATATCTTTATTCAAAGATATGAAAAGTTAGAAGGAATGGGTGCATAGTCAGAAAGAGTGAGTTTGGTTTTACGCCGCTTTTAGCAATATTCCAGCAATATCATGGCGGGGTACACCAGAAATTGGCCTCACACATTGTACCCATAGTCAGAACAATGCGAACATTTGTGACTTGTAGTGTAACCTTAGAGTTCTAGATAATTTTTGTCATTAAACAATATATCACGTGACTAACCACTGGTCAGGGTAGTCCTGTGGGTACCCGGGTCCTATTCAATACCCACCCGACCCGGGTACCCAAATTACCCGTCCCAGCCCTAGCTAGCACACTGAAGTTACCCTGTATCTTTTGGTATGACAGGACTTGGGATCGAACCATTAATATTCGACTTTCCAGGCAAATGCTCCATCCACTCGACCACAAAGGTGACCAGATGACTGAGCAGACGAAACTTGCTTTAACAGGTTCAGCAGCAAGACTGCCGTCTAGTGGACACACCTATCTTGTGTTTTGGCCGCACCACTAGCCCTGGCTTCACTTATAGCACATGTATATCTGATCCTTAGGGTTACCTGTTGTAGGGTAAGGGTTGGTCTAAATCTAGCCTTAGCCCTTGGATCTCCATTCCGATCAAGCACCCCTTACGATCATTAGGGATTGGCACCCATTATGATACTAAGTGTTGGGCAACACAGAGTTATCGCCCCTGAACAAAGACTTTTGTTTGCTCCTTTCTATTCGTGACCACTCGCATCTTTTCGGAGCCTATGTACAAGCAGGCTCGTCTCGTGGGTTTGATTTGTGGGCCGTATTGTGTTTATTGTTTAACGTACTCAGCAATATTCCAGCTACATGATCGATGGCTAGGCCAGTGAATATAACCTTTATGTCAAGTGCCAAGCAGAGTAACAAGCATTAGCTCCGCCAATGGGTTAGCTATTGTAGGCTAAGGGTTGGTCTAAATCTAGCCTTAGCCCTTGGATCCCCATCTAGATCAAGCACCCCTTTACGATCATTAGGGATAGGCACCCATTTATGACACTAAGGGTTGGGCAACACTTGCCAATCATGCTTTTCGGATTCTCAGGGTTAGTTATGTGTTAGGGATGAGGTTAACTATCTCACCTCGAAAATATTTCAATGCAATCCAAAGCATATGTGAGAATCTGTACTAATTGTATCAAGTTTTGAGTTATGAATACACAGTGCCTTTTAGGAAGTGGTCACAGGAACAAATGTTATCCCAAATATAACCTTTGTTAAGTTTTGAGTTTCGTGGAAATAAGTGCATTCTGTGCATGTGCACAAATGAAAACACTCGGGGGTGATGATCATGAGGTAAGCAGGACTCATTATTTGTGATAGTGCTTGTGACTGCCTGAATTGGCTCAGGCTGCCAGACGTGGCTTTCGTGTCACTGATTTCATGTGCTCTTTGATCCTTAGGGCACAGGAACTCGTTATTGGTCAGTAAATAAAAAACTTACATATAAGGGGGTATATATTTTTATTTACTGACCAATAAGGAGTTCCTGTGCCTCAGGGTGAGTTGTGTTTGGGTTAGGGTAGGTTACCCCCCCCCCCCCCCCCCCCACCCCACCCCCCCCCCCAACTCTTTCCTAAATCCGTACAAGTATCGGGTTTCGTGGGGAAAATAGCTATTTGACAGGCTCCTAAATGTAAACAATCGGGTGCTGAGCACCTGGTAAAAGAGCATTAATTATTTGTGATATTGATAGCTCCCGTGTTGTCTCTGTTAACTCAGTAACATAGCTTAGAGCTAGAACGCTGCCGGTGAAGTGCAGTACTCGCGGTCCCGTTGTAACGACACTGGGTACATTTCATAAACATCTTGTAGGCAATCGAAAACCGAACAACACACAATTTCTAGACCATTCTGGGTCAGGAAACTTAAATAACATCTGTTGATAATATTAATTGCTCTCACCAATACTGTACATTCTTGTCGATTGGGAAGTTTGCTAAAGGGAGTCAAAATGGACGTCATTTTCACAAGTTTGACAAATCCATAACATCAGTAGTTCACCAAGAAATCACATCAAATTTCCCGCATTTGTCACAGTGTGAGAGTTATCTCCCCTGAACAAAGACATTCGTTTTCATTCGTGACCACTCGCATCTTTTCGGAACCTATGTTCAAGCAGGCTCTTCTCGCGAGGTCGATTCGTTGACAGGGAACTCATTTCTCGGCTGCATTTTGTTTCTTTGTTTGTTACTCTCAGCAATATTCCAGCTACATGATACGTTGGGGCGGTCGGATAGCCAAGTGGTTAATGCGTTCGCTCGTCACGCCGAAGACCCGGGTTCGATTCCCGACATGGGTACCATGTGTGAAGCCCATTTCTGGTGTCCCCCGCCGTGATATTGCTGGAATATTGCTAAAAGCGGCGTAAAACCATACTCACTCACTAATACGTCCGACGTGAGTTACATATACGGTAAACTCTCGTGAATGTATACGCTATGGATACGCCAAATTCATGGTTTTTCGATGAAAGCTCGACCTATGACAGCGTACTGTCTTTCACACGCTAGGTGCAAGTTACTCTAAAACGTTGAAGTGTGACAGGCCCATAAGAAAGAATTCTGAGCCATATTTGTTGAAACTTGTCTTTCAAACGTTGCAATAACATTGAAGAAAATAACTGTACATTACTGAGTGATTGTGATAACCAAACATGAACGAATCCGAGAGAAAATAAAGTTGATCTTTTATTAGTAACCCAATTCGTCAACAACTGAAGCAATAAACAAGTAAGCGAGGCGAGATGAAATGGGGTTAACGTCGCGTCCAAGTATTGCACTTATATAGCCATACCGCAGCTTAACATGGATACCCCACTCAGACACAGTATACTGAATCCGAACCGACCAGTCCATGTTTTAGCCCAACAAGATGGCGTCACGTGACCGGATGGATAAAAGAATAAAAGATGGATAAAAGAAGAAGAACAATGTTTCAAGCATTCCTTTGAGACACGCTGTCGTGCTTTTGTCTTTGTCTCTGTAACCCTTCCCCGACATTACATGCAGACATACTACCAAACATTCACTTTAATCGAAATTCTTGAATTGTATAATGAACTTGCTACTTGCCAATACGACATCGTTTTTTTGTTGGTTACCCAGCCATGTTGGAATTACTGAGAACACAATGGCCGATGCTGCTGCTAAAGCAGCACTCAACAAATCTGTGACGCCTCCTCTTATTCCATACACTGATCATGCGCCAGTGATTGGATCATATATCCGAGATCTGATGCAGAAGAAGTGGGACACCCATGTAGGTGTTAATAAAGTACATGAAATTAAACCAAACATCGGTTACGCCTCCTTGGGTTGTCCAGATTTGAAGAGGTAATTTTACGACGATGTCGCATTGGCCATTCTCGTTACACCCATGAATATTTGTTGAAAGGGGAGGGTCCTCCGTTTTGTATCCCTTCTGATGAGAATCACAGTCAAGCATGTCCTGCTTGAATGTACTGATTTTGCCATCACAAGGGATAACTATGTCATATCATCGTCTGCTAAGGATCTTTTTAATTAAATGTAGTTCTCATTTAATTATTGGCTTTTTAAAAGAAATTGAACTTATCAATAAATTTTAATGTACATAGTTGTTTCTTAAATTGGTAGTGTCTAATTGTGAACTGAGATTGTTATTGGCTGTGCCCTTGACAGGGTTAAAGTACAGTAACATTATTGTCCCCCTGAGAGGGTATAGTATAAGTCCATATCATTCAAAGTACGTTATTCCTTTCATAGTTTCAATCGTAGAATGAGTGGGGTTCTTTTAAATTTCGGCTGAATTTCCTAATCATCGCCAACATCCGAAGGGATGATGTAAATCCTGCTGGGGACCCATCTTCCCGAGGCAAGTGAGTTAACTGACTATAAAAGTCCAGTTTCCACCCTTGCCGAACTAGGCTGGTATTATGGAGTTACATTTTGGCTGGACTAACGAGTCTTTGCATAGTCCAATCAAAATCGCGCACCGAAATCGAAATCCGGTTCGTAAAGTGTCATACAGATTTCGGTCGACTGCAGGATTTGCAAAGCATGTGCAATCTTTTCAGGTTTTGAATCAAGGTGCACACGTGATTTGATGCACTTCGCGATGTAAGACTCGTTTTAATCACAATATAGATCTTGATTATCGATCAGATCGTCTTGACTGGGCGCCACCGTTTTGTTTGAAGCAAATGCAAGTGATACGAGAGGTTGAATCTGATTGGTCAATAGGAGAGGCATAGAAAGGACATAACTCGTAATAGCCACTGGTGGCGCTACGATCGAGCCCAGGAATTACAGCCTAGTTCGGCAAGGGTGGAAACTGGACTTTTAAAGTCAGTTAACTCTCTTGCCTCGGGAAAATGCTGGGGACCATGCAGGTAGCAAAGGTACTATAAGTCCCCATGGACCCAAGCATGGTGATCTACCTTCAGCTGCTGGCGATCTATAGCCCTTGTATTGTAACATTTCGTGATATCTTTTTATGTTTGCTAGTTTTAACTATTAATCTGTGATATTCTAGTTATTTTACTGTCCATCGATTCGAACCCACAATCAAAGGTTTCTGGCGTGCGCAAGGGACGCAACTCTGCACAGCCAATCGCGGTGCCTTAGGCGACTGGGCCACCCGTGCCCCCTCCGACGGCTGATGATTCACTTGAATGGGAATGGGGAGTTTGACCACATAATGATTCACAGTGTTGTTAGGATGAACATGCATGGAAGCATCACTGGGCAAGGTCAAATAAAAGTCCCGTTTGGAAAACGTGTTCATCACAGACATCCTGTTCATACACCCTTAAGGGACCAGACTGGACACAGAGGAAGTAGGGGAAAGAATGGTCTATGCTGTTATTGTGGCTGATGGCGTAGAAGATACCGATGTGAGTTGTGGGAGCAAACATCCCAAGCAGCTGGCCAACAAGGCTGTCCACAAACATCCCTTTGGTTCTGTTTTGGTGATGCCTTCTTCTTCTTCTTCTTCTTCAGGTGTTGTTTGTGTAGATGTTTGTGCTGCTGTCGTTGGTGTTCAATGTGATCCAAGACATGGATTTTATCCAGGGGAGAGTTGGGATGGACATCCACAGGTCGTTCCACAATGGTACTCTGTATCCGATGATTGTAGGAGTGGATCAGTTGTGGTAAAACCCGAATGTATGACGTGTGCCATGTTGTGTGAAATAAAGCCACATACAGATTTTCAAGGTTTTTTGGAAACGCTCAACTACTGATGCCTTGGTTTCGGGGTTTTGACTGTTGTAGAAATGGATCCCTCGTTTCTTGAGGAACCCTTAAAAGGTGTATTGACAGATTGGTGCCTTTGTCGGTCTGTTATTGAGATGGGATATGCTGGTCTTGGCCTTCATGCGTTGACCCTAACCCATTTTGGAGAATGCATCGATGACACACGGCAAATACTGTTAGCCTTGGTTCCCTTGCTGATACGCAATACGGTCACTCAAATCATCAACACCACCCACACTGTAATGGTCCCCTTGAAATATCGTCGGGCAGGTTTGTGCAATGTGTAAATGTCCTGCTGCTTGCCACAATACAAGCCACCCACCATACCTTGCAGGATGTTTGTGATAATAGGTATGTTGGTGCCATCGTGTCAATGAAGGATCCCACGATGGTGCCAGTGCTGCATGTCTTAAGTCGTCTCTTGATGACACTGTCCCCGACCTTGCCCTGTTCTCTCTTTTATTAAATGTGGGTTCGTTATTTGGTTGGAGCTTGTCGTGCAGCTTTGCCTTGAATAGCCAAGGTCTGCTGCAGTAAGGTGTTATACTGCTGTTCTCTGTCCCTAATGGGAACATTGTTTTCTTGCATAAAGGCACCCATGTCATGAAGTGTATGCAACTGTTTTAGTTCCAACTGGTTGAACTTGAGCAAATGTCATTGCCGTTTTTCCTCTTGCAGACTTTGCCATACGTCTTCTGGGATCATAACCCTTTTTATGGCAAGTTTCGTTTCTTGTCCATCAACGTATGCCATGCTGTTGTAAACGTTGGTGTTGCTGTGCTGTCATGGGAATGTTGCCAGCATACAGATTAACCACTCATTCAACGTTTATGGCTTGTTTCAAAATAGCTTGTGTCATGGCTGGAGATGTATCTCAACAGAGAGGGTTCAGCAAAAGGGAGACGAGGATTCACGACCTTGGTCAACACATCTTGGTGTCTCAACAGCCATGACTTATGCTGAGTCCTCATAGGAACAAACCCTGCTCGAAAATTTCTCACCGCAAAGACAAACCATTGCAACAAACGATTGTGTCCTTTGAGGGCCACACTCTCCGCTGGAGGAAAGAAGAAAGGAGGGGGAATGTGTACTGACAGGAACGAAGGGTACTGTGGGATACAACTTGTCAGGGAGGTTTTTTTCCTATTGCCAGGAGCAGAGAAAGGAGAGCTGAGACTGTTGAACAAACTTTGCACGGCAGACCGATGCTGTTCGGTTGGATCACGAAACAGGGAGATACAGACTGTTTTTTCGGATGGGTTTAAACAATCCTGTTGGTTACTGGAGCAGCTGGGTGGGCTTCACCTGTTTCTGTCTCCACCCAATGACAGCTAAGCGTCAACTAAACCCTGGGAATGAAAGGCAGTTTCTATTTATGCTTTTACTTCTTGGAAATGTAGAGGGTGGTAGGGTTGCGAAAGAGATGGGTATGTGCACAATGTTCTTTTAACGTGGTTGGTGTTAAGTCCAAAAACAAGTAGGAATATGGAGTCAAGGTGGCATTCCCGAATAAAGGCCATCTGTTCTGGAAAGACTTGTCGGGCCAAGTGTATCAGTTTGAAAGGCATCCCTGCAGATTTTAATGGGCATTTAAACTAATGGTCCAATGATGAGGCGAAGCGGCAAAGAGGTTTTGAGTCAAGTACAACACAGACGTGTTACCATGATGACTTTTTTTGGTAAACCATCACAGTACCCCAGCTGTCGCCAAAGAAATCATCTTTGACCAACCAGTGTGGGCAGGCAGACCCCTATCACCACTTCTCTCATATTAAACCTGTTTGTTGTAGTAGCTGCAGGTAACAGTGTTGGGTTTGCTCATTTTTTTACGAACGTCATTGGAATACCTAACCTGGATGTGAGAACTTCCAAGTCCTCATGCATTGGTTGCCATCCAAACAATTCCCTGAGGTGGGGTGTCAAGGATTCCAGGTTGGAACACATGTTCCATGAAGGCTTTGCCAATGTTTTACCCGACCATGTGGGTCCTGCAATCAGCATGGTAAAAGGGTGACGTTAAGTTTAATGGGGTGACCACAGCTGACTTGGTTGATGCATGTCAACGATTTCAATTGCGTGGATCATGTCAGTCACTGGATCGTCTGGTCAAGACTCGGATTATTTTACAGACCGCCGTCATATAGCTGGAATATTGCTGAGTGCGGCGTTAAACAACAAACAAAACCAAACATAACAGAAATCCATATCGCATATGTTTGTGGCATCAACAACTTATCCAAACAATTCGCATCGTCACCATATAAGCTGGTCAGATCTACAGATCTAGTCAACCACTCATTATTTTAAGATGTTATTTTTACATTTTAGTTACAGCCTAGGTGCATTATTATTTGTTAACACCCTACATTCATTCATGAAATACTGATGATGATTGTACTTTGACTTAACAAACTGGCAGTGACTACTGTTACAAAATAAACAGGATGAAGTCAGATTTATTTCTTGTTTTGTTTTTAATCGGCAATCTCTACCATAATTCACTGAAAAGGAAAAATAGTGAGGGACACTGCCTGATGGTATCTAACATTAATACAGGGTGTAACCCTGATTAACTTGTGAAAATATAAATATATTGCAATCCAGAATCCAGGTCAATACACAGCCCTACAATTCTTTCCCTAAATAATTGCGTGGATCGATGCTCATGATGTCAATCACTGGATTGTCTGGCCCAGAATCGATTATTTCGACCGCCGTCATACAGTGTGGCGGAATATTGCTGAGTGTGGCGTTAAACAACAAATAATTAAACAAACATGGCGGCAGCCTATACAAATTATTTAATCGAGCCTGGACCATACAATCCAATGATTGACACCATCTCCGCAATATGGAGCGAGTTAAATTTAACGTCGCATCGGCATTACTTCAGCCATAATATAAGGGTTAAGATGACCACCCGATGCCGACCCAATTCCAAGCATTTACTATTGTAATGCTATGGTAATATTTTGAAGTTTCATAAAAGGAAATGTATCCGGGAAGATCCGGATTAGAATAAGTCTTCAGCAACCCATGCTTGCCGTAAGTGGCGACTAACGGGATCGGATGGTCACGCTCGGTGAATATAGTTGCTGCACGTCGTAGTTTGCTTATCGATGCTCATCCAGACTCGATTATTTTACACAGACCGCCGCCACCGAAAAGAAAAGAAACAAAATGACTGTAACTAAGTATTCGGCCTTCCTGTTATCAAGATAGAAATTCAGTCAATGACTACTCAGCCCGTGAAGATTCCGTGTAGAATAGGTCTTCAGCAACCCATGCTTGTCGTCAGAAGGAACTAACGGGATCGGGAGGTCAGGCTCGCTGACTTGGTTGATGCAAGTCATCGATCCAAATTGGGTGGATCGATGCTCATGATGTCAATCACTCGATTATTTTCGGACCGCCGTCATATAACTGGAATATTGCTGAGTGCGGCGTTAAACAACAAACAAACAAAACATATCTTACCATATCAAAACTAATCTATTGACTGTAGGTATAAAACAAAATGACAAATAATCTCACCAACAAACCTTTTTGCACCAAAATCAAAAACAGAAATATGGGCCCACTTTTTAAAATACATTTCTAGAGATTTTTCTAGGTGGGTCCACAATTTAAGAACTGAGTAAATCTATTAGTCTTACCTTCCAAAATGAAAGACCTTAATAATATAGAAACAGTAACAAATTCGATAATGTCATTTCAAACGAAATTTAAAGAACATTTAAAAGAGTACCAGTGTCACAGTTACTGATGCTATGTTCATATGAATTTGAAGGAAACATTTCTATATTTCCAAACAAATGTGGTTGGTTTTGGTTGGTTGTTTAACGCCGCACTCAGCAATATTCCAGCTATATGACGGCGGTCTGTAAATAATCGAGTCTGGACCAGACAATCCAGTGATTAATATCATGAGCATCGATCCATGCAATTGGGATCGATGACATGCATCAACCAAGTCAGCGAGCCTGACCATCCGATCCCGCTGGTCGCCTTTAACGACAAGCATACAAATGTGTGAAGCACAGTGGGAAATTTGATGCATTAAATAATCAATAGATTATATTCTCATCAAGAGATCAGATTGGTTTTATTCAGTCAAATGTTTATAAAAATGTGTATTATTTGGTCAAAAGGCCAAGCATGAGGGTAAACATAGATTCATTCTTGTTGTTCCATCGGAACATAATCTCATCAAGATGAGCAGCCTTCTTGGAACACCGATGCATTGATTTAAACTTTGCCTTTGCGTTAAATTGCCCCCAAACCCTCAATGGGGTTTGTATGGGCGCCAGTTTTCGTGTTCACGTAACCATCCTTGTGTTTCGCAGTGTCATGTTCATACCCTGCCTTTGCAGACAAATAATTGATTTGGATTCATCAGTAATTATTTGCGTTCCAACTTCAACTTGGGCAATGATCATTAGCAAGACGGTGTCTGTTGTTCTTCATGAACATGAAAAAGCAGAACCTTTTTACTTTGTCTATCAATAAGGCCAAAGATGCAAAAGGTTTTATAAAATGTCCTGACTGGATACCCATGTTGTACTTTCTCTTCCGACCCGTGAAGATTCCAGGGTAGAATAGGTCTTCAGCAACCCATACTTACCGTAAAAGGCGACTATGCTTGTCGTAAAAGGCGACTAACGGGATCGGGTGGTCAGGCTTGCTGACTTGGTTGATGCATGTCATCCATCCCAATTGCATGGATCGATGTTCATGATGTAAATCACTGGATTGTCTGGTCGAGAGACTCGATTATTTACAGACCGCCGTCATATAGCTGGAATATTGCTGAGTGCGGCGTTAAACAACAAAGGAACGAACGAAAGGACAATGACGGAGCCATCTCGTCAACCTTCAAACTCCTGTTTGCCTCATTGTCGCTGTTGATTTGAAGACTTGCAGTAACATCAAAAGTGGGTGAAAATGTTGCAACCACCGATCCAGCATTTAACTCTGTTGTGGTATTGTAGGGGTTGGTAAGGCGAAGTAGCACGTTGTTGTTGTTTCACACTGTATTGAGTACTCGACCACACCCTATTCCAAAACGTAGAATAGGTCTTCAGCAACCCATGCTTGCCGTAAAAGGCGACTAACGGGATCGGGTGGTCAGACAATCCAGTGATTGACATCATGAGCATCGATCAACGCAATTAGGATCGATGACATGCTTCAACCAAGTCAGCGAGCCTTACCACCCGATCCCGTTAGTCACCTTTTACGGCAAGCATGGGTTGCTGAAGACCCCGGATCTTCACAGGTACCTCGCAATACTAAAAATATTGATGTAATAAGAAATGTTGCTATATATTATCTAAAACCTGTTCGCTCTGCGTTTATACAAATTCTTAATTTGACGCTGCCATGTGACATTTTTAAATGTTCTTCTGCAGTTGCATCATAGGCCATAGAGCCCAAAATATTGATTAAATTGATTTGTTTTGATCTATAATGTACATAATGAAAGTAATATTCGTGGCATTTTAGTCATCGTTGGTTTGGTCGCTATATGGCTGAAATAATGCCAATGCGACGTTACATTTTAATTCACTCACTCACTCATCGTTGGTTTACATTGTATCAAATACTACGGGAGAAAGAAAATGACTATTGTTATATATCTGCTTTTTAACATTAGCACCACTGGAAATAAATAGTTAAATTCGCACACATACTACTCAAAAGAAGTTAAGGACCACCCGATTCGTTCATATTACGAATGTTAATCTGTCATGCCAGAGTAGTATATATATATATACATCCGAACATGTGCAGTGGAAATGTATTACAAATTCCTGTTTGTGTCAAATCCAATATCAATACATGTGATATCGGCTGAATCAGTCGACATGTGGAAGAGGGTAGTTTTCCGCATTTTGCGATTATCTGTTTGATCTTGGTGCGGGTCCATGCGTGATGTCACGCGATGTCGGACCTCTGAGAAACTGATATGTATTTGAATCTACTCAGCCTATGGTATTTACACCTGTGTGGAATGGCGTCTTCCTGGTGCGTCACAGAGGGATGGGGTTTGGTTGTATGGGGAATGCAATGAAATCCCCTTTAAAGTCAGGATTGACAGAAAGACGAATAAAGACAATAGAACCTTTGAATGTAAGAATGTTCCCAAATGTAAGCCTTCCGAACGTGGTTTTCAGGAGTAATGGGGTTTTACTTCTTGCGTGAGGGCTATTTGGTACATGTAGTTTTCTGTGCAGTAAGCAGATTTCTAGCTAAACCACTGCAATCATAAATTATTTGGTTTGGTTGGTTGGCTGGTTTGTTGTTTAACGCCGCACTCAGCTATATGACGGCGGTCTGTAAAAAATCGAAATATGAGCACTGATCCACGCAATTGGGATCGATGACATGCATCAAACAAGTCAGCGAGCCTGACCACACGAACCCGTTTGTCGCCTTTTACGACAAGCATAGTCGCCTTTTACGGCAAGCATGGGTTGCTGAAGACCTATTCTACCCCGGATCTTCACGGATCCAATCAGAAAATAGAAAATAGCTTTAAATATTGTTTACAGTGGCGTTAAACCACACTATTTTCTATTTATTTATTTTTTAATCAGAAAATAGAAAATAGCTTTAAATAATTTGAGTATAAACCGTGAGTGTGGTTTAACGCCGCTGTCAGCAATATTCAAGCTACTGAAACGCCAAATTTGTAAAAATCGTCGATTTGCCAATTAAGACACGAGTGGCTTATCGTATGATCGTACCCGTGAAGATCCGGGGTAGAATAGGTCTTCAGCAACCCATGTTGGCCGTAAGAGACGACCTACGGGATCCGGTGGTCAGCCTCGCTGAATTGGTTGATGACCCCCATCAATTAGCTGGGATATTGCTCAATTCGGCGTTAAACAACAAACAAACAAATATAGTATGGTCGACCCACACAATCAGCCAGGCAACACCGATATCACCCGCTACTCATTTTAGAGTCGTGCTATATTGTTTTACCTCATTCTGATATAAGCTAATGCACTTACGTACCCTGGTGAAGGTACAGGTGGTTTACGTACCCTGGTGAAGGTACTAGTGGTTTACGTACCCTGGTGAAGGTACAGGTGGTTTACGTAACCTGGTGAAGGTACTGGTGGTTTACGTAACCTGGTGAAGGTTCAGGTGGTTTACGTAACCTGGTGAAGGTACTGGTGGTTTACGTAACCTTGTGATGGTTCAGGTGGTTTACATAACCTGGTGATGGTTCAGGTGGTTTACGTACCCTGGTGAAGGTACTGGTGGTTTACGTAACCTGGTTAAGGTACTGGTGGTTTACATATCCTGGTGGTGTACGTACCCTGGTGAAGGTACTAGTGGGTTACGTACCGTGGTGAAGGTACAGGTGGTGTACGTACCCTGGTGAAGGTACTAGTGGGTTACGTACCCTGGTGAAGGTACAGGTGGTTTACGTAACCTAGTGAAGGTACTGGTGGTTTACATATCCTGGTGGTGTACGTACCCTGGTGAAGGTACTAGTGGGTTACGTACCCTGGTGAAGGTACAGGTGGTTTACGTACCCTGGTGAAGGTACAGGTGGTTTACGTAACCTGGTGATGGTTCAGGTGGTTTACGTACCCTGGTGAAGGTACAGGTGGTTTACGTAACCTGGTGAAGGTACTGGTGGTTTACGTACCCTGGTGAAGGTACAGGTGGTTTACGTAACCTGGTGATGGTTCAGGTGGTTTACGTAACCTGGTGATGGTTCAGGTGGTTTATGTACCCTGGTGAAGGTACTGGTGGTTTACGTAACCTAGTGAAGGTACTGGTGGTTTACATATCCTGGTGGTGTACGTACCCTGGTGAAGGTACTAGTGGGCTACGTACTCTGGTGAAGGTACAGGTGGTTTACGTACCCTGGTGAAGGTACAGGTGGTTTACATAACCTGGTGATGGTTCAGGTGGTTTACGTAACCTGGTGAAGGTACTGGTGGTTTACGTAACCTGATGAAGGTACTGGTGGTTTACGTAACCTGGTGGAGGTACAGGTGGTTTACGTACCCTGGTGAAGGTACAGGTGGTTTACGTAACCTGGTGAAGATACAGTTGGTTTACGTAACCTGGTGAAGGTACTGGTGGTTTACGTACCCTGGTGAAGGTACAGGTGGTTTACGTAACCTGGTGAAGATACATTTGGTTTACGTAACCTGGTGAAGGTACTGGTGGTTTACGTAACCTGGTGAAGGTACTGGTGGTTTACGTAACCTGGTGAAGGTACTGGTGGTTTACGTAACCTGGTGAAGGTACTGGTGGTTTACGTAACCTGGTGAAGGTACTGGTGGTTTACGTTCCCTGGTGAAGGTACAGGTGGTTTACGTAACCTGGTGAAGGTACTGGTGGTTTACGTAACCTTGTGATGGTTCAGGTGGTTTACATAACCTGGTGATGGTTCAGGTGGTTTACGTACCCTGGTGAAGGTACTGGTGGTTTACGTAACCTGGTTAAGGTACTGGTGGTTTACATATCCTGGTGGTGTACGTACCCTGGTGAAGGTACTAGTGGGTTACGTACCCTGGTGAAGGTACAGGTGGTTTACGTACCCTGGTGAAGGTACTGGTGGTTTACGTACCCTGGTGAAGGTACTGGTGGTTTACGTAACCTGGTGAAGGTACTGGTGGTTTACATATCCTGGTGAAGGTACTGGTGGTTTACGTAACCTGGTGAAGGTACTGGTGGTTTACGTAACCTGGTGAAGGTACAGGTGGTTTACGTAACCTGGTGAAGGTACAGGTGGTTTACGTTCCCTGGTGAAGGTACAGGTGGTGTACGTACCCTGGTGAAGGTACTAGTGGGTTACGTACCCTGGTGAAGGTACAGGTGGTTTACGTAACCTAGTGAAGGTACTGGTGGTTTACATATCCTGGTGGTGTACGTACCCTGGTGAAGGTACTAGTGGGTTACGTACCCTGGTGAAGGTACAGGTGGTTTACGTACCCTGGTGAAGGTACAGGTGGTTTACGTAACCTGGTGATGGTTCAGGTGGTTTACGTACCCTGGTGAAGGTACAGGTGGTTTACGTAACCTGGTGAAGGTACTGGTGGTTTACGTACCCTGGTGAAGGTACAGGTGGTTTACGTAACCTGGTGATGGTTCAGGTGGTTTACGTAACCTGGTGATGGTTCAGGTGGTTTATGTACCCTGGTGAAGGTACTGGTGGTTTACGTAACCTAGTGAAGGTACTGGTGGTTTACATATCCTGGTGGTGTACGTACCCTGGTGAAGGTACTAGTGGGCTACGTACTCTGGTGAAGGTACAGGTGGTTTACGTACCCTGGTGAAGGTACAGGTGGTTTACATAACCTGGTGATGGTTCAGGTGGTTTACGTAACCTGGTGAAGGTACTGGTGGTTTACGTAACCTGATGAAGGTACTGGTGGTTTACGTAACCTGGTGGAGGTACAGGTGGTTTACGTACCCTGGTGAAGGTACAGGTGGTTTACGTAACCTGGTGAAGATACAGTTGGTTTACGTAACCTGGTGAAGGTACTGGTGGTTTACGTACCCTGGTGAAGGTACAGGTGGTTTACGTAACCTGGTGAAGATACATTTGGTTTACGTAACCTGGTGAAGGTACTGGTGGTTTACGTAACCTGGTGAAGGTACTGGTGGTTTACGTAACCTGGTGAAGGTACTGGTGGTTTACGTAACCTGGTGAAGGTACTGGTGGTTTACGTAACCTGGTGAAGGTACTGGTGGTTTACGTTCCCTGGTGAAGGTACAGGTGGTTTACGTAACCTGGTGAAGGTACTGGTGGTTTACGTAACCTTGTGATGGTTCAGGTGGTTTACATAACCTGGTGATGGTTCAGGTGGTTTACGTACCCTGGTGAAGGTACTGGTGGTTTACGTAACCTGGTTAAGGTACTGGTGGTTTACATATCCTGGTGGTGTACGTACCCTGGTGAAGGTACTAGTGGGTTACGTACCCTGGTGAAGGTACAGGTGGTTTACGTACCCTGGTGAAGGTACTGGTGGTTTACGTACCCTGGTGAAGGTACTGGTGGTTTACGTAACCTGGTGAAGGTACTGGTGGTTTACATATCCTGGTGAAGGTACTGGTGGTTTACGTAACCTGGTGAAGGTACTGGTGGTTTACGTAACCTGGTGAAGGTACAGGTGGTTTACGTAACCTGGTGAAGGTACAGGTGGTTTACGTTCCCTGGTGAAGGTACAGGTGGTTTACGTAACCTGGTGAAGGTACTGGTGGTTTACGTAACCTGGTGAAGGTACTGGTGGTTTACATATCCTGGTGGTGTACGTACCCTGGTGAAGGTACTAGTGGGTTACGTACCCTGGTGAAGGTACAGGTGGTTTACGTACCCTGGTGAAGGTACAGGTGGTTTACGTAACCTGGTGATGGTTCAGGTGGTTTACATAACCTGGTGATGGTTCAGGTGGTTTACGT
This sequence comes from Haliotis rufescens, assembly GCF_023055435.1. NCBI lineage: Eukaryota > Metazoa > Mollusca > Gastropoda > Lepetellida > Haliotidae > Haliotis > Haliotis rufescens. The sequence continues at coordinate 16,760,813 of NW_025963835.1, forward strand.
ACCCTGGTGAAGGTACTGGTGGTTTACGTAACCTGGTAAAGGTACTGGTGGTTTACATATCCTGGTGGTGTACGTACCCTGGTGAAGGTACTAGTGGGTTACGTACCCTGGTGAAGGTACAGGTGGTTTACGTACCCTGGTGAAGGTACTGGTGGTTTACGTAACCTGGTGATGGTTCAGGTGGTTTACGTACCCTGGTGAAGGTACTAGTGGGTTACGTACCCTGGTGAAGGTACAGGTGGTTTACGTAACCTGGTGATGGTTCAGGTGGTTTACGTACCCTGGTGAAGGTACAGGTGGTTTACGTAACCTGGTGAAGGTACTGGTGGTTTACGTAACCTGGTGAAGGTACTGGTGGTTTGTGAAATATGAAAAGGATAGCGGCATGTTATTGACCCCTATAAAACACACACAAAATAAAATACATTATTTTGGATAAATAAAGATCAACATAATTATCAAACAAATGTTAGTTGATTAACGCCAAAGTCAGCGAGTCAAACCACCCGATCCCGTTAGTCGCCTCCTCCCTTGCCGCTTGTTAAGACAAGCCCAGGTTATTGAAGACCAATATTAACCTACACGGTTGTATAATATATTGACAAAGATTTATATGAATAAGAAAGCCATATATATTAGATTATATTGCATTCAGTGGTGCAAATGCGCACATGGAATAACGACTAGCTCACTGACAATATAGATGCCGGTGTATGTTGCGCAATTTGGTGCTAGATGACAACTATGGGGAAAATTGCTAGGGCTGTCCACGACACATGCTATTCCTGCAAGAAAAAAACCCAAACCGGAGGTGTTCGCAATCCTTTTTTTATTTTCCGCGGATACACACCTAAGTAAATTTCTGACAGTTTTTTCTTTCACAGTTTAAAAAAATGCAAGCGACCATAATCATGAGAAATGTTTAAAAAAACGTATGAAAAATAACAAAATATTACCGTTATAGTTTAACACACAGGCACTCAACATACATATCTATTAAGAGTATATATAACACATTTTGTTCAGAAGTTTGTTGTTTAACGCCGCATTCAGCATTATTCCAGCTGTATGACGGCAGTCTGTAAATATTCAATTGTGTCTGGACCAGACATTCCAGTGATGGGCACTCGTCGCTATATGGCTGAAATTATGCAGATGCAACGTTAAATTTTAACTCACTCACTCAGTGATGGACATCAGGAACATCGGGCTACTCAGTCGGAATATGATGACATGCATCACCCAAGTCAGCGAGCGTGAACACCCGATCCCGTTAGTCGCCTCTTACAAGCAAGGGTAGCTGAAGATCAATTCTAACCCGGATCTTCACGGGTCGTGTTCATAAGATATGGGTTGTCACATCAATATTATTAACACAGGTTAACACTAGTTAATACTACACTCAGACGAGCCAATTGTGCATGATTCCTGTTCTGGGGGAAATGTCAGAAATTCATTTTTAATATATGTATTCCTCTACTAAACCACGTCTTCCTTCTTCAGTTGGGGTAAAGAATAGGAAGTTTTGTAACTGATGGTAATTACATTCAGGTGGGTTGTGTATATAAAGACTCGCTGGCGGTTGTACCGTTACAGAACCAGCACTACCGATCACTACAGTGACAACTAGAACAACATTATAACAACAAGAACAACAGTATAACAACAAGAACAATGATGACCTTAGTCGCGGTGAGTCTTACTTGAAGAAATACAACATACAAATTATTACACAAGAAATCTAAATAAGCATATCATTAGTACAATGAGTTATTTTAATCCAGTTAGAAATATTATATTGTTTCTCATTACTTTTTTGAAATCTAAATTTTGAGTTTTTGGTATATAAATTGCGAGGCAGTAGAAGGTATACGCCCACGTTTGATGGTGGCAACAACTGAAACAAACAAGAAATGGTTATTCGATGGTGATGTATTTGATTCGGGTATCATTGCTGTGTTTTTTAACTGAAGTTTGCAGTGTTTCGGCAATTGTTTTCAGCCTAATAACAATTTCATGAGGTTTGAAATCTTGTGGTCAAATCCAATTAATTGTAGATATTTTTACTACTTTAGAAAGTTTCAAAGGTTATAAAAAAATGGAATTTTAATAATTACGCTGACCTCTTTTGGGCGGTCGGGTAGCCTAGTAGTTAAAGCTTTCGCTCATCACGCCGAAAACCCGCGTTCGATTCCCGACTTGGGTACAATGTGTGAAGCCCATTTCTGGTGTCCCCCGCCGTGATATTGCTGGAATATTGCTGAAGGCGTCGCAAACCATACTCTCACTCACTCTTTTGGTCACGTTGGCTGTGGCTCAAAGTTTAAAGAGATGGTTTCCGAGGCCAACGCTAGGTTTCACAACAGATGTTTCACTTTGACAAGGCATATGCAAGATGTTGGAATATGGTGCAAAAACGAAATTTGAATTAAAAGTTCGTCCTAACTGTGCTTAGAAATGAATAAAATAATAGCGGCGGTTGGGTCATTTGAAACAAGGACTATATTTTAACAAGCTTTATTTCAATTAGGACGTTCCTAATTGCGTTGAACAAATGAATACGTATTTCGATATAGTTTGAGGTAATGTAAGAATCACTCTTATAAACATCAGATGTTAGTGCTGTCGCGAACTTTGACCCACCAGTCAAAAGGAAGTCGTCCCTAGCCAATCAGAAAGCAGCTTTCACGAGATTTACGACACTACGTAATTCCATTCAAGGCTACGCTTTGAAAAATATTTTGATAAAGTTCTCGATTCAAAATCTGAAAACTGAAAATTCTAGAATGTCTAAAAGATCGTCTTGCAGTACTTCCCACTGGTTATGGCAAGTCTGTTTCATATCAAATGTTTATCCCATTGATTTTGATTGTTTGCTTGTTTTACGCCGCACTCAGCAATATTTCAGCTATATGACGGCGGTCTGTAAGTGTTCCAGTCTGTACCAGACAGTCCAGTGCTTGACATCAAGAGCATCGGTCAACTCAATTGGGATCCGATGACATGCATCAACCAAGTCAGCGAACCTGACCACCCGATCCCGTTAGTCGCCTCTTACGACAAGCATAGTCGCCTTTTATGGCAAGCATGGGTTGCTGAAGACCTATTTTACCCCGGATCCACAGGGTTCTTCATCCCACTGAAGCGAGAGATAGGCGATGGTTTTGACGGAATAAATCGTACAGTCCTACGGGAAGCCTTTTTAAGGCCATCTGTTTAAGATACTTAAGTCGAAATGTCAAGAAAATGATCTTGAAATTTCAACATAAAATCTTTAAATTGCAATCACATTTCAACTTAGTATCATGAAATTTCAACTGAGTATCTTGAAATTTCAAGAAACAAATTAAAACAACAACAAATGTCCTTTTAGGCTTCCGTACAGTCCGGTCATTGGCGCTAACCTATTCGAGGTTGCATTATCAACATTCGGACTTTTAGTCTCGCGATCTGACTGCTCGGATGTAATAACGTGAACTGGGTCTTCTGCAAAACTACCTCGCCACCAACTATTGCTGCAGTGCTGCCTCAAGGTGATGCGAGTGGAGACAAGTTTTGGAAACATTGTAACTCGCTCGATAAACTCGATCCAACAAGGAAGATCATATGCTTTTGCATCCAATCAGTGTAAATCGATGTTTTATAGTTACACGGTAACTGTGATGTACTATCGTTTTCATAAGGTTCAAATTGACCAAGGCTCTTGCTGAAGGTGACCAGTGAAGATTCCGGGATAGAAAAGGTCTTCAGCAACCCATACTTGCCGTATAAGGCGAATATGTTTGTCGTGAAAGGCGACTAACGGGATCGGGTGGTCAGGCTTGCTGACTTGGTTGATACATGTCATCGATACCAATTGCGTGAATCGATGCTCATGATATTAATCACTGGATTGTCTGGTGCAGACTCGATTATTTTATAGACCGCCGTCATATAGCTGTAAAAGTGCTGAGTGCGGCGTTAAACAACAGACAAACAAAATATTGCTGAAGGTCCGTAATAATCCGTAATAATCGAATCGAATAATCAGACAATCCAGTGAGTGATATTGTGAGCAATGATCTACGCCGTCGGGCTGCGGCGACATGGAATCAACCACGTGAGTGAGTGAGTGAGTTGGGTTTAACGACGCATTTAACAGTACCACAGTTATATCGCGGCGTGTCAGCTTTATGTGGGAGGAAAGCCCGAAGTAATGCAGGTCTCAGACGTTTACCACTTCGGTGAAACCCACGAGCACGGGTATGGTGCTGAAAAACCTAGAAACATAATCGGGGGGAACCGGGATTCGAACCCACAATCATAGCTTTCTGGCGTGCCCAAAGGACGTGTACAGCGAATCGCGGCGCCTTAGACGACTGGGCCACCCGTGCCCCCGAATCAACCAAGTCACCAAGCCTGACTGCCCGATCCATTAAGTCGCCTAAACGACCAGCAAAGGTTGCTGTGGACCAATTCTATCCTGGAATTCCAGTGGAACTATAAACGAAGGGCAACGAGGTGGTAATCTGTCGTTCAGCTTAGAATCGTATGAAGTCTTCACGGTAAAACAATTCATCATTCTAGTTTCGCTTCGTTTGTTACAGGTGCTGTTTTCATCGCTAGTCTTCCACGGAGAATTATTCACAACCGTCACCACTCAATGCAGCGGCACTTGTCTGGAGTCGCCGGAAATCCGGGCTCTTAGAAGCGCGGACGTCAGAGAAAGCAACGTGATAGACCTGTGTGAAACGTCACGTGGTTCGGAATTTTGCACATGTCAGATCGATGTGGATCCTGATCGAATTCCAAAGCGAATTGAAAAACGTTCTTGCGACTGCTCTCGATACTGTGGTATAAGAAGGACAGGCAGATGTCGCAGTATCCACCACAACCAAATAGTTTTTCAGCGTCTGAACCGCTGTAATGAGAAAGGCTATTACATGTATGAGAAAACGATCCAGAATGTTTCAGTTGGATGCGAATATGTACCTTCTGAGACAGAACCTGCAGATCAGATACATCCGCAACTATGATTTCCCCAGATTTCTCCAGATTCTATGCCGGAAAACATTTTTAATATTTTATATTTGTGACTAATTATTACATTTTTTCAATGTTTAAACTATTAATTCATTTTAAAATAGCACCCATGCTTGTCCTCAAAGGCGACTATGCTTGTCGTAAGAGGCGACTAACGGGATCGGGTGGTCAGGCTCGCTGACCAGCTTGATGCATGTCATCGATCCCAATTGCGTGGATTGTTGCTCGTGATGTCATTCACTAGAATGTCTGGTCCACTCTCGATTATTTACAGACCGCCGTCATATAGCTGGAATATTGCTGAATGCGGCGTTAAAATAACAACAAACAAACATATCATTTTCAGATACTGAAAAGGGGTGGACTGTCGGTTAGTCTTGATTTTCAAATTCGATAATCGATGTAGAATCACGTGGTTCACAGTACGAGGATTTCACTAAAGGAAAACAACAAAATTATATATCCTTGGCAAATTTAAAGGCCGTTTTTGTGCTTTAAAGAATTACTTTAACAATTCAACACAATTTAACAGTTTGATTTTGATCGTGTCTTGGCCAGACAATCCAGTGATTGACATCATAAGGATTGATCCACGCAAGCGGGACACGATGCCCTGCAATCAACCAGGTCACCGAGCCTGATATTCTATTTACATGTAATGTGATCGAGCTACCGATTACCAAGATGCCAAGGTGATTGGCCCGATCATCTAACGATACAAATGTCCATCAATTAATGCCCACTATAATAAACCCCCTATGTACTTTTATGTATTAATTGGTAAATAAATTAAAGACAAATGCACAAAAATATTTTATTTTTTCTTGAGCCTTGAAAACCAAGGGATTGACGGATGCACATCCAACGATATGCTGATGATTTGTGGGTGGTAGTTGTGAGACCCGGATGTGCTCTGTTAGCCAATCACGTCCACGTGAGTACCACAGGGTGGTTCAACGTTGTAGTCCCAATCGCAGTACTGGTATTTTTCGTTGAAAACAAGAACTTGAAAAGAAAGGCATGTCTTTGTATCAGACAATAAGTTATCATTTTAGACTTGGTAGAAAGAAATTTGTTAACTGAGATTGTCAGTGGCTGTACCCCTGATGGGGGTTGATATAGTGTAAAATGATTGTACCCCGAAGAGGGTATGTAAGTTGGTTGGTTTGTTGTATAATGCAGCACTCAGCAATATTCCAGCTATATGACGGCGATCTGTAAATAATCGAGTCTGGACCAGACAATCCAGTGAATAATATCATGCGCATCGATCCACGCAATTGGGATACAATTACATACATCAACCAAGTCAGCGAGCCTGACCACCCAATCCCGTTAGTCGCCTTTTAAGACAAGCATAGTTACCTTTCACGGCAAGCTTGAATTGCTGGAGAACAAGTCATGCGAAATAGTTTTATTACTGTCACATTTTTAATCGTAGAATATGTGTTATTTTAACTTTCGGATACTTTTGTCAATTATCGACAACACCTGAAGGGATGATGTAAAAAATCCTGCTTGGGTCCATGCAGGTAGCAATGGTACTGAAAGTCCCCATGATCCCTATGTGGATCTCCCTTTTTTTATTGTGTTGTTTACTGATGATGTATTATTTTAAATGTTCTCAACAACTATTAAATCGAATCTGATATTCTAGTTATTTTACTGTCCGTCGAAGACAAGTTTGATTCACTCTAAAACATATGTATTAATAATTTCTAACTTCTCGTCACGATATGGCTGAAATACTGCCGATGTGACGTTAAATTTTAACTCACTCATTTGCTATTTCTAAAAACAAGACTATATTTTTTTGTTTCACTGTATCACTTAGTGCATAGTGTTTGCGATGAGGGACAGCTTTGATCAGACACTACTGCAGTTACATCGATGGAACTTTGCAAGCTTATCAAGATCTATTTATGAAGACTGAGTTCGAAAATTTGCGACATCAATGTTATGATAGCCCCGACCTAAAATAGTTATAACAAGGAATTCAGTCCAAAGACATATTTTTGTTTGACCTATAACTTGAAAACTAGATTCTTTTCAAACTTGGTGATTTTTTGTTATACCTAAAGCAGAGGTGCAGTACGAAGTTTGATTTAAATATTTGGATGTTTTTGTTGAAACATGTATGCGACCTATAACTAGAAATCTTTGGATTATTTACACATTTAGGAAGTAGTTTCCATACTTATAGACGCGGTGCCGTGCAAAGTTTGATTTTGATATGTGTATTTTCTAAAAAAAAGATTTGGTTCATGTTTTGAACTTAGAATACTTCAACATTTTGGCGACCTTAACTTTAGAGACTACGTCATGGATTCTTTTCCAACTGGGGGTACATTTTCTATACGAGTAGGAGAGGTTGGAGTTCGAAAAGCAGATTTTCTGACAAATATGTTGAGCGCATTTAGAGAGAATTAAGAGCATGGTCAAAAGTTAAAATATCACAATACAGGGAACATTTGTTACTCCTCACTACACGTGTACCAAATGTCATTACACGTGTACCAAATGTCATTACACGTGTACCAAATGTCATTACACGTGTACCAAATGTCATTACACCTTTACCAAATGTCATTACATTGTTAATGAAAATGGCTGCGTAATGGCCACAGATAGGGTATTTTTTCAATATGGCTGCCGTAAAAACGAATTTGAACTAGTTGAACGAATTCGGGTGTCATTGGTGGGAACAAGCATGTGAAGTTTCAGTTTTATTGGTCCAGTGTTTCCTGAGGTGTTAACGTCTGACGCCGGACATGGAGACACTGACATAAGCACACTTGACTTTTAGTCAGGTGAGCTAAAACGTGATTAGTCCTATGTTTGCGTTACCTCCAGGACAGTAGTTGTGTCCAAAGAAGACTCCCCCGAGGCAGGTGTAGTACGTTTTGCACCCTTCTTTCGTGTCTGCATATTTCTGGTCTGCCTTAGTGTGGCAGTCGATATCTTTACCACACGGCCATTTGTTTTTCTCAGGTCTGAAAGCAAACACGAGGGCAGTTAGCCCACTATTAAATATTCTAAGGAGGAGGTTGGCCCGGATTTTGGGTTTTGGAAAGAGACAGGAATTTTATGGGTCACTACTTCCAAACATTCATTTTATTCCGTGAAAGGTTTTTTTTAACTTAAAAAGGCAAATGGTCGTCTATGGCGAAGCAAATGCCCCTTTGGCGTGCCAGAAACCTATGATCGTGGGTTCGAATCCCGGTTCCCCCTGATCATGTTTTCTAGGTTCGACAGCACCATACGCGTGCTCTAGTGTTTCAACAAAGAGGTTAATGTCTAAGACCTGCATCACAGGGCTTTCCTCCCACATCAAGCTGACCAACGGTGACACAACAGAAACGCAATTTAAAGCGACGTTGGACCAAACTCTGTTACTCACTCTTGACCTGTGAAGATCCGGGGGAGAATAGGTCTTCAGCAGCTCATGCTTGCCGTAAAAGGCGACTAACGGAATCGGGTGGTCAGGCTCGTTGATTTGGTTGATGCATGTCATCGATCCCAACTGCGTGGATCGATGATCATGATATCAATCACTGGATTGTGTGGTCCAGATTCGATTATTTTACAGACCGCGGCGTTAAACAACCAACCAACCAACCACTCTTGACCGTATTTCATTCTACAACACCATCTCTATGTACGTTATGTAAGAACCCTATGAGAGTGAATAAGTGAGTTGGCTTCAACAATATTTCAGTTATACCACGGTGCGTCAGCTTAATGTGGGAGGAAAGTCCGAAGTGATGCACGTATGATAACCTTTACGACTTTGGCAAAACCCACGAGCACGGGTATGGTACACCTTGAAACAATAATCGGGGTTAACAGGATTAGAACCCCCAATAATAGGTTTCAGCGAATTGCGGCGTCTTAGATGACTGGGGCACCCGTGACACGAGGAATTAAGGGTGAACTCACATCATGTCACTTTAACCCACGATCACAGGAGATGAGTGAGTGAGTGAGTGAGTTGGATTTAAGGCCGCTTTTAACAGTATTTCAGTTATATTGCGGCGTGTCAGCTTAATGTGTGTAGAACGCCCGAAGTGATTAAGGTCTCAGATGTCTAACACTACGGAGAAACCCACGAGTACGGGTATGGTGCTGACAAACCTAGAAACATAATTGGGGCGAACCGGGATTGGAACCTACAATCATAGGTTTCTGGCGTGCCCCACGGGAGATAGAAACTTACTTGATACATTTGCCGTCCACGGGGCTAAATACCTCGGTGGAGTTGCACCTGATCTGCACGGCCTGATTATTTTCATCCTTGATGGTGTAGCTGAAGCAGGTGTACTCGAAGACGATCTGCTTGCCGCACACCAGCAACAACGCCGCGTCTGCAACAGTCGTCATGTTTGATTTTGTTTGTTGGTTGTTCAACTCCGCACTCAGCAATATTCCAGCTATATGACGGTGGCCTGTAAACAGTCGATTCTATACCAGACAATACAGTGATTGATATCATGAGCATCGCTTCACGCAATCGGGAAACGATGAGATACAGCAACCATGTCAGCGAGCCTTACCACCCGATCCCGTTAGTCTCCTCTTTCGACAAGCATAGTCGCTTTTTAAGGCAAGTATGGGTTGCTGAAGACCTATTCTATCCCGGATCTTCACGGGTCCGACATGTTTGAAACAACGCAGTCAGCAACATTCTAGTTTTATCTAGTCCGCCCGTACAATTATCCAATCTGGACAAGGGGAACCAGTGGTTGATACTATGAGCATTGGTCCTCACCGTCGGTTTATGAATCAACTTAAAATTAATAATCGACTGGATAACTTCTTGTGTTGTCTGAAATGTGGGATAACCTAGTGTCTGTAGCGTTCATCTTACGAGTGATATTATTGTAATATTGCTAAAAATGATGTTAAGCCATACTCAAACTATCTCCCATAGAGACTTGCCTTGGACAAAATAATGTTGATGCAATGTTCTATTATTCGATTTGGTGATTGCACTTTCAAAATATTGAGCTTTCTTTCCTCACAAAATAAACTAACTGAAATACTGTCTAAACGGCCTTGAATCCAATTCGTTCACTCATACATAAATATCATGTCATATCAAAACATGTTAAAAGACAGTACTTGTCGTTACCCAGCCTAGCCTGGCGCTTGGCATAAGTGGATAAAATATTGACTGGCCTGCTAGGAGTTAGTATACTGTGTCTGAGTGGGGTATCCATGTTTAACTGCGGCATGGTTTGTTTGTTTGCTGTTAAACGCCGTACTCAGCAATATTCCAGCTATATGACGGCGGTCTGTAAATAATCGAATCTGGACCAGACAATCCAGTGATTGATATCATGCGCATCCATCAACGGAATTGGGATCGATGACATGCATCAACCAAGTCAGCGAGCCTGACCACCCGATCTTGTTAGTCGCCTTTAACGACAAGCATAGTCACCTTTTACGGCAAGCATGGGTTGCTGAAGAACTATTTTCTTCTCGGATCTTCACGGCTCCAGTCCTTTAAAAAAGCGTGCGTGGCATGGTACTATATTTTAACTGGGATCGGTGGACATCGCGTCCTATCTCAATCACTGGATTGTGTGGTCCAGACACGAGTATTTACCTTAGTCGCCTTTTACGACAAGCATAGTCGCCTTTTACGGCAAGTATGGGTTGCTGAAGACCTATTCTATCCCGGATCTTCACTAAGACAATAGATCTATAATTATATTTATGTTTTCATCTAGATGAACAGAACACATAATATAATATTTCAGCAAGTTCATAATATGATTATGAATGTGATCCTTGAAATTGATTGTTTAGTTTTGAGAGAAAATTGACGTCGTCACTGAAGAAGAGGCCAGTTAAACCTAAGTTAGAATGTATTGTTTTGATAGGAAAGTGATATTATGTTAAGTTTAAGACACCAAAATTAATGTATATCTTTGAAATAATTCTAGGTAGATCTACAAAATCACATACCCATGTGGGTACCAAATCAATAGAAATGTTGGGTACAAAAGTCACCACTGTACATTTCAACTGGTTTTCGTGAATCAATGGGACAAAAACAATTCGTCTGAATGATTCCTTTGCTCATTTCAAGACAAGAATTTGTTTTACATAACAAAACAGGCACGTTTTGACCTAAAAATATATAAAAATGTGAAAAATATGGACACCTCAGAAATGAGGGCTTATAAAGTTATAATTCTACCTAATTTGTCACATGGTTTGACTTAGGTCTATCTAATAAAAGTCCTTATGAAAATCTTTTTTAATTTTTTTTATGACACTGACATTTCTGGCACTTAGACAAAGAGTATTCAAGGAAAGACAGATATGTTTTTGAATGAAAATATGACTTTCCTTTATAATTCTTTTTTAAATGATGACAGGGGAACTTTTATACACACCAGCTGAGGAAATTGTGATACTGTGATTGCATTCAAGGGAAAAACAGGTTGGATGCAGTACCTGTATGTATAAAATAGACCACATAAGCATCTCCTCCCTGACAATATAATCATAGCAATATTTGTACTCTGTTTTGTATGTCAATGTTTTAATTAGTCATGTTCATGTTTTGTACCCTGCCCCTGTGGGTGTTTTGTACAATAAATATTCTTCTTCTTCTTCTTCTTCTTCTTCTTCTAAGGTGAACAAAAGTAATGGATTGCCTGACTGGAAAAAATACATCTGGCAAGGGTAAACATGTACACAGGCACGTTTCTTTTCATTCCAAACAGAAGACTGAGATAGCATTTTTTAGAAATATATGGCTAACTTACCAGCTTATGTGCCACCACGGTTCTTGTGATTAAACAAACAAAAATGTCATGCACTGTTACAAGTACTGTTACTGTAATTTATGTATCATATTCCTATGAAATTATGTTTCAGAATTGTTTTATTTTCGAAACAAACCACTTAATGCACAAGATCAATGTCCATATGAGTTTAGTATGTATATGTTAAGGATCTGATTTGTTCATTATTCATGGAATACCAAAATTAAAATGATGACATCAGAGAGTTACTTAATCACATAGTTGATTTTCAGAGTGAAAGATAATAATTGTTGAAAAAATATGTTTAAACTAAAGATAATAATTGAAGTTCGATCAGTTACACTGTGCTGATGCAAAGACCAATATTTACTGTCCACACACACTGTGGAAAAAAATAACTACTAAATATAACTTAAAATTTTAAAACCTGTAAACAGCTGTAAATAATTAAACAATTACAAATCTATCATCAATGCGCAATCATGGTGGTCTTCATATTTTTGGAATAAATTGAGAAATCCTTCGTGAAGCTTTCTAAAATCATGCTAGAATCTATGAATGTATTGCCGGAAGGAAAACTATCCCAAATGTAATGTGGAACTAACACCGAAAATATATGTACGTAGCATTTTATTGCTTATATATACCCTATCATATTCAGCAACGCGGGGATGTTATTTTGAAACACGTTTTGTCAAGCCCATTTTCGCGCACCTGTTGTAGAGGGTGATCTTGCTGATCGACGATATGTTACGTGGGAAACACTTGTTGTAGTGAATTCGAAACTTATCAGCGTGTACATCGCAGAAATAAGAATCATGTCCCATTTATATTCACAGTAACATTGAATGGTGATTCTTAAATATCAACAGAAGTTCAAATAAAAGATACAGAGAAACTTGCACGTGGCATGTTGATTTATCGTCTACCGTTTCCGGGTCACGGGAGCATGCAAGGTCAAACGGATTAACTAATACGCGAATTATATCGTCAAAGTCACATTTTTATTTCATGTTAGTGGTGATTACTGATACTGTGTATCGACTTATGTTTTTGCTGTATGTGATAGGGGAACTATTTCAAAATATACTGTAATTGCTTTTTTACGAAAGATTATCAGCAGACTACCCCTCTCTGTGACATCACATCCAGTTATTGAAATAGTGCTGTCAGAATTCACGATCTTTATTTTCGTTTTTCTCCCGTCATATTAATAGGAATATGACGAATAAAACATTCTTCGATTGAGAAGGTCGTCAACTTTCGCCAAGTTATATTTATAAAGGCAATGAAAACTTTGTTGATATTAACATAGCAATAAATTATGCGGAGGTCGGGCGAAGCGCGCCATGTTTGATTTTAGGACGTCTGCTAGCATCATGACACGGGTTGTTTATTTTTGTATATTGTAAATATTCAACCAAAACGCTTGGAATTAGGATTAGTGAATATTTATGTTATTAATTGTTTCCTGCAAATTTTATAACATGACACGTCAGATTAACCTGAATATTCGTATTTCTGCAACCGACATGACCTCGAAAATTCAGTTATTTTTCTTTTTAACGTTTGGATAATGAATTTACTGAAATGGTTCACAATTTACCATCGCGCTGTTATTTGCCGATAAAAAAACCCCGAACTTTTACTCAATTAAAATTAAGATATCGGAGATATGATTATTGAAATCAATTTGCACAAATCTTACGATATTAACGATATTATATTAGGTTCCTAGCATGAAATGCAAACCACCTTCAATAACGCAATTCAGGTAAGTTCAAGAAAATTTACAAATTTTGTGTTCGCTTTGGTCTTAACCTTGGTATCATTGAAAACATCGGGATATTTTTATATAGTACTGTGTAGTTTTCTATCAGGAATAAATGTGCAAAATATTTTTTTTCAATTGGCCCTTGTTTAATGAGGCACCGACCGTTTGAAATCACCCACCCTCTTCAGAGCGCCTTATGCTAAAATTATTTCAGCAGGCAGGGGTGAGAAGTGTGAAAATTCAGCAGGCAAAAGGTTAAACAAACAAAACAAACAAATCTAAAGGACTTAATGTCGTGTTTCTGACGTCACATTACTAGTGTAAAAAGGTTTAGGTACAAGCTGACATAACCAAGACAGTTATCTAAGGGTCAAGACCCATTATCTGACAACAAAACATTAAAAACTTACTGAAAATTAAAATTCCGTAGGTCCGCATTTCACCACTTGCACAATCGCATGGAAAGGCTTGTCTCGCCAAGGGTCAACATATGTTACTTCACAATACTATTCACAGACATGTAGATTGTACTATCTGGAGGTCGCTATGAGGTTCCGACACACGACTGTGGTTGGAGTTGGGGTCGGGATGTTTGGTATTACGCCGCTTTTAGCAATATTCCAGTAATTCCAGTAATAAATATCACGGCGGGGTCACCAAAAAAGGGTCTATTCACTGAAGACTCTTAACTAATATTTGAATTATGTACCATTTGATACATATATATATGTATGTATGTATGTGTGTGTGTGTGTGTGTGTGTGTGTGTGTGTGTGTGTGACCCGTGAAGATTCCGGGGTATAGGTCTTCAGCAGCCCATGCTTGCCGTAAAGGGCGACTATGCTTGTCGTAAAAGGCGACTAACGGGATCGGGCGGTCAGGCTCGCTGACTTGGTTGATGCATGTCATCGATCCCAATTGCGTGGGTCGATGCTCATGATGTCAATCACTGGATTGTCTGGTCCAGATTCGATTATTTTACAGACCGCCGTCATATAGCTGGAGTAGTGCTGAGTGCGGCGTTAAACAACAAACAAACAAAATATTGCTGAAGGTCCGTAATAATCCGTAATAATCGAATCGAATAATCAGACAATCCAGTGAGTGATATTGTGAGCAATAATCTACGCCGTCGGGCTGCGGCGACATGGAATCAACCACGTGAGTGAGTGAGTGAGTTTGGTTTAACGCCGCCTTTAACAGTATTACAGTTATATCGCGGTGTGTCAGATTTATCTGGGAGGAAAGCCCGAAGTGATGCAGGTCTCAGACGTTTACCACTTCGGTGAAACCCACGAGCACGGGTATGGTGCTGACAAACCTTGAAACATAATCGGGGGGAACCGGGATTCGAACCCACAATCACAGATTTCTGGCGTGCCCAAGGGACGTGTACAGCGAATCGCGGCGCCCTAGACGACTGAGCCACCGAATCAACCAAGTCACCAAGCCTGACTGCCCGATCTATTAAGTCGCCTAAAGGACCAGCAAATTTAAGGTTGCTGTGGACCAATTCTACCCTGGAATTCCAATGGAACTATAAACGTCGTTAAGTCCAGCTTCGAATCGTATAAAGTCTTCACGGTTAAACAATTCATCATTCTAATTTCGCTTCGTTTGTTACAGGTGTTGTTTTCATCGCTAGTCTTCCACGGAGAATTGTTCACAACCGTCACCATTCAATGCAGCGACACTTGTCTGGAGTCGCCGGAAATCCGGGCTCTTAGAAGCGCGGACGTCAGAGAAAGCAACGTGATAGACCTGTGTGAAACGTCACGTGGTTCGGAATTCTGCACATGTCAGATCGATTTGGATCCTGATCGAATTCCAAAGCGAATTGAAAAACGTTCTTGCGACTGCTCTCGATACTGTGGTATTAGTAGGACAGGCAGATGTCGCAGTATCCACCACAACCAAATAGTTTTTCAGCGTCTGAACCGCTGTAATGAGAAAGGCTATTACATGTATGAGAAAACGATCCAGAATGTTTCAGTTGGATGCGAATATGTACCTTCTGAGACAGAACCTGCAGATCAGATACATACGCAACCGTGATTTCCCCATGACGTTTTCCAGATTCTATGCCGGAAACATTTTTGATTTTTTATATTTGTGACTAATTAATACATTTTTTAAATGTTTAACCTATTAATTCACTTTAAAATAGCAACCCATGTTTGTCCTAAAAGGCGACTATGCTTGTCGTAAGAGGCGACTAACGGGATCGGGTGGTCAGGCTCACTGACCAGCTTGATGCATGTCATCGTATCCCAGTTGCGTGGATTGATGCTCATGTGTCAATCACTAGAATGTCTGGTCCACTCTCGATTATTTACAGACCGCCGTCATATAGCTGGAACATTGCTGAATGCGGCGTTGAATAACAAAAAACAAATCAAATCATTTTCAGATACTGAAAAGGGATGGACTGCCGGTTAGTCTTGATTTCAAATACGATAATCGATGTAGAATTAGGTGGTTCACAGTACCAGGATTTCACTAAAGGAAAACAACAAAATTATATATCCTTGGCAAATTTAAGGCCGTTTTTGTGCTTTAAAGAATCACTTTAACAATTCATCACAATTTAACAGTTTGATTTGATCTACCGTTTAACTAGTACCCCGCCTGACTCAGCAATAATCCAGCTATATCACGACGGTCTGTAATTGATCGTGACCTGGCCAGACAATCCAGTGATTGACATAAGGATTGATCCACGCAAGCGGGACACGATGCCCTGCAATCAACCAGGTCACCGAGCCTGATATTCTATTTGCATGTAATATGATCGAGCTACCGATTACCAAGATGCCAAGGTGATTGGCTCGATCATCTAACGATACAAATGTCCATCAATTACTACCCAATATAATAAATCCCCTATGTACTCTTATGTTTTAATTGGTAAATTAATTAAAGACAAATGCACAAAAATATTTTATTTTTTCTTGAGCCTCGAATACAACGTGATTGACGGATGCACATCCAACGATATGCTGATGATTTGTGGGTGGTAGTTGTGAGACCCGGGTGTGCTCTGTTAGCCAATCACTCCCACATGAGAACCACAGGGTGGTTCAACGTTGTTTTCCCAATCGCAGATCTGGAGTTTTTCGTTGAAAACAAGAACTTAAAAAGAAAGGCATATCTTTGTATCAGGCAATATTAAATAAGTTATCTCTTTAGACTTGGCAGAATTTTTTTTTTTACTGAGATTGTCAGTGGCTGTACCCCTGATGGTGGTTGATATAGTGTAAAATGATTGTACCCCGAAGAGGGTATGTAAGTTGGTTGGTTTGTTGTTTAACGCCGCATTCAGCAATATTCCAGCTATATGACGGCGGTCTGCAAATAATCGAGTCTGGACAAGACTATCCAGTGATTAATATCATGAGCATCGATCCACGCAATTGGGATCGATGACATGCATCAATCAAGTCAGCGAGCCTGACCACCCGATCCCGTTAGTCGCCTTTTACGACAAGTATAGTTGCCTTTTACGGCAAGCATGGGTTGCTGAAGACCTATTCTCCCCCGGATCTTCACGGGTCACAAGTTTAGGAAATAGTTTCCATACTTATAGAAGCGGTGCAGTGCTTAGTTTGATTTTGATATGTGTACTTTCTGAAAAAAGAAGATTTGTTTCATGTTAGTTTTTACTTGACCTTCAGCAACCCATGCTTGTACGGCGTAAAACAACAAACAAACAAACGAGTGGGATAGGTTTGAGATCGATAAGCGGATTTTCTGAGAAATATTGCTTTTTTTCCATATTGAAAATCGTATTTGAACCTCTCGAACAAGTTTCTGTTTCATTGGTCCAGTGGTTTCTGAGGAGATAATGTTTACATAACCTAGAGCGCATTTTGAGAGAATTAAGAGCATGGTCAAAGTGCAAAGATCAAATCAAGGTCAAAAGATAAAATAGCACAATACAGGGGAACCTCACTACACGTGTACGTACCAAATGTCGTAACACTGTTAACACACATGGCTGCGTAATGGCCACAGATTTTTTCAATAAGGCTGCCGTATTAACGAATTAGGTTGGAGTTCGAAAAGCAGATTTTCTGACAAATATGTTGAGCGCATTTAGAGAGAATTAAGAGCATGGTCAAAAGTTAAAATAGCACAATACAGGGAACATTTGTTACTCCTCACTACACGTGTACCAAATGTCACTACACGTGTACCAAATGTCATTACACGTGTACCAAATGTCATTACATTGTTACTGAAAATGGCTGCGTAATGGCCACAGATAGGGTATTTTTTCAATATGGCCGCCGTAAAAACGAATTAGAACTAGTTGAACGAATTCGGGTGGCATTGGTGGGAACAAGCATGTGAAGTTTCAGTTTTATTGGTCCAGTGGTTCCTGAGGTGTTAACGTCTGAGGCAAGACATGCAGAAACTGACATAAGCACACTTGACAGTCAGGTGAGCTAAAACGTGAATTGTCCTATCTTCGCCTTACCTCCTGGACAGTAGTTGTGTCCAAAGAAGAATCCCCCGTGGCAGGTGTAGTACGTTTTGCATCCTTCGTTCGTGTCTGGATATGCCTTGTCTGCCTTAGTCTGGCAGTCCATACCTATACCACACGGCCATTTGTTCCTATCAGGTCTGAAAGCAACACGAGGGCAGTTGGCGCACCATTAAATATTCTAAGGTTGGTTTGTTGTTTTACGCCGCACTCAGCAATATTCCAGCTATATGACGGCGGTCTGTACAATAATCGAGTCTGGACCAGACTATCCAGTGATTGACATCATGAGCATCGATCCACGCAATTGGGGTACGATGATACGTATCAACCAAGTCAGCGAGCCTGACCACCTGATCCCGTTAGTCGCCTATTACGGCGAGCATAGTCACCTTTTGCAGCAAGCATGGGTTGCTGAAGACCTATTCTACCCCAGGGTTTCTGTCATGCCCCATATGAGATGAGAAACTTACTTGACGCATTTGCCGTCCACGGGGCTAAATACCTCGGTGGAGTTGCACCTGATCACCACGTCCCGATTACGTCCATCCTTGATGGTGTAGCTGAAGCACGTGTATTCGTAGACGATCTGCTCGCCGCACACCAGCAACAACGCCGCGTCTGCAACAGCGACATGTTTGATTTTGTTTGCTTGTTGTTTAACGCCGCACTCAGCAATATTCCAGCTATATGACGGCGGTTTGTATAATAATCGAGTCTGGACCAGACAATCCAGTGATTGACATTATGATCATCAATCAGGCTCGCTGACTTGGTTGATGCATGTCGTACTCCAATTGCGTGGATCGATGTTCATGATAATCACTGGATTGTGTAGTCCAGACTCGATTATTTACAGATCGCCGCCAAGCTGGATTTGGTTGGTTTGTTGTTTTACGCCGCACTCAGCAATATCCCAGTTAAATGTGGGTGGTCTGTTAATAATCGAGTCTGGACCAGACAATCCCGTGATCGACATCATGAGCATCGATCCACGAAATTGGGATCGATGACATTCTTCAACCAAGTCAGCGAGCCTGACCACGCCAAGCTGGAATATTTGAGAGTGCGGCGTTAAACAACCAACAAACAAAACAAATCTAAAGGACTTGATGTCGTGTTTCTGACGTCACATTACTAATGTAAAAAGGTTTAGGTACAAGTTGACATAACCATGACACTTATCTAACAGACCCGTGAAGATTCCGGGGTAGAATAGGTCTTGCCGTAAAAGGCGACTAACCGGATGGGGGTGGTCAGGCTCGCTGACTTCGGTTGATGCATGTCATCGATCGATGCTCACGACATTAATCACTCGATTATTTACAGACCGCCGTCATATAGCTGAAATATTGCGTAAAACAACAAACCAACCAACCAATTTATCTAATAACAAAACATTAAATACTTACTGAAAATTAAAATTCCGTGGGTCCGCATTTCAACACTTACACAATCGCATGGAAGGGCTTGTCCTACTGAAAATTAAAATTCCGTGGGTGCGCATTTCAACACTTACACAATCGCATGGAAAGGCTTGTCCTGCCATGGGTCAACATATGTTATTTCACAATACTATTCACAGACATGTAGATTGTACTATCTGGAGGTCGCTATGAGGTCCCGACACACGACTGTGGTTGGAGTTGGGGTGTTTGGTTTTACGCCGCTTTTAGCAATATCACGGCGGGGACACCAAAAATAAGCTCCATTCATTGTACCCATGTCGGGAATCGAACCCGGGTTTTCCGCGAGATGAACTAACGTTTTAACCACTAGGCTACCCGACCGCCCCTTCTGTGTGGGTTAAGTGGTTGTGAACAAAATTATATTCTCAAAACTGGAAAAAATAACGTCCTCCGGGTTTTCCCCCTAAAATAAATCGTACACTGGACATTCTGAATGATCTGGAAAAAACGTGTTGTAATCCTTTGGATAAAAATAATCTGTATTTTTTTAAGCGCTAATGAAAACAAGAGTCATGTGAAGATGACATATCCCCCCGATGTGGCATGTCGGTAAACTGTGTGTACCTTCACATGTATTGAGATTGGCAAGGAAATATTTTTCCTCGATGCCAAAACCAGAAATATAATGAAGGTTATTAAATATTGGTTCATGTAGCTCACTTTCTGATGATCTCATGAAATTGTATTAACAGTAACTTCGCAGATTCGCATATGAATAGCATTGTTGTAGCCTCATGACACAAAGGCATAACGAGAATGTACTAGGGATTGACAAAACCAAACCTAAACATCTTGGTTTCATTATATGTCAGGGGCTACAAACTAAAAAGATTAAAATCTATAAATAACAAACTGCACTACTAGTGAACATGATTGATATGTGCATAAAGTTTGGTGAATCTCTGTCGCGTGGTTTAGAAGATATGCTCCAGACGAGGACATTACCCTAAGTTCATCAATTTTCAATTTAAATTGAAAAGAGAAAAAAATCTGTTAATAGCAAAGGCAACACTACATAACCTGCTTGATAGGTGTAAAAAACTTTTGAGAAGCTAACTTGTATGGTTCGGGAGATATGGTCCGGACAAGAGCACTACCCTCAAATTTCCTAAGTTCATCATATTTCCATGGAAACGACAAAAATATAAAATTCTAAAAATCTCTAAATAGCAAAAGGCACTTCTACTGAGCCTGATTGTTAAGTGTACCAAGTTTTGCGAAGTTAGGTTGTACGGTTTAGGAAATATGCTCCGGAACAACGATTACGGACAGACGGACATACTGATGGGTATATCCCCCCGTCATTATATGTCGAGGGATAAAAAGTCTCAATTTACAATCCTCTCCCTTCCCCAAAATATTTGATTACTAGTATTACACGATGGGCGGTCCCTTAAGAACGTCTGACTGGCTTTGGATAGTGTCATCTTGGATCACATCGAAATGTCGGCGTTTCTAATTACTTCTTTCCATGCAAGTTTGTTCTTACACCCGTGAAGATCTGTGTTAGAATAGGTCTTTAGAGCGGCAGCCCAGAGCACTTTGGTCAAACGAACAAGGTACCAATATCCGAACACAGGAACATTTACTGTGTAACCCAACATATTCATATATGGATGTCTGCCGGGGAGCCCCTGCTGCGTGTGGCCCCTGGCCCCCCAAAAGAAGGGGCCATTCAAGGGCTGGATCAAACATTGGAGGTACCACATGAAAGTAAGTGTAAATGAACTGGTTCATCTCACAGAGTACAGAATGGGCCACGCCAGACAAATCTTCCTCTGCAAAAGGCCTGCCAGACACCCCTTGTGTCAATTATTATTTATTTAGTACATATGTACTAATTTGCACATCTTTGAATGGTTAGGAACATATTTAAATGAAACTGTTTCATGGTGTCTGAATATTTACCAACTTGTGTCAATTATCATATCATAATAATTGATGAAAATATGTCATGATCTGAACTTGTAAGGTTTTTTATAAGAGTTGTTTGTGGGTTTTGAATAAATTAAATGAGTAAAATGTAATAAGAAAAATATTTTGAAACAATAAAGCTGTATGTGATAAATTGTGCGAAAAAAATTGTCTTCACTTAACTTTTATATATTTGAAAATAGATACTTAACATTGATGAAATATAGATCTACCTGAACATGTTCATAATAAATACAATTCATCTTCAAAATGAGCGTTTACGTTTTCTATGGTAATACATTAAAAATAATAGACTTACATTGGAAAATCAAGCATTCTCATTCACCCTACATCTATTTGAGGCAGTTATGGGCCTAACCTTTCCTTTTGGGTAAAATAACAGACACAATATGATATACGAAAAGGTGGCAGACACACAGTTTGACCCTCGTTCAAAGCTCCTCGCACACTTATTCCGTTAATGTATAACAATCAATTATGCCATTGTACGATGTGAAGAGTATTGCCTGTTCATCGTGTCCTTGCCCTTCAATAACAGCTGATCACGGGTAAACTATAGATCTCTTTTCGCAAGAGTATACTTACCGGTGGCTAGATAGTGGAGAGTAACGGCCAACTTCTCACTGGGTGGAATGGCATCACGCATGGGGGTTTCGGTTTTGGCAATTACAGGTGACACGCGGTCTAGGAGATTGGATCAAACTCATACCGGAACTTCCGGAAGCAAAGGCAGTCGTCCTATCAGACTCGCTAAGTGCACTTCAAGCCATCAGCGGCAGAAACTCAAACTCAAGGCCAAACACAGTCAACAATATTCCATACGAATATACAAAACTATCGGACCAAGGGCAACAGGTTCAGCTTTGTTGAATCCCGTCTCACAAAGATATTCATGGAAATGAAAAAGCAGACTCACTGGCGAAGCTAGCTCCAGACAAAGCGGATATACAGCCTATTCCCTTTAGTAAACTAGAGATAAAAAGCAAAATCAAAAAGCAGAAAGATGGCAAGCCCAATGTGACACAAGTAAGATCGGCAGATGGCTATACAAAATTCAACCCAAGGTCCAACAAAAGCCAAACTCATACCCAAATGAAAGGAAAATGGAAATTGCTATCTCACGCCTCAGATTCGGTCACAAAAAGCACTATGACAAGTTTTGTTTATATTGCAATCAGCCGGAAACCATTGCTCACGTGTTACTAGAATGTCAAGACCATGCCCCAGCCCGGGCTAGGTTAAAACAAGAATTGCAGTTAGATCCGCTATCTGTCATTAATCTCCTAAAGCCAAGAGATGCAAAAGCGAAGGCCAAACTAACTCTTTTTCTGAGAGATGGACAGCTACTTGAACGTATATAAACAGAGCAGCCAAGGATAAAAATGAAATCATATCAATATACGAAAATAGAAATCATATCAATACAAAAACAGAAATTATGTGAATACCAAACTCACAATAGATATGTTTACCCTACTCACACACAGGAGTCCCAAAGAGGGACAGGTCAGCCGAAATTGCTTAGGCAGAAGGCGACCTCTTAAAAACTTAATGCAACAACAACAACTAGGAGATTGGTGAAGCTTGTCTTGTTCATGCGAAGAAAATTGGAGAAGGCCTTTGTATCCTCGGCTTCGAGCTCCGCCAAAAGAGCGCTGTGCGCTCCTAATTGCCCTCGTCTAGCAATCCATGGCCTCACCCAACATGACCGCTTGGTTCTAACTTGTGAACAATCCGCAAGCAACGCAACTGTGTCAATCTCAAGTATATCGTCATCGCTATCGTTGTCATACATTGACGCCATGACGTAATGTAAACATCGTCTTAAAAATTGAGATCTCGCGAGATCCGAGTTGTATGCAACTCGCCGCCGTGTGAAAGCTGAGTTGTATACAACATCAGTTCGTGCAACAAGTTGCATGCAACCAATGGTATACAACTAGTTGTACCGTGTGAATGCCCCTTAACGGGATCGGGTGGGCGTGATGTAATTTCATTGTGACGTCATGGTAATGGCGTCACACATGGTCTGCAAAGCATTGTGATGCAATTCCATTGCAGCGATATTAGGGGCGCGTTGCAAGCGACGAATCGCTTAGAGAAAGCAAATTCATCGCTCAACCCGGGGTCTGCAACAGTTCGAAGCGCTTGCGCACTCTTCCAAAATGGCGGCACAACTACCGCTTGGTTGCCTTGACGTTTGTTTGTTTGTTGTTTAACGCCGCACTCAGCAATCTTCCAGCTATATGACGGCGGTTTGTAAATAATCGAGTATGGACCAGACAATCCAGTGATTGACATCATGAGTATCTATCCACGTAATTGGGATACGATGACATGCATCAACCATGTCAGCGAGCCTGACCATCCGCGTAATGAAGAACGTAATAGAAGAGGCTCGATGACGAGCTGATGAAATTTATGACTACTTTGAAGATGTGGAGCAGACTGAGGATGATGGGGTGTTAGCTACCTTTGCTCATTTTCTCGTTGATCCAGTCAAGAATTCCTTGTTCCGCTGTCAAAGTAAGCCGCCATTTTGGTTTGAGAACGAAGCGACCTCAGTCAGCGATTGTTTCGCTTGCAAGCGGCTGAAAGTTAGCGCACTGCTGTAAGGCGAATCGCTGTACATCGCTTACAAGCGATTGGCGCTTTGCAACGCACCCCTACACTGCGTTTGACTTCACCCAAGCGATATCTCCTGTGGGAGGGTAACGCTATTTTTCCGGGCATTATCATTTGCTGAAGACCGAGGTCTTCCATAAACTGCCCGACGGGGGAGGGCAGTTGAAAAGACCACGGGCTTCTGCAAATGATAATGCCCTGAAAAATAGCGTTACCTTTATTATAGCTAAAATGGATGTTATCATGTTATCAAAAAAAAGGAAAGAAACACCAATATCGGTTTTAAACATTTACTGCAATCAATACGAATGTCACTGACACACTTTTGCAAATATGGAAACGTCATAGAACAAACCAGATGACGTCACTATTGAACGTGACGTCACCTATCCCTATCCTATCACCTAACAACGGGCGTGATAAAGGCCCGTCGTCAAGCAATATGAGGGCATTATCAAGTTACAGTGACCCGCTCATTTCTGATAACATGCGGGCGGTTTAATGATAATTCTATCCATTTTAGCTATAATGATGCCATAATAATGCCAGTCCAAGCCACAAGCAGTTTAGCTATAAAGTGATATATGTGTATGGTTATATGCCAGTTTTAAATAACCCGTGAAGATCCAGGTCTTCAGCAGCCCATGACTGTCGTAAAAAGGGGCTCTGCTTGTCGTAAGAGGCGACTAACGGGATCGGGTGGTCGGGCTCGCCAAATCCGTAGATCGATGCTCATGATATCAGTCACTGGATTGTCCATACGGGATTATTTACAGACCGCCGTCATACAGCTGGAGTATTGCCGAGTCCGGCGTTAAACCAACAACAAACAAACAAACAGGTTTTGAATATAGAACTGAGATAGTCTAGTTATTTCCCTGTCCTATTTGGCATTTTGTTAATAGTCTAAATGTATTTATTATGAATCACCTTCGGTATTCACGATCCGGCTGAAATACTGCCGGTGTGACTTTAAATATTAACTCTCACTCACACACATACCATAAGACGTTAAAACATGCTACTTGTTGTTACCCTGCCTGACGCTCGGCATTAAGGGGATAAAGGAAGGAATGGTCCGTATGCTGTGTCTGAATCGTGTATCAATGTAAAATTGAGGATAACAATCCCAGTGGGATAGCACTAGTAAACCGGCATTATCCCGGACTAGTACAAACAGACGCGCGCGCGCACACACACACACGTCGCTGTGTAAGTGGAATAATCTTGAACGCGATGTTAAACCCCATTCCACCATCTGTGGTACAACAAATTGAAGAGTTTTGTTTGTTTGTTTGTTTGTTTATTAGTTATTTAACGCCGCGCTCAGGAATATGACGGCGGTCTGTAAATAATCTAATTTGGACCAGACAATCCAGTGATTGACATTTGAGCATCGATCCACGCAATTGGAATATGATGACATGCTTCAGTGAGCCTGATCAACCGATCCCCCAAATTGAATGTTGTTATTGTATTGTCGAACTTTTTCGTCTATATATAGAAACATACATAACATAACATAAAACAAACATAAAACTTTAGATACATTGCAAGTGAATCCAGCGCATTTGATAGGCAAATCAATCGATAAGTTTGCGTTTATGTTTTAGTAAACCAAAAAAAAGAGTAGAATTGGCTGATAGAGTGGGCGGGGCTTGTGTTGCATTTTTGCGCTGAACGGTCACTGATTCGTGTCAATTTTGCGTGTGTTAATAATTAAAAAAGCAGGCTGTGAAATTTTTGTTGAGTAATATGTTTCTAAGAATATGTTTCAACATAAAGGTTTCGTTTATGGAGGTATTAACGTAAAATCCTGTGTGCAAACTTCGCGCAAATCCGTTTCGCATTACCAGATTGTTTGGTGTGTGGAGTTACATACATTACGTAAGTCAGTTCTTAATTAAGTAAATGCAGCATTTAATATTTCATATTTATTTCAGATTTATCCCACGACGGCAGCTAAAGTTCCACATGGCGGTTTGACGTCATAGATCCAGTCACAGTACTGCTTCTCTTCATTGAACACCAACACTGAAATGAATATAGCACCAGGTTAAGTCGGGGCCAAGATTCATTCCCACTTACCCAGCAGCTTAAACGTAGTCATTCTAACACATGAGCGTTTTTGTTGGTTTAACGCCGCACTCAGCACTATTCCAGCCATATGACGGCGATCTATAAATAATCGAGTCTGGAACAGACAATCCAGTGATTGATATGAGCATCGATCCACGCACTTGGAGTGAGTGAGTGTTTGTTTGTTGTTTAACGCCGCCCTCAGCAATATTCCAGATTTATGACGGTGGTCTGTAAATAATCGAATCTGCACCAGACAATCCAGTGATTGACATCATGAGCATCGATCCACGCAATTTGGATCTATGACATGCTTCAAACAAAGTCAGCGGGCCTGACCACCCGACCCCGTTAGTCGCCTCTTACGACAAGCATAGTGAGTGAGTGAGATGGGTTTAACGCCGCTTTTAATATTATTCCAGTTTTATCACGGCGTGTCAGCTTAATGTGGAAAGAAAGCCCAAAGTAATGCAGGTCTCAGATGTTTACCACTTCGGTGAAACCCACAAGTACGGGTATGGTGCCGACAAACCTAGCGTGCCCAAGGGACGCAACTCTGCACAGCGTCAACGCAACTGGCATACGATGACATGCATCAAACCAAGTCAGCGAGTCTGACCACCCGATCCCTTTAGTCGCCTCTTACGACAAGCATAGTCGCCTCTTGTGACAAGCATGGGTTGCCCAAGACCTATTCTAACCCGGATCTTCACGGGTAGCGCAGAGTATGATGCAAACATACCTCCGGGGCAGTAGTTGTGGCCGTAGAAGTAGCCGTTGTGACAGGTGTAGTATGTCTTGCACTTATTCGCAGGATCCTTGTTGTCAATGTCCACGTATCTCATGTCGGCCCGCTTGCTGCAGTCGACTACGTCAGCACATGGCCAGTGACCTACCTGTGGACTGGAGATGGATTTAGAAGGGGTGTAGAATATAAAACGACAACGCCAGAAAATAGTCTCGGTCCCGAAGCAGATTCCAGTAGGCGTACAAGACAAAATATAGGTGAATATGATATGAATGGATCACTGAAAATCAGTGATGACACCAGGTGTTCGCGAAAAGGGTAAGCATGAATGGTTGGTTGGTTGGTTTGTTGTCTAGCGCGACACTCAGCAATAGTCCAGCGATATGACGGCGGTCTGGACCAGACAATCCAGTGATTGATATCATGAGCATCGATCCACGCAACTGGGATCGATGACATGCATCAACCAAGTCAGCGAGGCCTTACAACCCGATCCCGGTAGTCGCCTCTTACGGCAAGCATGGGTTGCTGAAGACCTATTCTACCCCGGATCTTCACGGGTCAAGTATGAAGGGCAACATACGATAATCCCAAATATATGGTTTGGAAATATCTACTTTCAACACAATTGCATACACTACAAACTTAACAATAACATTTTTTATGCTTAACGACACATTCAGCAATATTCCAGCTTTGTGGCAGCGTTCTGGAAATGATCGAGTCTGGACCAGACAATCAAGTGATTGATGTCATGATCATCTATCCATGCAATTGGGATACGATGACATTCATCAAACAAGTCAGCGAGTTTGACCGCCCGATCATGTTTATCGCCTCTTACGACAAGTATGGGTTGCTGAAGAACTATTCTAGCTTGGACCTTCACGGGTCATGACGATAAGAAAATATATTGATTCGTTTATACATATAACAGGGACAATGTCATGTCCACAAACTTAATAAATCTCTGTTAAAAGGAGAGTCCTTTAGTGTTTTGATACCAGGTGTTCGTGACAAGGTGAGCGAATCCTCCCCCACCGGTGGCACCCGTCATAAACACATGCAAAGGCAAGTCAAGTGTTCACTGAAACCAATATTATAGTACAGGTCAAAATAGGAAGTAACATCGGATATCGTTTTGACGTCAAATATGAAAATGTCCTCAGCATGTCTGCCATTAAACTTGTTGAAAGCTCTCCTTTCTTGATTGTGTAAAGGATTATGGGTAAACAATGTCTGGGAAACACTCACGTGACACATTTTTCAAGAGCGGGGTCGAAGACGTCGGAGCTGTTACATCTGATCTGCGTGATTACCTCGTGCTCATCAACAACGGAGTAGCCGAAACACGTGTACTCGTAAATGGCGGTCTTTGCGCACACACCAGACAACAGCGCTGTAGCATAGGCATGAACGTTTATATCTGGACTAGAACCTTTGATTTCAGTTTTACTCATTGTTTTGTGTAACGCTGCACTCAGCAATTGTCCAGCTATATGACCGCGGCCTGTAAATAATCGAGTCTGGACCAATCTTTAGGATCAACACACACAGTGTAGCCATGTTAGAATACCACAGCAGTCTCTAGCAACCCATGCTTGCCATAAAAGGCGACTATGCTTGTCGTAAGATGCGACTAACGGGATCGGGTGGTCAGGCTTGCTGACCTGGTTGATGCATGTCCTCGTATCCCAATTGCGTGGGTCGATGCTCATGATGTCAGTCACTGGATTTTCTGGTCCAGACTCGATTATTTACAGACGGCCGTCAAATCGCTGATATTACATCAAAATATTTATAACAGGTTTCAGTTTGAAGTAAATGTCCCCGAAAGTTACACTTCATTCTTTGACAGCCTATTTTCCTTTGCTAAATACCATTCTTTAAATAACATTAAATTAACTTGAACTTGAGAGCGAGAGAGTCGTCTGCTCACTGAGGGCTCGGTGTCGTCAGCTGTCACATCTGACTTTAATCGGAAGTGTTGTAAGATCGAGGCCAAGGTAATTCGGGGAAAGTAGATATCAAAGTGTTAACTGTTGTGTACCAAACAATATATAAAAATATGGTCTGGGTACAAAACGATATGTCGAGTTCTACCCACAATTTCGTTGCCGTGTCGTCCCATGGTACATTTCGGTGGTAAATCGAGAGTGACCCCACAGCGTTCCTTTACACAATCGCTGCTCCGAACTAAACTTACATACGCAAAGGTTAATAAGAGAGTTCACAGAATTAAATACCTACCAAGTAGCGCCAAGCCGTACTTCAGCATTGTGACCTCTTCTGGAACGAGTACTAAAGTAGCAGGTTATAGTGCTGCACTTACCGGATGCAGTCTGTCAATTCCCAAGCATGACCTGCACAAGATTACACACTTACTACATAGCAGTGTTTTCAGATAAGACAGAGTGGGCACGGGTGGCCCAGTCGTCTAAGGCGCCGCGATTCGCTGTGCAGAGTTACGTCCCTTGGGCACGCCAGAAACATATGATTGTGGGTTCGAATCCTTGATCGCCCAGATTGTGTTTCTAGGTTTGTCAGCACCATACCCGTGCTCGTGGGTTTCACCGAAGTGGTAAACGTCTGAGACCTGCATCACTTGGGCTTTCCTCTTACATTAAACTGACACGCCGTGATATAACTGGAATACTGTTAAAAGCGGCGTAAAACCAAACTCACTCACTCTAGGTTTGTCAGCACCATACCCGTGCTCGTGGGTTTCACCGAAGTGGTAAACGTCTGAGACCTGCATTACTTCGGGCTTTCCTTCCACATTAAGCTGACACGCTGGAATATAACTGGAATATTGTTAAAAGCGGCGTTAAACCCAACTCACTCACTCACTCAGATAGGAAATTCCCGGTACGCGTCACAATGACCAATGGGGTCGAGAATACAGTGCACCTGTATCGTCTTTAGGGCACAATGCAATCTTGGGTCGCTGTCTTGATAAGACTGTGTGAAAACACACGTGGTGTGCACATGCACGCGGATGTTATCCATACATTTTTGTATTGTTCAGAGCAAGATCGGTATGGTTTGTTTGTTCGTTGTTTAACGTCGCACTCCGCAATATACCAGATCTGTGTAAACAGGTAATATATATTTATTTGTTGTTTTACGCCGCACTCAGCAATATTACAGCCATAAGACGAGGGCCTGTAAATGATCGAGCCTGGACCAGACAATCCAGTGACAGATTTAATGATGATCGATCCATTTAGTCGCCTCTGACGTAAAGCACAGGTTCATGGGGACCTATATGCTTTCCCATGATGCTAGAGGCGACTAACGGGATCGAATGGTCAGGCTCGCATGTCATCGTATCCCAAATGAGTGGATCGATGCTCGTGATGTGAATCACTGGATTGTCTGATCCA
Organism: Haliotis rufescens; assembly: GCF_023055435.1. Lineage (NCBI taxonomy): Eukaryota > Metazoa > Mollusca > Gastropoda > Lepetellida > Haliotidae > Haliotis > Haliotis rufescens. Next base: position 16,791,119 of record NW_025963835.1, read on the forward strand.
GACTCGACTTTTTACAGACCGCCGTCATATAGCTGGAGCGTTAAACAACAAACAAAAGCATAACTCGAAAACTCGGAATCTTGACATGAAACTTCGCATGTATCAAACACATCCTGGCCTGGTGCCTTTTAATGAACAGTGAGTGAGTGAGTTGGGTGTATCGCCGCTTTTAATAGTATTCCAGTTATATCGCGGCGTTTTAATGAACAGAGCTAGTGAAGTAAACTTTTGAACATTTATTACACACCTGTGGGTGAGAAACCCAATCAACATAACCGGTACCAAACGTGTGAGATCGAATTCCAGGTCCGTGATTGGCTACTCCATGGTGATGACCTAAGGTCAGATCATAACGTTCTACTTTCCGGATTGTAATTCACTGAATACGTTTCTCGTGCTTCAGTCGAATTCACCTACGTCCGTGTCGAATAGAGTGTTTAATAAATGTTCTTTGATCTTATCTAGTTTGCATTGTCATCATCGCCATGACAATCCACTGAAACATTTTTTGAAGAGGGTCACACTAGGTATGAGCTGTAAAACGGATGACGTCATGACCGTCGTGTTATGTATTAATGCGCCACTGCGATCATGAGAATGGACAGAATATGCATCGATTCGACCCTAAAACTGTGCGATTTTAGGATGTGTACGAAACAGATTACTGCACTCACGTCTAACAACCTGTAGCTTCAAAACGTATCCAACTCGCTTTCGTTTTGAAACAACTCGTGAGATAGTGTTTTCTGACAGATACACGTGAAGTAATCGCTATATATTCAGGAATCTTTATTATATCCCATGTGGGGGCCCCCGGGTTAGAATAGATCCTAAGAAGGATATTCCTACTAAACTGGATGGTGTGATATCAGGGCTGATGAAAGAGTCTGAGCTTGGAAGCTCTTAAAACCGGAATAGATCCTAAGAACGATATTCCTACTAAACTGGATGGTGTGATATCAGGGCTGATGAAAGAGCCTGAGCTTGGAAGCTCCTAAAAACAGGAATAGATCCTAAGAACGCTATTCCTACTAAACTGGATAGTGTGATATCAGGGCTGATGAAAGAGTCTGAGCTTGGAAGCTCCTAAAAACAGGAATAGATCCTAAGAACGCTATTCCTACTAAACTGGATAGTGTGATATCAGGGCTGATGAAAGAGCCTGAGCTTGGAAGCTCCTAAAAACAGGAATAGATCCTAAGAACGCTATTCCTACTAAACTGGATAGTGTGATATCAGGGCTGATGAAATAGCCTGAGCTTGGAAGCTCCTAAAAACAGGAATAGATCCTAAGAACGCTATTCCTACTAAACTGGATAGTGTGATATCAGGGCTGATGAAATAGCCTGAGCTTGGAAGCTCCTAAAAACAGGAATAGATCCTAAGAACGCTATTCCTACTAAACTGGATAGTGTGATATCAGGGCTGATGAAAGAGCCTGAGCTTTGAAGCTCCTAAAAACAGGAATAGATCCTAAGAACGCTATTCCTACTAAACTGGATAGTGTGATATCAGGGCTGACGAAATAGCCTGAGCTTGGAAGCTCCTAAAAACAGGAATAGATCTTAAGAACGATATTCCTACTAAACTGGATAGTGTGATATCAGGGCTCATGAAAGAGTCTGAGCTTGGAAGCTCCTAAAAACAGGAATAGATCCTAAGAACGCTATTCCTACTAAACTGGATAGTGTGATATCAGGGCTGATGAAATAGTCTGAGCTTGGAAGCTCGGAACGCGACCCTCGGTGTAGTCTGTCTCTCTGAATTATATTATTTTCCCTTCCGCCAAGTCCTGACTGTAATGCTATAGCTCTAAAGGAAGCAAGTATAGCTTTACAACAGATTTTCACTGGAGCTCCTTTTTAATTCAAATGCAGTTGCTCGTTTCTGTCTAAATGATTTATTTTCAAAGACAAAGTCTTAGTCTATCCTGAGTGCATCCTGCGTAGATATTCACTTTGACCGCTAAAGTAGAGAACGATGAGTGGGTTTCGGGCAAATCAGATATCAGCTTTCTAACAAGATTCGATTTAACAATTATTATATATTCCACATTTTATGTTCCAGATTTGAAAATTTTGGTCGGAACAAAAGAAAACAAACAAAACACAACACGTTCCCCGATAGTTCACCGTTTGGGTGTAGATACCATGCCCCTCAGAAAAAAACCCGACTGTGTTATTAGTTTTATAATTTCTCTCCTCGACACTGTTTTTTAACTTTCGTTCCTTTCGCTCTTGCCGATAATGTAGAAGCACTCACCCTACGTGACCATCCATATAGTATTTGTCATGTATGGCATAGGTATATCAACCGAATAAATATAATATTTTTATGAAATTGCAAAGATGTACTGACATTTCCACCACGACTGATAATAAATAGTTCATCATGATCAGGTTGATGAAGATTGTGATGGAAGCAGTGGAAGGAAGCAAACTGTTATATTATGTATAAACAGATGAAATACTAAATTTATTTGAACATTTAAAATTAAAATAACACTTTGAGTCCGAATTACTTGCAGTCTACCTCACTGACTGCCGGAACTACTTTCAGTCTGCCTCACTGACTGCCGGAACTACTTTCAGTCTATCTCATTGACTGCCGGAGCTACTTTCAGTCAACCTCATTGACTACCGGAACTACTTTCAGTCTATCTCATTGACTGCCGGAACTACTTTCAGTCTACCTCATTGACTGCCGGAACTACTTTCAGTCTGCCTCATTGACTGCCGGAACTACTTTCAGTCTATCTCATTGACTGCCGGAACTACTTTCAGTCTATCTCATTGACTGCCGGAACTACTTTCAAACTGTCTCACTGACATTTGGATTTTGACAAGAAAATTCGAACATCTTGTATTCATGTGATCTTCACACATCACTAAAACCATGTCCGCCCAATCTCCGCATAAACCACTCGAAGACAGAACTTTTTCCCAGAGAATTCCTATGTGGAGTGAACAAAATAGTTTCTATGACAACGACAATTCACTGCGCGGTCCATCCTCCGTCCACAACGAGGGAAGCTCCGGTCATTTGGTCAGCCGCGGGGGAACACAGAAACGCTGCCATTTCACCGATCTGTCAAAATAAAGGTTTCTTAAAAATTGGAAAGGACTACGAATCGAATTATGTTTTTTATGTGACTGAAAATTGAATGGACTGTTATTAAATTTCATTATGACTTTTTAACCATCACTCATTCCTGCAACAGTTTTTTAAAAAGTAATCTGTGATGGGTAATTTTAAAATAAACTGGTTCGAAGAAGACTGATAAGAAATCAATTTGCAACGACATGACCCCTCCCTTGGTTGAAATGTAATTTTTGGCGAAAGAAAAAGCAAAATTATTGATTTTCAAAGATAAGATGTTTTGATACCTATCAGCAGTTATGTATTATGAAAAAAAAACATTTTGTTTTAATTTCTGAAAGTTAATAAATAATACCTAAACAAACGTTATCATAACTGACGTTATTCATAAAACAGTCGAAGTCCAAGACATATTTTCACTCGAGTGAGTGAGTGAGTTAGGTTTAACGCCGCTTTTAACAGTATTCCAGTTATATCGCGGCGTGTCAGCTTAATGTAGGAGGAAAGCCCGAAGTGATGCAGGTCTCAGACGTTTACCACTTCGGTGAAACCCACGAGCACGGGTATGGTGCTGACAAATCTAGAAACATAATCGGGGCGAACCGGGACTCGAACCCACAATCATAGATTTCTGGCGTGCCCACGACTGGGCCATCCGTGCCCCCTACTTGAATGAAGTAACTTCAGACACAGCATATGAATACAATATTCGAGTTTGGAAACGTTCCATTCTTTTCCGTTTCATTCCAGTGAACCGATTCACTTATGTGTCAAAACGTGCGATGTTTGTTTACAGAAATCTCTACATAAACCTAATTGTGACGTCAGCCAAGACGTTTATTTAGCAGATACTGATCAGGTCGATCTTCTGGGGCTAATTAAAAAACATGTCATGTTACAAGTTTATCCGTTTAGTTTATCGCATCGATATGATTAATAATCGTATAAGCAAACGAATCCTTAAGAAGAGTCAGGAATACTGTCATTGAATAATGACATTGGCATACAAACAGATGACCTTGACATCCACCCTTATAGTACCCTCTTGACAGGGGCAAATTGTTCATCCAAGGAAGCTGGTGCTACCCGCGCAAACATGACAAATATACTGTTTGTTTATCTGTTTGTTTGTTTGTTGTTTAACGCGGCACCCAGCAATATTCCAGCTATATGATGGCGGTTTGTAAATAATCGAGTCTGGACCAGAGAATCCAGCGATTGATATCATGAGCATCGATCCACGCAATTGGGATATGATGACATGTATCAACCAAGTCAGCGAGGCTGACCACCCGATCCCGTTAGTCGCCTCTTTCGACAAGCATAGTCGCCTTTTACGGCAAGCATGGGTTGCTGAAGACCTATTCTGTCCCGTCTGCTTATCTAGGTTGGACAGGTATGCTGTACACAATAATCAGTTATCCTCGATCTTAGTTCATTTATTTATTACACATTCTTAAAAATGCCACAAAAAATCTATTCAAACAACTTCCCAGCACAGTGCGATATTTACATGTTTAACTTCTCAGTCTGCTTACAATGCGTGTGTATTTGAACCCAAATCCAATTGGAAATTATTTGAATTTTATAAAATAAGATACTTACATGTTCCAGCTTGACAGGCTGTCCGGAAGCATGTACGCTGACAATTTGAGCCTGAAATAATAAGAAAGTTTTTATTTTATTTTTATTTTTACATCTATCCAATTTGGGTAAGTGCAGTATATCTATCCCAGATATGAGCTTAAGGGCAGGGCGAGCATGTACTGATGCTGGGAGGCCTCGGAATCTTGTTAGAGAATAGCTTTTTGTTCACTACTTCAAAAAATGTGAAAAAAAATATTCTAAAAGGAGGAGCCAAAAATTCCATAATTTTACACAACTCATTTTTTCAGTAAACATTACAACGGATATAATACACACTGGATTGTCGGGGATGAGTTCTAGCTGAGATGACCTATTTGGGTTGGGACGAGCCGAGCGCGAATGAACAAGCACGTTAAAGATGATCTATTTCGGTCCTGTAAAGTGTTATACCTTTGCTTGTTCTAATGTGATTCCCTGGTCTCGAGATCTATCCTCAGCCTGCTTTATAAACACTGGAAGTACACAAACATAAGGTTTTTTTAACATCAATGTATTGTTCACTCATTCAAATCATAACCAAGCTGGAAACTGCCAGAGTAAAACACGTTTCTCGCGACATGGCTCGTATCAAATATTCTGCTGTTCAAAAACAAGTGTTGGCTTCTTGATAGACTTATTAGACCCGCGAAGATCAGGGGGAGAATAGGTCTTCAGCTATCCATGCTTGCCGTAAAAGGTGACTATGCTTGTCGTAAGAGGCGACTAACGGGATCGGGTGGTCAGGCTCGCTGACTTGGTTGATGCATGTCATCGATCCCAATTGTGTGAATCGATGCTCATGATATCAATCACTGGATTGTCTGGTCCAGCCTCGATAATTTACAGACCGCCGTCATATAGCTGGAATATTGGTGAGTGCTGCGTAAAACAACCAACCAACCAACCATTCGACTTATTAAGATGTCATTTTGGTTTTCTGGAACATATTGCACACAATTACTGTGAGTCGGAAACCTATGATTGTGGGTTCGAATCCCGGTTCGCCCCGATTATGTTTCTAGGTTTGTCAGCACCATACCCGTGTTCGTGGGTTTCACCGAAGTGGTAAACGTCAGAGACCTGCATCACTTCGGGCTTTCCTCCCACATTAAGCTGACACGCCGTGATATAACTGGAATACTGTTAAAAGCGGGGTTAAACCCAACTCACTCGCTCACTCACTACTGTGAGTCGGAACGATGGCAATGTCCCATGCAACAATCATGATTTGTTTGTTCTGGGTTTGTTAACTCCGCACTCAGCAATATTCTAGCTCTTTGGTGGCAGTCTGTAAATAGACAATCCAGTGATTGACATCATGAGCATCGATCTACGCAATCGGAATACAAGACGTGCATCAATCAAGTAAGCGAGCCTTACCACCTTACCACCTTACCACCTGATACCGTCAGTCGCATCTAACGACAAGAGTTGGCTGCTGAGAACCAAGTCTAACCCGGATGGTCACCGGTACATCAATCATGTGTGTTGTGATATGAAGATTATACTCGAAGCTTCATACTTACACGGTGTTTCAACATAACCAGGACAAATGGCGTTACATGTGACGCCGGAACCAGCCGTCTCTATGGCAACCGTCTACGTAAAAGAGAATAGATATAGAGCACAACAGTGAATTAATGAATGATAAGAGCAGTGTTTTAAAGTATTTGGAGGCAACCAATAGACCGGCATTGCACCAAGACCACAGAAATAATTATACACCATCATACACTGAGGTTCGCCAGTACGTGTGAGGGAAGTCATGGATGGTGTGAAGGCGATGGTGAGACTTCGCTCGGCAGTAAATGCGTTCCGTCTTCCAGAGGCAAGGGCGTTAACTGACTTTATAAACCTCCGGTGACGTCATCCTATTGTTCTCCAGTCGGGTTAAATCTGATAAACATTATTCAAGTCATATTTGCTATATAATGTGTTATAATATCCCAGGGATTTTATATAATGTCCTGGGTATTTTATGAATATAACCTCCGTTCAGATTGTAACATGTACTGAAACGTAAAATCAAATGACAAATGTTTTCTTTATATTCCCAAGGATCGAACTCGCAACCTTCATATCTGTAGCCCAGTGAGTGTACCACGAGGCTACAGAGGTGTTCGAAAGCTGCACTGCTTTTTAGAATGTCCCGTTCAAGATTCGTACTCCGGCAACAGATATTTTACGCCCGTTTAAGGTTCATAGAAAGTATGTTCTACGTCCCTCCTACTGACCTATCAGATTTCATCTCGCATATCAAACGACAAGCTTCTCAAACAAAATGGCGGCGCCCAGTCAAAACGATCTGATCGATAATCAAGAGTGTGTGAGTGGAGTCTCAAACGTTTACCACTTCGGTGAAACCCACGAGCAAGGGTATGGTGCTGACAAACCTAGAAATATAATCGGGGCGAACCGGGATTCGAGCCATCAAAGGTTTCTGGCGTGCCCAAGGGACGCAACTCTGCACAGCGAATCGCGGCGCCTTAGACAACTGGGCCATCCGTACCCCCATCCACGTTGTAGACCGGATGTCTACTTCGTTATGCGATTTTGACTTAACTATGCGTAGACTCGTTAATCCAGCCAAAAGGTAACACCGGAATTCCAGCCAGGGTGGAAACTGGACTATTATAGTCAGTAAACTCACTTGGGAAGATAATGAGTGAGTGAGTGAGTGAGTGAGCAATATTCCAGCAATATCACGGCGGGGGACACCAGAAATGGGCTTCACACATTGTACCCATGTCGGGAATCAAACCCGAGTCTTCGGCGTGACGAGCGAACGCTTTAACCACCAGGCTACCCGACCGCCCCGGGAAGATAATGTGTTTAAGATGTGTCATGATATAACATATAACACTGTATTATCGAGGATGATCGCAGGCTAAATACAGTACAACGTCATATCAGTTCTAGATTTAAAGCTTCAACAGACTTGTACGAGTCCCTGTTGTTATCAACCGTTACCTTAGTAAGTCCTATGATGCCATGTTTTGCGGAGACGTACGCTGATTTGTTGGCTGAAGCCACGTGACCATGGCACGAAGACATGTTGATGATGCGCCCCCATCCTGAAGCAAGGATAATTTTGTAACAGAAATAGTCATTGTTATTATATCTGCTACCGTTTATGTTGGCAAACGAAACACTCTTCATTCGAGACCAATCCTGGTGAGGTGAAATGGGGTTTTACGTCGTGTCAAAGATTATTGCACTTATGTAGCGACGTGCATGCACGTGTGTGTGTGTGTGTGCGTGTGTGCGTGCGTGCGTTCGTGCGTGCGTGTGTCTGTCTGCTTGTATTAGTGCTTTGTGCTAGTGCTGATATATCATGCCGCAGTTTAAAATGAATACCGTACTCAAGCACAGTAAACTGACTCCAAGATGACCAGTCCTTGTTTTAGCCTCTTAATATCGCAGGCCAGGCAGGGTAACAACAAGTACGTCAGCGAGCCTGACCACCTGATCGCCTCTTACGACAAGCATAGTCGCTTCTAAGGCAAGAATGGGTTGCTGAAGACCTATTGTCACCAGTATCTTCACGGTCGTTGCGTGTACTTAACGGGGGGGGGGGGGGGGGGGGGGGGAAGAGAGAGGCTAGGTTTCAGTGCCTGGTCCCGATTTCCTGTCAGTCCTAATGTAGACTTCAAAAACAGAAACTTATATGAAAGTGTCTTATTATGATAATTAACTGAGAGGCCGATCTACATCATAGAGTTTACAGTCACGTAGCGCAGATTACGCAGATTATGAATGACTTGAATATCACATGCCATGACTGTCATTAGTCTCCCCTGTGCCATGTTATTAGTGAGACGCTCAGATTCTCGTTTGAAAGGCGCATGGAGACAGCTGATCTCTTTGACCTTTTGGACTACCGACCTTTGGTTCTCATGTGCGGCAGGAACATCTGAGTCAGGTGGAACGGAGCTGTCAGCATCACCGCTATCATGGAATCCCACTTCTCTGTCGGGAAACTCTCAACAGGGCACACATGCTGGAACCCTGCAAGGAGAACGTAGTCAACACCATCAGCGGCTTGGCGGTAGTCTTGCGCCATGAACTTGGAATATATATAAAAGCCTAAGCAAGTCTAGTTTCCTTGATTCCACAAAAAGCAGAAGAGGAAAGGTACTTTAGAAAAACATAATTTTACAATTATTTGAAAGAAATGTTTTCATGGATTAAGCGTGAGTCTAGTGTGGCGGGAGCGACAGAAAAGTTGCAACCAATGTGAATACCATCATAGTTCTCTCAACACCAGATCATATTTGCAATTGTTTTTATGTCTTTTGTTTTTTGCACATTCTATTCACAAATATTCCACATGCTACTAATTGGTTAACACACGGAAGTCACGAAATTGTATGCATAGCTAGACCAAATTGCACAAAGCTAAGATGGCTAGGGCTAATATGATCGTAGCTCCCATACTTAGGCTTACAATTGTCTTAGCACTAAGATCGCTCTGTGCAAGCGGGCCCAGGACATACTAATCGGCTGAAGATGTTAGTTTGATTAAGGAATACAAAGGCATATTTGTTTCCAAATAACTTTATCATAATACACCATCATATTGAAGAGCACATAACGAAACTGTTGATCGGCACCAGTTTGTAAACCATGTGTGCACACATGTAAGACAAACTGTGAATCGATTCTTATCGATACACGATGCATCGCCATTACCTCGCTGGTTTGTATACATACATACATACATACATACATACATACATACATACATACATAGAAAATAGTACATATATCTGGCTAGGTGTCTTGTGAATATGGAAAGGGTTTTGTCGCTTTTATTCCTGTTGTACATAGAATCGGTGATCGTTATGTGGGCAGTTGAAACAATAGCGAGTACTGACATGCTGCTTCACACAACAGAGTTCAGTCAGTGGCAAATATTCAAATACCTGCGTTATTTACCAGTATGTCCACTCCCCTAGGGTAGAGTTTAATGACATCGCCGTGTAGTTTCTGTATCTCGCTCAGCTTCGCGAGATTCTCCCCTGAAAAATGTGTGTCAACCCCGTGTTGCCTGTAACACAAAATGTTTTTTTGTTTGTTAGTTGTGACACGCCAAACTCGGCAATGTTGCAGCTATATGACGGCGTTGTTATTAATCGAGTCCAAACAATCCAGTGATTGATATTTATTGTTTTCGATAAAACCCCAGCTCACGCCGACACAACTCACCCGCATACTGGACGGCAATTGTAGCATCGTTCCAATGTGTTTATCAATAATAGACACAATACACAGGCTGATGATTTTGTTTGTTTGTTGTTTAACGCCGCACTCAGCAATATTCCAGCTAAAGGACGGCAGTCTGCAAATAATCGAGTCTGGACCTGACAATCCAGTGATTGAAAACATTAGCATCGATCCACGCAATATGGTTGGTTGGTTGGTTGGTTTGTTGTTTAACGCCGCACTCAGCAATATACCAGCTATATGACGGCGGTCTGTAAATAATCGAGTCTGGACCAGACAATCCAGTGATTGATATCATGAGCATCGATCCACGCAATTGGGATCGATGACATGCATCAACCAAGTCAGCGAGCCTGACCACCCGATCCCGTTAGTCGCCTCTTACGACAAGCATAGACGCCTTTTACGGCAAGCATGTGTTGCTGAAGACCTATTCTACCCCGGAATCTTCACGGGTCCCACGCAATATGGGATACGGTAACATGCATCAACCAAGTCAGCGAGCCTTACCACCTGATACCGTCAGATCCCGTTAGTCACCTCTTACGACAAGCATGGATCGCCTTTTACAGCAAGCATGGGCTGCTGTAGACCTATTCGACCCCACAGGGTAAAAGAAGATGAGTTATCCCCCCTTTGATAATCGACTCATACTTCACAAAGTCCTCCTTGATTTCCGCGAACAGCTTCGCATCCCCAAGTCCATTCACGACGATGCTGCAACCCCTCCTGGCCAGACTGTGCGCGATGCCCAGGCCTATGCCACTTGTTGCACCTGTTACCAAGGCAACAAGACCTTTCAGAGAACCTGGAAATGAAACAAACAATAACAGTGGCACTTGTTTTTGATAATTGAGGTTTCAACTATCCTTTGACATGGATAAAGAACATGAACCCGAGCTGTCACTGACAGTAAAAAAAAAAGAGCTTTGGTTTCTGGGAATCTATCAATGGGCGTCAGGATATCCAGCACAACAAGCGAACAATTACGAAAGCCTATTGGGGTCAAAACTGAAATATGGAAAGGACACGAAAAGATATTCGTCATAACGGAAAAAAGATTCGTTATTACGGAATTAATTTCGTTATAACGGAAAAATATTCGTTATTACGAAAAAAAGATACGTTATAACGTAAAATAACGAATCTTTTATCCGTTATAACGAAATTATTTCCGTGGTAACGAATCTCTTTTTCCGTAATAACGAATCTTTTTTCCCGTTATAACGAATTTGTTTTCATAATAACGAATCTTTTTTTCATTATAATGAAAATATTTCCGTAATAACTAATCTTTTTATTCCGTTATAACGAATTTCTTTTCGTGTCTTTTCAATTTTGACCATAATAGGCTTTCGTAAACAATATATTGTCGGGGGGAAATAACCGATCCCACGGAATATACTTCGTGCAACATGACATTTTGAGAAAAGCTTTTTATGGTAAATAGAAATTAGGTATACATTTGATGTATTATTTTAGATAATGTGGTGTAATGTGATAGTCACGTGAACTAGTAAACTAGTGAATCAAATTTCAAAAGGATTTCTCTTGAGCGAGATGACCTATGGAATTAATGTGAGTAAGTTAAAGTTTTCACGTCAGCAATATTTCAACCATATTTTGACTAGACAGAGTAATGCATTTATATTTTCTTAAATCCTGTCAACAAAGGACAGAATAACAAGCAGTAACACGACAGATCCATATTCAATAAAAGTTTGAAAAAAATACCAGGAACAGACGATTAAACAACAACACAATATAAAACTCGGGCTATAGGTCGCTCGTAACCAAAACTGGGACACCTTACTGGGGGAATTACGGTACCTCTACTACCTGCACGGTACACCTCGTAACGCCAGCAGGATTTACACTATCCATCTGGGTGCTGACGATTGTTTGCAAGCCAATTGTTTGTTACTGTAAGCCGAGTGACGCAAAACATCTCTCAAAAGTGATATATCTGGAATTGTCAGTTGTGTGACAAGTATCAGTTTAAACTTTATTCATGTTATTGTATTTATTGCTATATAGTGAACCTGATGTACCTTGATATAGTGAACCACACGTACCTTCGCTGCCAGTGGCCATCTTGTCAACCTCTATATACGGCGGAGTGTACGTGTTACACAAATGGAGTCAGTCAGTGATTTATAACGCGCGGTAAACTTCTTGTATGTGATTGGAGGTTATGGTGACGAGGTCAACATGCGAGGTGGCCAAAGTCCTTCCTGACGTGATCACACCAACTGGTCACTTGGCGGAACAGTAAATGACCCATAGTTTGAACAAATATTGACAGTTGGGTTACCAGTTGGCTAGCCTTTTTGATAGCATGACCGAAAGGTTTTGACTATGGTAGATGTCATTTACTAGCTTACTGCAATATGCAGAGAGAATGTATTTTTAGAATAACATTTTCAGACACAAATTAAGACCATTTACAAAGGATCTTAATTTGTTTCTGTGTGAATTTAAGTCTGTCACATAAACAACCCGTCGGTGTGTTTTTTAACGCTGCTCTCAGCAATATTGCAGCTATATCACCGTGGACTTTAACCAAACGAGTATGCACAAGCCATCCAGTGATTGATATTGTGAACAACGATCAATCCGTGCCCCCAGACCAATGTACAAATACAGTAGAACACGGATATAACGAACACGGATGTAGCGAACAAACGGATACAACGAACTGTTAAAAAATCCCCGATTTATCTCCTGTATAAGTCATTGCTGCAATTACGTGTATGGTGTTTTATTGTATCCAAGATGGCGGACGTCTCAGAGTGAAAACGTATATACCGAAGAACGGATATAACGAACTGATTTCTCTGGTCCCTTGCAGTTCGTTATATCCATGTTCTACTGTATATAACAATTTCATCCTCTATCAATGCTATCATAACATCACGACGAGTAATTATTCGATTCTAAACAAAACAAGTGATTGATATTGCAAGCAACGACCACGCCGTCGGAGTTCGATGGCATGCAATCACCAACTGACCCTATCAACGGACCTGACCAGTCGGTAAGGTAAGACATTAGGAAATATCCTAACCTGGATCTCAGACTGGTTGGACGAAGCATCGAAATAAAATTGATGGCATCTGTCAAATATTTCCTTTGAATCCCGATGTTTGAAACCGGATACTCAATAATAGCTATGCCATTAGAGACAGGCGAGTATCATGTCGCCATATGGTACCAAGCGTCGTATCAAGTTGCCAATATATTTCACAGTTCAGCAATGGAGTATGTAGATGCTGCACGTTGATGTACAAGGATGTAGGGGAAATGGTTTGACATTCGGCACTTACCTGGCATGCTGCTGTCTATAGATAACTTTGAAGCACGGCTATATATATCTACGGGAGCTCCACCATAATAGAATGCGGCCACTGGTGAGGATGGGAATTGCGATCCACCAAGCCGGAGCGGATGGTCTTGATATTATTTTACACAGTCCGTGTTGTGTTTCGGTCCAGGAAAGTAGGTCGTATCCAGACAAACTGTCCTATACGTGTAATCCAAGCAGCGAATATGTGTTTGACCCAGTTGGTGATAAACGGATTGTAGCAGGGGTCGAAAGTAGACTTGCTGAGGCTTTTCAACATTAGTGTGCTGTTGAGGGTTAGCAGGTGTCGGCTTCTATTTTTGCATGACTATTCGGTTGTACTCGATAGTTTCCGTGTGTGGCGAGTGTTCGGAAAGAAATCCAAGTATGGTAGTAGTGAGTGAGTATTGCTTTACGCCGCTTATAGAAATATTCCAGCAATATCACAGCGTTGGGAGCCATAAATAGGCTTCGCACATTGTACTCAAGTGGGAATCAAACCCGGGCCTTCGGCGTGACGAGCGAGCGCCTTAACCAAGCCGGAGCGGATGGTCTTGATATTATTTTACACAGTCCGTGTTGTGTTTCGGTCCAGGAAAGTAGGTCGTATCCAGACAAACTGTCCTATACGTGTAATCCAAGCAGCGAATATGTGTTTGACCCAGTTGGTGATAAACGGATTGTAGCAGGGGTCGAAAGTAGACTTGCTGAGGCTTTTCAACATTAGTGTGCTGTTGAGGGTTAGCAGGTGTCGGCTTCTATTTTTGCATGACTATTCGGTTGTACTCGATAGTTTCCGTGTGTGGCGAGTGTTCGGAAAGAAATCCAAGTATGGTAGTAGTGAGTGAGTATTGCTTTACGCCGCTTATAGAAATATTCCAGCAATATCACAGCGTTGGGAGCCATAAATAGGCTTCGCACATTGTACTCAAGTGGGAATCAAACCCGGGCCTTCGGCGTGACGAGCGAGCGCCTTAACCACTGGGCTACCTCAACGCCCAAATATGGCTGGAAATAAAGATGTAGTTTCATTGCGTTTATTAACAGATTCACAGTTCGTGACTTCATCCTTGAGTGAGAGAGTGAGTTGGAAATAAAATAAGTTTTAGTCATATAAAATCCCTTGGATTATTTATATTGTCAAAGTCTTTACTATCGGCTGTATATAATGGTTTTGTTCCTCTAACTTTATTTCTCTTCCTGAATTTTCAATTTTGAGTGAGTGAGTTGGGTTTAACGTCACTTTTAACAGTATTCCAGTTATATCGCGGCGTGACAGCTTAATGTGGGAGGAAAGTCCAAGTGATGCAGGTCTCAGACGTTTACCATTTCGGTGAAACCCACGAGCACGGGTATGGTGCTGACAAACCTAGAAACATAATTGGGGCGAACCGGGATTCGAACCCACAATCAAAGGTTTCCGGCGTGCCCAAGGGACGCAACTCTGCACAGCGATTCGCGGCGCCTTAGACGACTGGGCCACCCGTGCCCCCTTTTAATTTTGAAGGTCGGCGGATTCGTAAACTAAGCAAACAAAATGAAAGACCTTGTGTATATTCTTGTTTGTTTAGAGCCGCACTCATCAATATTTTAGCTACAGGTGGCCAGTAAATAATCAAATCTGGACCAGACAAACCAGTGACTGATATAATTGCCCACACAGTCCAGCAATGTACCTGCATTGGCGATGTCGGTCTTTTTCAGTATTAACAGCAATACGTTTGGGGCAGATATCAATTGTTGATGTCGTGTTGTAATACAGTACAGTAATAATTTTTTGATAACTTTATTTTGACCTTTTAACGGAAATTCCTGGGGCCACATTTGCTAGTCACAATATCAAGTCTATACAGAGCTAATTCAACCAGGGGATGCAAAGAAGCGGTAATCACGCCCTTATATATAATCATTTTAATTCTGGTTCAAGGGTAAAGTGGATAGAGCATCTGCCCTGAACCGGGAGGTCTGTTGGTTCGATCCCTTCGTCTTACCAAAAGACGTTAAAAGGTGGTTGCCCTGTCTAGCGCTGGGCATTCAGATGCTAAAACAGGGAGTTGTGGGCTCCAGATCTGTTGTCACTTCCTCTGAGAGGGGTATCCATGGAAAGTGGCATGGTATCTCAGTTGGATAGAACTCATTAGGACTAGTACACAGACAGACAGAAACAAGCAAAATCTAATACCCAGAATCACAAGTCTATACAGAGCTACTTCACCCAGGGGATGCAAAGGGTTCGATCCCCCCGTCATACCAAAAGATGTTAAAAGGTGGTATTTGTTGTTACCCTGCCTGTCGCTGGGCATTCAGAGACTAAAACGGGCTGGTCGGCTCGAGTGTGTATTCCACTGTCTGAGAGAGGTATGCATGTTAAACTGCCCATGGTATCTCATTGGGTTTGAACTCAGACAGACACAGACTAGTACACAGACAAGCAAATTCTGATACCCAGAATAACAAGGATGGCTAAGCTTAAAATATAACCTCACAATAACAATATTGCTGTGGTGTATATATGTTCAACAGAAAGAATCCCATTGTATACCATGCATTGGCAATTGGTACCTTCCACAACACATAAAGTGATTGTGAGTATGACTGTCTGAATGCTTTTCAGAATTTTCACAGATTGTGAGTGAGTGTGTGAGTATGGTTTTACGCCGCTTTTAGCAATATTCCAGCAATATCACGGCGGGGGACGCCACAAATGGGCTTCACACATTGTACCCATGTCGGGAATCGAATACGGGTCTTCGGCGTGACAAGCGAACGCTTTAACCACTAGGCTACCCGACCGCCCATTCACAGATGGTACTATTGTAGGGAATCAAACACAGGCCATCAGATCATGAGCAAACACTTTGACCACTAGACTACCCCAATCCAACCCGGGGATGAGGTACTTCAAGCAAGTGACATAACTGCAATATCTTGTGTAACCTGAGTGCTTGAATCCCTAATGCACATACAATTTGTGCATAATTCTTAACTATGACAACTGAACAGTGCAGATTTCAGGAATTGTACCACCAAAAGGGCTAAAGAATGTAGTTTTAGAATAAGATTTTTAGAAAACTGACTGAGTTGGGTTTAACGCAGCTTTTAACTCTATTCCAGTTATATCACGGCATGTCAGCTTATTGATGGAGGAAAGCCTGAAGTGATGCAGGTCTGAGACGTTTACCACTTCATTGAAACCCAGGAGCACGGTGCTGACAAACCCATTGACAAGCCATTTTTAGAAAAAATAAAGATAATTTCCAAAGGTTTTTAATTTGTTTGCATGAATTTAAGAATAGTCTGTCGCAAAAACAAACTGACAGCACCTTTGTTTTGTTTTTTAACACTGCACTCAGCAATATTGCAGCTATATCACAGTGGCCTGAAAACAAACGAATATGCATCAGACCATCCAGTGATTGATATTGTGAACAACAATCCACACCGTTGGGGTACAATGACACACCATCAACCAAGTCACCGAGCCTGACCTACCAATCCATTTTGTTGCCTCTTACTCCAAGCATTGTCTTCTTCGCCCGATTCCAATGCAGAATACCCACAGTGGTGTCAGCTGCTTACCTTAGAGTGAGTGAAAATGCTTTAATGCCGCTTTTAGCAATATTATAGCAATATCACTGCACCAGAAATGGGCTTCACACATTGTACCCATGTAGGGAATCGAACCCGGGTCTTCGGCGTGACGAGCGAACACTTTAACCACTAGGCTACCCGACCGCCCCCCTTACCAAAGACAACAAGACGGACTTGATATTGACGATTTATTGTAACTAAGTTACCATACTCTAAACAACAAGTAATATTGACGTGGGAAGAGCGTGAGAGGTGGAGATAGATCAAACAAACAATGAAACAAACAACAAAAGCCCCACAGTGAAATGGATGTCAACTGTTGACACTGGCGAAATACACAACAGTATTATGACTTGATTGGCAGATATAGGCAATATGTGTTAAGTCCATGTATCACAGGAAAGGATGGTCGTATGTACATATCGGCACCATCTTGTCAGTTTCAGCAAAGACCTAATCCGTTTCATGTTAGTACCAGTCTATATATCTAGCACCAACTGGTAGAGCTTGTATATTTCTCATGTCAACTTGTCAACTTCATGGGTAAACAAACACAATCCAATCGAAACAACCTAGAGTTTTCTTTCGTAAAACTGTTGCAACCTTCGCTGAACCTAAAATATTTTCTAAATGAAAGTTTGTGACACATGTACTGGTAAAACCTGTTTGCCAAATGCTGCACTTCTGGTCTAAAAATGTGTATATCTACAATGGGCCACCATCAACTCAATAGCGACATTTTTTCAGACAAAACCACCACTGATGCCACCATCTGTATGAAGTAGGTCAGATAAAGATTTATCATGAATCTAGATTAATCAAGTGAGTCAGTGAGTGAGTTGGGTTAAACGCTGCTTTTAACAGTATTCCAGTTATATCGCGGAGTGTCAGCTTAATGTGGGAGGAAAGCCCGAAGTGATGCAGGTGTCAGACGTTTACCACTTCGGTGAAACCGTGGAGCAAGGGTATGGTGCTGACAAACCTGGAAACATAATCGGGGCGAACCGGGATTCGAACCCACAATCATAGGTTTCTGGCGTGCCCAAGGGACGCGTCTCTGCACAGCGAATCGCGGCACCTTAGACGACTGGGCCACCCGTACCCCCAGATTAATCAAGACAGTAACAAGGAACACTGTAGCACTGACACACAACACTAGGTGGTCTGAATGCAGTCAGGGACTTACATAAGGCAGTTTCTTCACATGACTACATGAAAAGTCCTTGTGCCAAGCTGGCTTTGTAATGCCTAGTTTCATGTTATATATAAGTCTTTGACAAAGTAATTAATTACTCTGTAGTTACTGCCCTGGTTGCCCTTGTACAAAGCGATCTTTGCGCTAAGGTCATCGTAACTCCCACAGTTTAACATATATTTACGACAGTTGTAGCTCTAAGGTTGTATCTACCAGGGCACCCTGGGCCGCATTCCACAAAACTTCCATACTTTACCATTGCTACGATTGTCAAAAGTCAATGTTAAAGTATGGAAGATGCAATTTTTTTCCATAAACTGATTTTATCACTACGGCTGTCATATGTCACTGTTAAAAGTACAGAACCTGCGATAGTCTTTGCCCTAAGGCACCTGTATCGTATTAAACCCATGTCATAAGGGAAACTTCTGACTCACAGACTTAACAAGAAACTTCATTATGAATTAGAAGATGTGAGTTCTTGATACTGATTTATACAGACTGAAATTGAATGCATGAGGTGTGCATTGTGGTGGCATGGCATGTGACCAGTGTGGGGGAGCCCTCACCTTGCACCAGAGTACAAGCGGCATGGATGAAAACCTCAAACCAACATGCTGACCGATGGCCAAGTATTTACACCGGACGATATTATCAAAAAAGAATATCTGTGTTTCTTAGTGAACTGTAAACAGGTGAAAGAATATGCAGCATTCATATTTCACAAAATATGTTGAATTTTGTATTTGGATTTTTGTGCGTAAAAATGAGTCTTGACAAGTGAACGTAGAGCCATTGGTAGTTGAGTCTCAAACTTCTAAGAATCATCATCAAATTTTGCCAGAATATGTTTTTGCTAACTGTTATGATATCAATAGTTGATAGGACATTATGTACATTCAATGGACAATTTACAATACAAACCAGGAATATGAAACCTACAGTATATCAGCATTTGTCACAGGAATGAAAACATGGAGAAAATACACTTGGTGTCCCTGCTCCTCCTCCTTGGTAATTATGCATAATGAAAACATCAACAACACATGAAAACACGTGAAAACTCTCCATAAATAAGTTGTTCCGAAGCCAATCTCAAGTCATTCCACATCCCCTGTCAAACTTCCACCAAAATTCCACAGTTTACTGAAACCAACATGTACAAGTACTTGCAAACCTGTCATTAATTTCTTTTTAGTTTTACTTTCCAAAACATTGTAAAATACTCAATTTACACAGCTGAAATTAAAATTTGTCGAAAAATTACAAGACATAACATTTTATTTTCAGCCTTCTTGACATCAAATCTGGAATTACCATATTGTCCGCTAGTTGATGGTGACAATGTGAAGCTGTTTTCAGACAGATCCTGAAATCTGTATCTGATGAACATGAACCAGAACAAAACATGTTCAATGAATCAATGAATTCATGAATGTTATAGCACAGTTGAATGAGCCAGCTCCTTATGATTGCCTATTCAGTTTCTTGAACATCACTTTTATCACATTTCTCAGTGATGAGAGTTGTAGACATACAGCACTTTGCTGTGGGCAGATTAAGGAACTTGTCCAGGGCCCACTTGCACAAAACGATCTTAGCGCTAAGATGATCGTAACTCCCATACTTCAGCATAGGCTTACAATAGTCTTAGCGCTAAGATCGTTTTGTGAAAGTGGGCCCAGGTCACTCTACATTCAAACCCATGATCCGAGTTTGTTCGTTCGGTTTCACGCCACTCTTAGAAATATTCCAGCAATATCACGGCGGGGGACACCAGAAATGGGCTTCACACATTGTAGCCATGTCGGGAATCCAACCCAGGTGTTCGGTGTGACGGGCGAATGCTTTAACCACTAGGCCACCCGACTCACATTAGTGAACACCAGAAATGGGCTTCACACATTGTAGCCATGTGGGTAATCGAACCCAGGACTTTGGTGTGACAAGCGAACGCTTTAACCACTAGGCCACCCGACTCACATTAGTGAACACCAGAAATGGGCTTCACACATTGTAGCCATGTGGGTAATCGAACCCAGGACTTTGGTGTGACAAGCGAACGCTTTAACCACGAGGCTACCCCATTGCCCATCCTATGATCAGAAGATAATGCTTAAAAAGAAGTAAAAGAATTGGTTCTCAGGCAATGACTTTTGAAAATATAGTGCGGGCTGATGGTATTTTTTGTTTTGTTTTGCTTGTTCAAATTAGTATGTAACCAAATAAACAGTTGTAACATCAACCTGGGAAAGGACCTCCCTACATAAACAAGCATACTAACGCCTATTGCTGCCATGACCATAACACGAGAGGCACAGTAAAGCAGTGCGCATGTAAAGGGAAGTAACTGTGTGCCACATTGGACCACATTCTTTTCAAGTACCGTATTCGACCTAATAAGCGCCCAGGGCGCTCTCAGAATTAGGAATAGGGGGCCCTTATTAGAATAATATTTTGGTAAAAAAAAAAACAGAGTTGAAAGATTAATTTCGTGGTTTATGCTGACCGCCTAAAATGTTTATGTACGACAGATATATTTTTCCAGAATTAAATTCCCCTTAATTAAGGGTGCATATAACACACGAGTGTGTATTATACATGAATAAATAAGTCTTGTGTACATTGATCAATTGGAAGGGGTGCTAATTGGGATTGTTCACTAGCCAATATATTAGCAAATATCGCCATGGGTGCTTATTAGAGCGGGGCGCTTATTTCGTCGAATACGGTATTAGGATTTGTTTTATTTTTCTGAAAAAGGAAATATAAACAAAACGTGCGGCAGACTTTATGATAATGCAGGTGGTGCCAGAGAACCAAGACTATTATTTTTTAGCCAAATGGTGTCTAACCGCTAACTTATACAAGATAACAAGCAAATCCTGGTTTCAACAGATAGAATAATTTGTTCAACTTTTCCTTTGCTTGGGGAGTCAATGTAATTTGTGTTTGAGAGCAGCAATTCTTTTAATATTGTTTCGTGAATGTAAATATAAATAGAACAATTACTACAAACAAAACATAGCACAAAATGATATAAATATATCTCCAAGAAATGATACGTGATGGGTGTGTACTTATACAATACATTCTGGGAGTCAAATGTCATGATTCATGTCATATTTAATTCTAAATTAAAGAGTATTTTTTTTTTTAACACTTAATGAAAAGAAGATAGCAAATTATTTCATCTGCGGCAGTATTAAACTGAATATTCACTGCTCATTCATCAGCAAAAAAATTCAATATTTCTGACCTTCAGCTAATGGGAGCGTCAACAGAACAGATCTGATAAGTTCATTGTCAAAGATATCCACAGATAACCACCAAACAATTTCACTCTGTACCCTGCGAGAAAGTCCTTCCATGCGAGTCAATATTTGGCACAATCTAGCACAAAGATAAACAGTTTGCATCGCATTTGAACTTCAGAAATCCTGTTTTGTTTGACAGTGGCATTGCACTTCAGTGGGACCATTATCACAAAAACAGACATTTCAACTCACATTAAATATCTAATGACGAGGAACAATTATCCATTATTAGGAAGAAATCTGCCAAAACAGCATGACCTAATCCTCATTCCAAAATAAATATAAACTATTTTGTCAACCCATTTCATTATTTCATTAAAAAAATGAATTGAAAAATATCATTTGACAGTCTCTATCTCCATTTTATGGAACAGAAAGAATTTATTTGCGTGTATTAATAGTCTCATGCTCTTTAGGTCAGTGCCTGGGAATAAATTATTTATTCAGGAATGACCATCCGCAGTCAATTAGACCATGCAAATTTGATCTTGCACTCTCAAAATATGCTGTCAGCAAACCTTTCTTATTTGAAAAAGTTAAGCATCATTCAAGTATTGTCTGAAACGATATGTTGTGTGTAATGAATATTCTTGTCTTTAACCAGATACTGTAGTCCTGACTAGAGCCATATTCAATATTTCCGTCACATTTGGTAAAACTCATTCATAAGTTAATCAAATGAAACAAAAAAATTAAAATCGTGATGGAAAAACAATTTCTTGATGTTATTGCCAAACATAGACTTTAAAATTCCCTAAAACATTCTGCAATAAATACACTTTAGCTAATGGGGGGGGGGGATCTTTAGAGAGAAGGACATTTACAACTAATTTTCTAAAACCAAGCAATGCCAGCTTTGATGAAGATTGTGACACATACTGAAGCCAAATACCTAATGTGACCCAAGAATGTACTTGACTTTGTGAGGATTGCACAAATGAAATTACAAACGGTGTAACTGAAATAATATAAGTGAGTGAGTATGGTTTATCACTTTTTTTAGCAATATTTCAGCAATATCATTCTGGGGACACTAGAAATGGGCTTCACACATTGTACCCTTTTGGGGGAACTCGAACCCTGGTCTTCGGCATGACGAGCGAATGCTTTAACCACTGGGCTACCCCACTCCCCTGAAATAATAATAAACTACTTACTTCTATTGCACTTTTCATTTGAACATGCTTGAAGATGCTTGAAGATGCTTGAACATTGCCTGATTTGCTGAAGGTGGGAGAGAGTGATTATTGTTTAACGCTGCATCAACAAACGTGCAGCTCAATCTCATAAAAAATCAGATCTTAGTTCTCGCAATCGCTAAACAAACATCTGAGGACATCCCATTATGGGTCACGTCAGAACGACTTTTCATCCGACCAATCAAAGCGTCGCTTACCAGATCATGAAAATGACAGTCGGAATGTTTTCTAATCATGCAACCTCGAAAACGTTAACATGGGGTATTCCAAACGACAATTACGGCCCCTACGACTGATTCCGTCAAAATTATCATCTATCTCTCGCTTCCGTGGGATAAACATTTAAATGCAGGAGGCATTGCACAGTATGTGAGAAGCACTGCCATACAATCGCAACCATATAATAGATATCCAGAATGTTCATTTGTTCAGTTTTCAAAATTTTAATCGAGAACTGTGTCAACATATTTTTCAAGCGTTGTCTGAAATGGAAGTCGCCAGGTTGAAACGAGTGTTGTAAAGCTCAAGAAAGCTGCATTCTAATTGGCTGATGACGACTTCTTGTTAGTCACTTCAGTGGTCAGACAAAGTTCGCGAAAGGTCGTTCTGACGTGACCCGTAATGGGATGTCCTCAGATCTTTGCTTAGTGGCAGCGAGAACTTAGATCTGATTTTGATGAGATCGATGTGCAGCTCTATACAGTAATGGCTAAAGGGAATGCTACATCTAGAAACCTAAATCGTGCAAACAAATGTCGAATGAGAATGTATGAATTGATGATAGATAGTTAGTAGTTACATCTATATGTTAACTGTCAGGAGTCGTTAGCTATATACAAATAGGCAAAAGGCCAGGGGGGGGTTGATGCCCATACAATGACACATCATACAAAGTATTTAGATAAATATATTTTCTTTTCACTACAAACCGTATTAGTGCTATTAACATCGTAAGAATGTACAAGGTGAGGAATTAAACCACGATTTCACCAAAATGACCGAGTAATTCAGATCCATATGTACACGAGAATATCTTACAACAATCGTTACACAACAAATACATTTTCAAGAAACAGATAACATGGTTTCATAGAAAAGAACCTACAACAAACATTTACACTGATTCTGTAAAACCGTTATAATAAATGTCTGTCTTGTACAAGCACTTATATAGCAACTTAACTACGAATACTGAGCAATGATGATAAAACAGTTAAACAGTCCTTTAAAAATGTTCAACAAACTAACCCCGTTAACAATTGATAAATAATTTCTTGAAGTAACAGTTGAATTGTTTGGGGATGAGTATCTACCTGATTGATCCTTAATCAAAGATCATGTTATATGGCCAGAGATAGACATGGCCGCTTGTTTGTTAGTCCTGGAATTTTGACCTTGACACTTGAAATATCGTGAAATATCGTGATTATTAATGCATGAAGATAGCGGCATAAACAAGTCATTACGGCGATAAGGAATATTACTTGCTTCTAATGACAAAAATTGCAAAGTGTGCTGTTCAAGAAATATTCATTTTGTTAGCGATCATTAGAGTTCTGATCACGTAGTTACAATTCGGGTAAGGCAAGGCAGTCAGGTGATTGTGAGCAGCTATAGTGTAGAGCCTCAAACTCGGTCATTAGGGTGAGTGAGTGAGTTGGGTTTAATGCCGCTTTTAACAGTATTCCAGTTATATCACGGCGTGACAGCTTAAGCCTGAAGTGATGCAGGTTTCAGACGTTTACCACTTCGGTGAAACCCACGAGCACGGGTATGGTGCCGACAAACCTAGAAACATAATCGGGGCGAACCGGGATTCGAACCCACAATCACAGGTTTCTGGCGTGCCCAAGGGAAGCAACTCTGCACAGCGAATCGCGGTGCCTTTGATGACTGGGCCACCTGTGCCCCCCTAGGTCAATAGGTCTTTAAATAGTACATGTGCATGTTGTTTTCTTTCAATTCATGCTGGTAATGAACAGTTTGTTTGTAATAGAACACACGTACCTGTCTTCATTAAATAATAATCACGATATTTCATGTCAGGGGCGAGACTATAGTGAAAATCTAGAGGGACTAGTCGGGTTTTTTTTTTCTTGCTATTTTACATAATCAACTAGTCCGAAATTAGCTGTGGACTAGCTGGATTTGCCCAACAGTGTCTAGCCTGTTGGTAGTACATTATGACGTCAATGTTCAAATGTTAGCAAACAATGTGGTGATCAAAGCTCATTAAAAAGCAGTTGGTCCTATTATTCTTGTGTAAATACTCTTAAAAACTTATTTCCTACTGGTCAACAATGTCTCATTATCAAATATATAAGTGAATAACATGAAATAATGACAGCACCAGAATAAAGTTACCTGGATGAACGATAACGACCCTTTAATACCCCTGAATTAAACTCAGGTGAGATAAATCAGGGAAATTACATGCTTTTAATTTCATTCACTATTACTAATTCATATTCTTTGAACTGGAATAGCCTCAGTTTAAATTTAAGATGCATAATACTTCAATCATTGAATATTGTCTGCATACGCTTATAAACCCAATTCATCAACAAGAAGAAACATGTATCTTGACACCATTCATAATTCATCTATTACGAAAAAATCCAGTGAATTTTTTATGAAAAACAAACATGTACATTTTGGTGTAAATCAGCAAGATTGGAAACACAACAGGTGTTAAAGATGAAAATATTTAAAAAAGACAGATGCACAAGGGTTCTAATGAAGATGTACAATTTGACAAGTTCAACAGTAACCATGGTAACAGGAATATGGCACACAAGAATTTTTGTTCGAATTTGTACAACGAAAGTCGGAAAACCATTCATTTTTAATTACGACGTCATCGTGACTTGAGAAAGCATACAAAGCAAGGGACAATTGCACTGTCAACACTATTGCAAAAATATAGGATAGAATGATTCAAGTTAATTCTCTGGTGGATGATTTACTTCAAGACGAAGGTCGGGTCGTCTAAATTGTCGACTTCAGGGGAGGGAGAGTTTGTGTCGTCAAACCCCCCCGTGACGTTAAAGGGGGAGAGATCGGGCGCGGCCGAGTCGTTATCAGCAGTGGACAGGAACTCCATATCATCACCAGCTGATGGGGATATCTGAAGGATAACAGAATAAGAGTGTTACCAAGGAAACTGAGGGAAATACATTTGAAAGCACAATCACAGGTTTCTGGTAAGCCTGAGGGTGTAACTTGGCACATTGAATTGTGCTGCATCTGGCGCCCTGACACGTATCCACTGACAGAGATCAAAAGCAGAGGTTATGCTCTGCAAACATTCAAAGAATAGGGACGACATAGATTGACAATATTGAGTGTGTGAGTTTGTTAAACTCCACTTTGAACAGTATTCCAGTTATATCAGGGGTTGTCAGCTAGATGGGGGAGGAAAGCCTGAACTGATGCAGGTCTTAGATGTTCACACTTTAGTGGAACATAATCAAGGCGAACTGGGATTCGAACCACGATCATAGGTTTCTGGTGTGTCTAAGGGACTTAAGTCTGCACAGAGAATTGCAGAACCATAGACGAGTGGGCGACCGTGCCCCCTGCTTGACTATATTTCAGCTGGGCTGATTTACCCCAGAAGGTGTTCATGATTGGTTGGTTGGTTTGTTGTTTAACGCCGCACTCAGCAATATTCCAGCTATATGACGGCGGTCTGTAAATAATCCAGTCTGGACCAGACAATCCAGTGATTAATATCATGAGCATTGTTCCACGCAATTGGGATTGATGACATGCATCAACCAAGTCAGCGAGTCTGACCACGTGATCCCGTTAGTCGCCTCTTACGACAAGCATAGTCACCTTTTACGGCAAGCATGGGTTGCTGAAGACCTATTCTACCCCGGATCTTCATGGGCCGGGTGTTCATGAAATGATGAGGAATACTGTTTGCTGAACAGGCCATTGACAGGGATGAAAATGGGTTTATCAAAAATTTTTTTAAAGTAATGGCATGTATCTCAAAAACGACTTTTGACGTTATGTACTCGGTGGAATTCCCCAAGACCTGCTGAAAACTCTCATCCCTGCATTGAGAGTCAAGCTGCGCTACGCATGTTGGGACACACATCCTCATTTTCCCGGACTATTTGTGCCCACTTGGTTAGAGACTGAATTTTCCACTTTTCTATGAAGGCGGACATTTTCAACACATGGATCACAGATCTGCCTGTATGATCAGTATGTTTTTTCAAGTGGAAAACCCCCCTAAAAAAACAGGTTTTTGTCTGCCGGGTAAGTAAAACACAAAAATTAATTTGTCATCTACTTCTTTGCCAAATACGTGGTGTTTTCCTTGCCTCTAAGGTCTTATCTGACAAGGTCTGACACAAGTTATTTAAGTAGTTCCAACAGGCACTGTAGCTCACCTCATAGTTCTGGAATACCTGCAACATCAAAAGTCAAACTATTTGAAATTTAAATCATACAAGTCAAACACGGGTCCTAAATCAAAACATTCAAACAATATGTTGGGTAAAATATGTTCACACACAATATGCATACTTGCTTTACAATTTTACACAATGATACGTCAATAACTGTGGTGCCAGCACTTCTTATGAAAAGACACCCTAGTTGGGACCAAGCTTAACATTCAGCCTTATCAACACTGTGGCATTTGAGTAGATTTAAACACTTACATAAAGAGACAGGTAATTAAAGTAGACGCAAAGTTTTGCAACTGGTCCAAAGACCAATTTGAGAAGATGTAGCAACTTATGCTAGTCCTGAGACCGATCTCACCCCCCACCCAACCCAACCCCCTCTAATAAATGGACAAGCTCTAATGAGCTAGTGTTCATAACATTGATGTCATGTAGGCCTTGGAAGAGTCCAAATTTACTACCAGGGTACCCGACCCCCTATAACCCGACCCTACCCGGGTACCCACTGCAAGTCTCAAGAGAAGGGAACAAAATGTCTGATTGGTTATTGTTTTACCGCAGCCCTAGCTAAAACTATTTAGATACATGTATCAAACAATCAGATCATGTGTTCACTGAAGTTGACTGAAGCTTTGTCTTTACTCAAACATATATAGATGATATCAAAATATATCTTGCTTGTTTATTTGTTGTTTAACGCCACACTTAGCACTATTCAGGCTATATGATGGCAGTCTGTAAATAATTGAGTCTGGACCAGACAATCCAGTGATTGACATCATGAGCATCAATCTACGCAATTGGGATACGATGACATGCATCAACCAAGTCAGCGAGCCTGACCACCCAATCCTGTTTGTTGCCTCTTATGACAAGCATAGTTTCCTTTTACGGCAAGCATGGGATGCTGAAGACCTTTTCTAACTCCTTCACAGGTCTCAAATATATTTACATGAGTTTATATATGTTCATATATAAAGCGTTCATATATTTGATATCAAAAGACATGAGTGCAAGATTATATTTATCATCCAACATTCTTCTTCCAGCATTTGGAGTTTGTAAATAGTAGGCCAGTTTTGGATGATAAATACAGTTTATACATGCTTTATTGATATTTCCAATTAAAACAAGAGTCATCAGAAAGACGACATATCCCCCCGGCAGCTGTCTGTAAAGTAACCACTAGTAAATGTGCAATTCTGTATGTAATGAGTCAACAGTTGAATGTTCTTTTAGAAGCATACATTGTTTAACCTACTGAATGGTTTTCGAATTCTGTCCCGGAAACGAACCCGTTCCCAAAGGAGTCTATGTCCAACTTCATTCCATAAAAATTTAAAAAAATAAAAATTAGAAAAATCCCAAAATATCAAAAGGCACCACTTCAGTATGTGCCTGATAGCTTTGCAAAGTTTCAATCAAATACACTGAAAGGTTTTCGAATTCTGCCCCGGAAACGAACCCCATCCCCAATTGAGTCTATGTCCAACTTCATTCCATAAAAATTTAAAAAAATAAAAATTAGAAAAATCCCAAAATATCAAAAGGCACCACTTCAGTATGTGCCTGATAGATTTGCCAAGTTTCGATCAAATACACTGAATGGTTTTCGAATTCTGCCCCGGAAAAGGAAATGATTACGGACGGACGGACGGACGGACGGACGGACGGACAGACAGACTGGCTGATCGCTATATCCCCCGCATTATATGCCGGGGGGATGAAAACACGCTCTTGTCAAGTGTAACTGGAGCCTCACCAATGGGAGGTCATACTCAGTAGTTTGATCCTCACTGAGGGTTTTGTTACAAGCTGTCTGGCAAATGGGAGGTGACCAGCCTCAATTATTTGCATCCCACCATGATAAAGCTGGATTATTTCTGGGTGTTGCGTAAAACAACATAGACTCAGTCTATGGCTGCTTTATTACCTGAATGTCTGACTTCGACGTGGGATATGTGGAGGTGTTATCACTGAAATTGGAGAAAGGAAGCGCCTTGGGTGGTTCCTCCTCCATTTCCTGCAAGAAGACAATTCCGATTTTAACAAATGGTGCTTCCTCAGAGGGAATGCTTTTAATACCAGTGTTACACGTTTATAGACCTGCAAAAAATTGCAATCACAACAGTATTGAAAACTTCATCACAGGTCTCTGAAAGGGACATCACTCTCATTCTGTATTTTAGAATGAAAACATAATTATAGCAAACATTTTTCAGTCAAGCTAAAAAAAACAAAAAAACCTGGTTCTCAGGCACCGCCGCATCATCATAAAGTCTGCCGCACATTTCGTTTTTATTTCCATTTTCAAAACAAAAAAAATCCTTAAATGTTCCGCAGTTACTTCCCTTTTCATGTGCACTGCTTTACTACGCATCTTGTGGGTTATGGTCATGGGGGCAATAGGAGTTAATGTGCCTGCTTTGCTGTTTGCAAATTTGGTCAATGAAAACATTAAATTTGCAATAAAACATCACTAGACATGATGATGGTATTCAAATACAAATTCAATGTTATTTGTGTACTGTATGAGGGACAATGCAGAGGTTATTTGTCTCGTAAAATAAGCAGGAAATCGATGCTAATTTATATACTCCGGCTTTAAAGCGAATCGGAATATAGCACATCACTAGTGCATACAAAATCTCTACATTAGCAATAAAAATGTGTTTGTCTTCCGCAGAAAAAAAACAAGAAAGAAGTGAGCAAAGCTCACATACCCCCGTTATCCCCGCTGGTCAACAACAAATAGTAAATAGTTTGTTAATTAATGAAATATTACATATTTCTAACTGATTTTAACTTCAATGTTTTAAAAACTAAGATTGAGTTCAAGTGACAATTGCCCCCCCCCAAAATCTACCATGTTACCAGTGTTCACTACGAGGAAGTAGATCACCATGAACACCTTTGAATACAAATTTGATTGAGGAGTTACATAAGAAGAATTATCAAAAGGACCTAAAAACACATAAAAAATGGAACAATATCATATAAGAAAATCAACAAATTAATAATTTCCATCTAGCCTTAACAGATATGGTAAAGAATTCATAAATTCAAACTAACACAAAGCACAGATACTGATGATGATCTACATGTGTGGAAACAATTTTGGAAAATATATTAGCTATACAAAACCAGTCATCAAAATTTCTAAATTCCATCATGTTTCCATGAAAACAGCAAAAGAGAAAACTTTCAGAATCTTATAAAAGATAAAAAACAATCATAGTGGTTAATGTAGCAAGTTTGCTGAAGCTAGGATACATAATATTGTAAACATGGATCGTACAAAAACTCTACCCAAAATTTATGTTTCACAATGATTCCATGGAAACGGCAAAAATAAAAAAATTCAGAATCTTCAAACTAGCAAAAGGCACAAGTACTCATTGTGGTTAATGTGTGGAGAAAGTTTGGTGAAGCTAGGGTGCATAGTTAAAAAGATATAGGCCGTACAAAACACCCACCCTAAAAGTTTAAGTTTCTTAATGTTTCCATGGAAACGGCAAAACTTAAAAAGTTCAGAATCTTAAAACTAGCAAAAGGCACAAGTACTCATTGTGGTAAATGTGTGTAGCAAGTTTGGTGAAACTAGGGTGCATGGTTAAAAAGTTATGGGCCGTACAAAAGCTCGGACGGACGGACGGATGAACGGAACGCTATATACCCCCAATTTACTTCGTAAACAGGGGTATAATTACATCGTAGCCCTTAGCGAATTCAGGGAAACGGAACAGATTATATCAATTAAACTTGGTCAATACAAATGTGAGATAAAACATCACTAAACATAATGATTAGCCAATTAAATGTAGCAGTATGCTTGTAAATAGAATATTGTTAGATTTTATAGTATCATTATAGTAACCAAACATGAATTAAATCAATAAGCTAACCTAAATATTTAACATTTATTTTCCTAAATACTTGTGTTAACTTCAGCACTTGCACAAATCTACTAATTCACAGGTAAGCTTGGGTAGTTCAACCATTTCGTTCTTAGGTTCATGGCTATTGTCACTGGGTCGTTCAGGGCTTGGCCTGTGATTGGGTGCTCTTTGTTATCAAGCTTTTTTGCATGTTCTCTGCATCAGGTGGATACCCTGATCACAACTTCTACTGGTCAGTCAGCACATATTTCTCAGCATGTTCTCTACACTGAATCATACAGGGTAAGTTCATCTAATTCTTACTTTTTTTATCTGGAAGCTTAGGTTACTATGTATTTTAAGCATTGTTGTTGGATATAGTATTTTAGCTAGCATTGTATTATGACATTGTAATGTGTTCTTAATTCAACTTAACTGTGTATTTGACTGAGGTATTAGCCAAGTGTACATTTTTTAAAATGGATATAAACTGATTAGATGAGATATATGTATATGTATCATGTATATATGTATATATGTATAGTATTTAATAGTATTTAATAGCATTTAATAGCAATTATAAAGCTTGTATTCCATACATGCTAGTGTAACTCTAGTTATAGTATATATGTATGTAGTTTACTTATTTGTGCATGGCTATTCACTATACGTCTGTAAGAGAAAGTCGAGCCTGCGTCCCTGAGATAAGGTATGCTATTTATGTTTTATTAATTATGCATGATTAACTATACATAGAGTGTAATTTGTTTTATCTGGAAGGATTTGTTCATATATATATATGCCAAAAGTAAGGAACTATAGATCTAAATGTATTATTTGTATTGCTGTTATCTAGTGCCTTTATACTGTCCATACCCATGATATTTATATCAAATTATGTATGTTTTAGGGCAGATCCGGACTATCGTGAAGTTCTCACTCTACGCCCATTGAAAATAAATCCCTTTGAACCCAACAAAAACTCCCTTATCTTTGAGAGGACCAGAGTACCGCTGTTACATAAATTGTATTTCCTGTTCTGATTGGCATTGTTTTATATGCAGAGATTAAGATTACCGTGCGTCTTGTCTCGTAACCTGAGCCGGAAGTAGCAATCAGCTGTATACACTTTTCTCGGAATCTACCGGTGATTTTGCCAATAATATAACTTTAAAGAATTTTGATACAATGAGCGGAAGAATTGTATCTGAAACTATTATTTTGTCAGGAAAAATTTATTCCAAAATCATGTGTAGTTGCAGCTTTACTATATATGTGTGAAATAAATTAATAACCATAAGCGTAGCACTTTGGTTCAGCTGATACAACAAGTATGACTTTCAGCGATTCAATGTATGGCATTTATGATATATGATGTAGTCTCTACGACCTATCCTGAATGATGTCAGATATGACTGATGTTGTCCCTATGACCTACACTGAATAGAGTCAGGTATGAATGAAGCAGTCCATATGACCTATCCTGAATTATGTCCCTATGACCTATCTGAACAATCATGTCTGAATGATGTAGTCCCTATGACCTACACTGAATAGAGTCGGGTAAGAATGATGCAGTGGCTATGACCTACCCTCAATGTAGTCCCTATGACCTACCCTGTATGAAGGCAATTTGAATGATGCAGTCCCTATTACCTACTCTGTATGCAGTTGCTATGACCTACCCTGAATACAGTCAGGTCTGAATGATGTAGTCCCTATGACCTACCCTGTATGCAGTCATTATGAATGATGCACTCACTATGACCTACCCTGAATGCAGTCCCTTCAACCTATCCTGTATGCAGTCATTATGAATGATGCACTCACTATGACCTACCCTTTATGCAGTCATTATGAATGATGCACTCACTATGACCTACCCTGAATGCAGTCCCTTCAACCTACCCTGTATGCAGTCATGTCAGTTGGAGTGCCCGAGCGACTGCGGTGGAACTTGGCCCGGCTGACATCTGTCCTCATGGCATTCATCTGAATCTTCATCTTGGCGAGGATCCAGTCGGGCACGGTGAACCCATACAGTTCATCCATCAACAGGTTGGGGCTGTCCCTGGACACAATACAGGTAACACAGCCTTAGAAATTTGTTTTTTTACAGACTAATCTAGAGTGCTAGTGGGGACCTGATTTCACTTGTCCTCCGAGTTTGTAGCTAGTCCTGCTTTAACAACATCAAAGGTCTGCCATGTTTACATTTTCTATCTGGGCGGTCGGGTAGCCTAGTGGATAAAGTGTTCGCTCGTCATGCCGAAGACCCGGGTTCGATTCTCGACATGGGTACAATGTGTGAAGCCCATTTCTGGTGTCCCCCCACCGTGATATTGCTGGAATATTGCTAAAAGAGGCGTAAAACCATACTCACTCACTCACTGCACTTTCTATCTGCTTTACTAGGTCAGTTTTATATTGTAGCAACATTGAAGCCTTGAGAACTGGTTCAGATCAATGAGGACAACTGTCACTGGATTTTTACTTGTCCTCAGCACGATTTAGCAGTATCGGACTAGGGGCATAACATGGATTTTAAAGGCTGTTATAATACACATGCAGGCTTCTCAAACAAAAACTGGGAACACAGAGCTCCAGGGGAAAAGGCACTATGGGTCGAAATTCTCTCCTCAGAAGATTCTCATTTACAGTCCGTTTGACTCCAAATGAGAACGATGAATTGCAAAATAACTCGAAATCCAGAAAAGTGTATGAAACATCAATACGGTACTTGACCATGAATACCCTGTACCCAACAAAATCTGAATTTTGATTATTTTAAGACCCATGACGGATGAAGTTGTGTACATGACACATAGGGGGGCAAACCGTGGAAGGCACAGCGCAAGCACGCATGCACTGCACGTTCTGTGGTAGGGGAAATGACAGAGCATTAGGGGGGCCGTCTCATGATAATTTCACTCATGCCATAGATCTCGTCGTCGGAACTGCTGGTGCCTGAACCGACTGCCACTATTATAGGTTGGACTGTTGCTGGCCGTAGTCCATCTCGTGACCAATAACATGGCTCTATCTCGTCAACGACTGTGGCCACACAACGCCTCCATGTTTCTACTGTTACCCGACCAAGGGATTCCTTTACGAGTTGTTCAACGTCTCTTAATTTGAACGTTGTGTTCGATCGTCTAACGTCACCCTTGACGATGCCCCATACCAACTCAATTGGATTCAGGCCGCAGTGATAAGGTGGCAGTCGTAAGACAGCGTGACCCTGACCCTTGATGTAACTGTCAACTTTATACACGGGGTCAGGTTTCATAGTTTTGATGATTTCATAGAGCTGTGGTTTCGTCGCTCGAGAAGGAAAGGTTATGTTCCTCCGTTGCAGCCAAGTAACTATGTCTCCTTTACGGTTATTAGAGGTTGGAGTCTTGCTTTCTGGATCCTGCACACTATGATACGGTGCATTGTCCATGACAGTGAGAGGCTTGGTAGGCAAAGCAGGGACTAATGTATCTTTCACCCACTCCAGAAATACATTGCTGTAATTTCTGTGTGGTAGTCCCTGTTGTCTTTGGCCTTGGCTCTAAAGACGAGTTCACAGTCTGGGAGAAAACCCTGACTAGCAGAACCAGCATGGAGAACTTCGAGTCTTTCACCCTTTCCCATTGGTAACTTTCTACCAGACTCCTTACAGTCACCACTGGGTACCCACTGACTGCTGGCTGTGTGTGACGCATTTACCCATGTCTCATCTAAGAAGACGGGCTCATATCCTTCTTCATGTTTCTGCTTGATGGTATGAAGGTAATGATTTCGGAGACAAACAATGTCAGACCGTTCACACAACACAGCCCTATTTTCTCCAGTTATCTTTGTGTATTTGTAACCAAATGTATGCAACAGCTGCCATAGTTTGTACTTTGTAACACATAAATCATGGTCAGTTTCAAGGTGTTTCTTCAAAATTCTTAGGGACAGGTACTTATTTTCTGAGTGCAGTTTAACAATTGCACGTCTGACTTGATCCCTCTGAAAACTGTCTAATTTATCAACCTTGCGTGGTTTTGACATGTTCCCTATCTCCTTACTATTTGTATCTCGTCGACTAACAACATTTTAAAGTTTCTGAGGGGACATACCAAGAGCTTTTGAAGCTCGTTTCAAGAATTTATTAATTACATAAAAAGGCTTTGCTCTTTCTGCTTCACTTCTAAAGAAATCATACACATTCAACATCAACTGTTTAACATCTGCTGAGTAGCGCATCTTGTCATTGAATGAACACGGTCACTGTGTAGCACGTGCAGACCGTGCTTGCGCTGTTCCTTCCACGGTTTGTCCCCCTACGTGTCATGTACACATTTCTATACAAAATTACATGATAGTTTCTTAAAGAACTTCATCCGTCATGGGTCTTAAAATAAACAAAATTCAGATTTTGTTGGGTACAGGGTATTCATGGTCAAGTACCGTATTGATGTTTCATACACGTTTCTGGATTTCAAGTTATTTTGCAATTCATCATTCTCATTTGGAGTCAAACGGACTGTACATGTACTTAAATAATAATGATGACTGGGCCAAAAGGAAGTGGTTCAGTTTAAAGTGGAACAAAACTTTTAAATACCATCTTCCTGAGGCAAGGGAGTTATCCGAGTTATATATTTGGCTGGACTAACAAGTCTATGCATAGTCCAATCAAAATAGCGATATGAAATTGACATCTGGTTTGAAAACTGCTGTGCAGATTTTGGTCGATTGCAGGATTTGCAAAGCATGAGCACCGCCAACTTTTATAGATGTTAAATACATCAATCAATATTTAATCATAATTCGTGACTACATTTTAGCTATAAAGACTTTCATCTGTTACAAAAACCCATCCAATATCCATCTTATCCTATAGACATAAGAAGATTGATACAGTAAATCTTCACAAAAGTTACTTGCCCCTTCTATGCCTTCGCCGTTTCAACCTTATTTGTTGCCAATGAAACCAAATTCTACATTCGACACCCTGATTTAACATGCACTGGCCAAATGGTAACCTCATCTACATAGCTGAAAACAATATCTTTTTAAACAGACATTCTTCACTTGTGTACTTTTGTCCAAAATGGGTAACAAGAATGAATGAATGAATGAGTATAGTTTTACGCCGCTTTTAGCAATATACCAGCAATATCAAGGCAGGGGACACCAAAAATGGGCTTCACACATTGTACCCATGTCGGGAATCGAACCCGGGTCTTCGGCGTGACGAGCGAACGCTTTAACCACTAGGCTACCCGAACGCCCCCTAGTTAACAAGATGTCCCTCTGTGCATACATAACTGTGCAAGACGTCCTGTCACTGTGTACACCTTTGTGAAATGTGGAATGTGTTAATAAACAACTATCTTAGATGTCTAATGCTGTGTGTCTAATACACAACTGTGTGACATGAATTATAGCTGAGTGTATGTACAAAAGAATGAGATGTCTGACGCTGTCGGTATCCATAACCGAGCAATGTCCTGCTGTGTGTGTACACACAACACTCAGATGTCTGACACTGCATTTGAGGACGTCCTACCTGTACTCGTCTGTCCGACTGAGGTCCTGTATGTCCTCCACCATCAACATGTAGGCCTTGCCGCCTGTGGCAGGCATCAGGTGATGCTCGTACAGCCACGCCTTGTCGTCCTGGTCACCTGAGTACTGATGCACCAGACAGTGTTACAATCAATGATACAGCTTAGTAGTGACAGGGCTCGACTTAAGGAACTTCATTTAACTTGCACCAGGTGCATGTTGACAAGAAAAACTAGATAGATCTCTGATGACTGTACATAAATTAATGACATATTGCTGTTAAACCTAATAGAAACATGTGCACATAATCTTAATGTACCCACAGTTTGATGATGTCAAGTGAGTGAGTGATTTGGGTTTAACATCGCTTTTAACAGTATTCCAGTTATATCACGGCATGTCAGCTTAATGTGGTAGGAAAGCCCAAAGTGATGCAGGTTTCAGACGTTTACCACTTCGGTGAAACCAACGAGCACAGGTATGGTGCTGACAAACCTAGAAACATAATCGGGGTGAACCGGGATTCGAACCCACAACCATAGGCAACTATGCACAGCGAATCACGGCGCCTCAGACAGTCACTAGAAATACAACAAAGTCAGTTCCATATTGTACATAAATAGGAGCTAATATATCAACATGTAACCATGGTAACAGGAACAAAACTGAATCTGAATAACCTTCATCATATCCCTCTCAGACTTGTCAGCTGCCTAATGCCAACAGATAACTCTTTCTTCACACGACATGAAACATACCTTGAATATGTCCGGGTGTTTTATGTACAGTCGTCCTCGAGTTGCACCAAGGCCAAGAGCTCTGAAATCACACAATGTTAAATGCTGCTTTAACAAGTCACAGAGTCGGACTGCCCTCTCCACTTCAGTCGCCTCTCACAACAAGCATTGGTACAACCACAGGTGAAATCTGACACAGAAACATTCATATGATCCATAACATGTTAATCCAAGTAGCTGAAGGATCTAGCTCAGTCATTACAGTGAATTACAGCACATTACACGGTAGAGCCACCTGTCCCTCCCTACAGAGTGAGTGAGTATGGCTTTACGCCACTTTGAGCAATATTCCAGCAATATCACAGTGGGGGACACCAGAAATGGGCTTCACACATTGTACCCATGTCAGGAATCGAACCCGGGTCTTCGGTGTGACGAGCGAACGCTTTACCTACAGAGAGTGCAACATACAGGAGATGATTGTACATCTGTTCACTCACTTGTTAGCCCTTGCTCCCATCACAAATTTGGTTTCTGTGACAATTCTCTCCGGATCCCACTGAAAGTAAAATAATAATAATCAGAACTCACAAATTTTAGGATTTGTTCATTTGTTTGTTGTTAAGCGCCACACGCGGCTATATGATGGCTGTGTGTGTAATAATCGAGTCGGGACCAGATAATCCAGTGTTTGACATCATAAACATTGATTTACGCATTTTTGGTACGATGACATGCATCAACCAAGCCAGCGACCTCACCTGATCATGTTCATGGCCTCTTAGGACAAGCATGGGTTGCTGAAGATCAATTGTAACCTGGATCTTCACGCATATGAATGTCAGGAGGATTATAAACATATGTTTCTTGTTCCTGAAGAGGGCTACAGATAAACACCAACCACTGAGTACTTACATCGGGAACGATTTTACTCCCTTTTTAATACTGTTTATTAGTTACCGGTACTCTTAATCCAAGGAGTGAACCTTTATGCCCCTTCAGATGACTTTTAATTTGCATCTGGTTGGTCGGTAGGTTTGTTGTTTAACGCCGCACTCAGCAATATGCCAGCTATATGCAGCTGTCTGTAAATAATCGAGTCTGGACCAGACAATCCAGTGATTAATATCATGAGCATCCATCCACGCAATTGGGATCGATGACATGCATCAACCAAGTCAGCGAACCTGACCACCCGATCACCTTGGGCGACAAGTATAAGCGCCTTTTAGGGCAAGTATGGGTTGCTAAAGACCTATTCTACCCCAGATCTACTTTGCATGTGCACAAGAGTGTCAAATTTCACATAGACATACAGTGATTAATATCGATGTGAGAAGTAGCACTTTTTTTATGCATTATTCCCTGCAGTAGACTTCATGTATACATGATGCCTGCATTAGATCACTAATAAAGTTCTGTAGAGACATAAAAGATACACAAACTGAAAAAGTAAATATGCGGTGTCGTTATAAGTGATATGAGAGGCGGAATCTGGTCAAAAGAAGGGACATAACTGGTAATAGCCACAGGTGGCTCTACGATGGAGCCATGAAATTCCAGACTAGTTTGGCAAGGGTGGAAACTGGACTTTTCAAGTCAGAAAACTCCTTTGCTTAGATGCATTTTCTCATGTGTAATTGTACGCAAGCAGCTCAATAGTATGGTGATCTGGATCTCTTAAGATCTGGATTCTCAGTTCTCCGTATCATACAAATCAAGATAAAGCCTTGCAATTGTATGTATTGTATCTGCAGCTTTTTATTGTAATAAGACTGTGAATAAGATCATAATAGTATGACTTCCAACCTACCTTTGGCCCCTCCCGTCGGACCGGTTCATTTGGCTTAATAGACTTCAGTGGTGTGCCTCTCCTGCAGAAAAAGTATTGAATATCATAAAAACTATAATTCATGCAAATAAGTGAAAAGTATGTGTGAGTATATATCTTCTATCAGGTCACAAATAACTTATTATATTTCATTCCAGTTGTTTGGAAACCTGAACTAGATCAGCATTTTCTTTTAATGTTTAGGAGCTCAGTTATTTTTTCCGGACATAAACAGGTGCTCAACTATTATTTTATAAAAACAAATAAAAATAACACACTATATTCATCAGAGACTTTAATATAGTTCGCAAGAAATAATCACACTATTCTATTTCCTTCAATGCTATGCAGAAGTAAAAAAAAAAAAAAAAAAAAAAAAATAGAATTATTTTTTTTTAAATTTGCAAGTCAAATAGTTGTTCCTTAATCTTTAGTGATTATAACATGATTCCCAAGATGGCAGCACTTTTGATTCTGGTGCATCCAAGCAACCACCAGAACCGTAAGTGATGTCCTTGTGATTGGCTGACTACTGTGATAACAAGTGCTTAAAGTACAGAACGTTTGTAGTCTCTTACTGAAACACATCACAAACAATGCATTTGAGCAATTACTATCTAACAAGATCTAACAGTCACTCTAATTTTGAATGTTTTTTTCGCTGTGTACTTATACTTTTCTAATCTAACTATGTTATCCTATTTCCTGATATTGACTTTTGGCTCAGGTTGGTCTAATTTGTAACCTGGAAAATAAGAAAACTGTTGCCTAAGCACCAGTGTCTGTGTATAGCCATCACAGTGCTTCACATCTGTACATACCCTGATTGGTGAAGAGGTGGCCGTCCTTTCCTCTGAAACAAAAATAATGACAATAAAGACAACGATTCCAAATAGATGGAAGTCTACTAGTAGAATGGTGTGTTACAAAATAAGGATTAACACAAGAAATGAATTTAAACAAATGAAAAGGAAGCGTACATAAAATGTAAATGCTGGCGTGAAAAATGTCAAAATGTCATAGATTGGGAGAAAACTAATGACTCTACAGAAACTATTCATAAAATAACAGATATTAATAAATCTTCCAGAATACCTCAGAATGAAGTAATTTTTAAAGCAGTAGTTTGATTTTCTTTTCGGAATTTTCTAATTATCAAAGAATTTACAATCCATTAGATATTGAAAGACAATAAACAGACAGAGACAAGAGAGTAAGGAAATAATTTTCGACTAACTTTCCTCACCTTCTTCTTGGGCTGGCTGATGTCACTTCCTGCCTCCGAGTTGCTGTCAGACGGGCGACGCCTTCGTCCGGTCCCCTGCACATAACAACATGTACTACAGGAACAAGAAACAAGAATCCCATGTGTCTGTGCAGCATATCAGGTCAACATGGCTGCTTGGGACGATACAAGACTGATCACACTATCCTATCAGTGAGTGCAGAACTGCAGGTAACTTTTTGAGCACTTGAGTTTTTACTCGAGGGTTTCTATATTATTGGGTTATTACATTTTTCATTGGGTAACCAATACTTTTTCACTCATCTATTCATCACTCTATTGTGTTTTTCCCACATTTAGTGAACATTTTAAGATTTTGAAAAACATTGACGTTGTTCAACATTGCTGCAAGATATATTCAAGCTATATCACAGTGGCCTGTAATGATCAGTCTGGTGTGCCAAACCAGTGCTGGATAACACGAGCAGTGGGCCATTATACTGGGATATGACCAACAGTCAGCCATGCCATACTTCATCGACACCCGATTCTGAACTGTGGCCTATTCTTCCCCGATCCCTACCTCAGCAAAGCAAAGGTGTGGTGTAATGGGGTTTAACGTTGCGTCCAAGATTGCACTTCTATAGTGACGTGCATGCTGTTTGTGTGGGGGGCTGCTTGTACTTGACTGGACTGGTGCTGATTTATAGTGCTAGCTCACTGAGATACCATGCTGCAGTTTAACATGAATACCCCACTCAAACACAGTATACAGACTCTGAGCTGACCAGTCCTTGTTTTAACCCCTTAATGCCGAGTGCCAGACAGGGTAACAACAAGTACCATCTTTTAACGTATTTTGGTATGATGCAGCCGGGGACGAAACCCCGGACCTTCCGCTCTCCGGGCGGATGCTCTACCATTAGACCACAGAGGTGGTCCAACAAAACCAAAGACTGATAAGCTCATGTTACATGATACAACACAACACCCTGTTTTTGTTTGTTCTTTGATCCAGCACTCAGCACTATTTCAGCTGTATGATGGTGGCCTGTAAATAATCCAATCTGAACTAGACAATCCAGTGATTGATATTATGAGCAATGATCAACACAGTTGGGGTATGATGACAGGCAATCAACCAGGTCATCGAGCCTCACCACTTCGAGTGAGTGAGTGAGTGAGTGAGTAAGTATATTCTTACCCAGAATCCCCGCGGGGGACCACACCCTGTGAGAAGCCTGTGACTTACCACCGGTCTCCGTCCACAGTTGCTGCCATTCTCGGACACAGTGTCAGTGTCATCTCTTACAGGGGTCACACTTCGCCGAGGTTCGCTCACGTACATCTTCTTTGCCTGAATGGGAAATAAATCATGAATCTGTAAAAATACAGCTACTTACTGTCACCACATGCACATTAACAAGATATTTACATATGTCCATATATCAGCAAGTCCTGTAGATGTCGTTAATGAATTGTTTGTGTGAATTGTGACTGCATATACCTCCTCCAGCATCTGTCTACACACAGCATGGATGTGGTCATCACTGACAGCGTTCTGTCCGTTGTTAAGCCGAATGTTGGATACAGCAGGTTTGAAAAACTTCTGAAATGATAAGACACAAACAATATGTTTTGGTTTGGTTAAGTTTGTTGTTTTACACCGCACTCAGCAATATTCCAGCTATATGACGGCGGTCCGTAAATAATCAAGTCTGGACCAGACAATCCAGTGATTGATATCATGAGCATCGATCAACACAATTGGGATCGATGACATGCTTCAACTAAGTCAGCGTGCCTGACCTTCCGATCCCATTAGTTGCCTCTTATGACAAGCATAGTCGCCTTTTACGGCAAGAATGGGCTGCTGAAGACCTATACTACCCCGGATCTTCATGTAACTAGGCCAGCCTAGGCCTCAGTAATTTCTCTGTGTGGCCCGGCTGACAAGATATTGCTGCAATCAACCAGTTTCACCTCGCAATTGAGTCTCATCCTATGATTTGTTTGTTTGTTGATTAATGCCACACTCAGTAACGTTCTAGCCAAATGACGACGATCTGTCAGTAATTGAGTCTAGACCAGACAATCCAGTGGTTTACATCATGAGCACTGATCTACGCAATTGGGAGCCTTGTGGGGGATCAAATCTGAACCACGGACAGGACGAGCAAAAGTTTTAACCATGGGCTACCCCACTGCCCCCACCACAGAACTATTTGGACGCCTCCATGACCAACACAGGTCGATGGGAACCTAATCTAATCAACACAGCGGGACACATACATCAGGTAACCATGTTTTTCTGCTCACCTCGACATAATTCTGCACGATTACATCCAGCTCCTTGTTTAAGCTCCTCTGAAGGTTCTGCCGGAGGATGTCGAGGGACTTAGCAGCACTGGTTATTGAACAGGCCCTGGAAACACAACTGTGCTGGATCATAAAGGCTCACATATTGATGAAGTCAAACCTTTGTCAGTACATCACAGGTTTGTGCATAAGGAGGAGACTATATGGATGTCAACTTCTTTATTATGAGGAACACAGTGTTTTTCGGTTGGTTGGTTGGTTTGTTGTTTAACGCCGCACTCAGCAATATTCCAGCTATATGACGGCGGTATGTAAATAATCAAGTCTGGACCAGACAATCCAGTGATTGATATCATGAGCATCAATCCACGCATTTGGGATCGATGACATGCATCAACCAAGTCAGCGAGCCTGACCACCCGATCCCGTTAGTCGCCTTTTACGACAAGCATAGTCACCTTTAACGGCAAGCATGGGTTGCTGAAGACCTTTTCTACCCCGGATCTTCACGGGCACAGTGTTTCGGAGTGTATACTTACTCCTTCATCATCCTGTTCCTCATAATAAAGAAGTTGACATTCTCTTCCTCATGTTGGCTGGTTTGTTTGTTGTTAAACGCCGCACTCAGCAATATTTCAGCTATAACGGCGGTCTGTAAATAACTGAGTCTGGACAGGCAAAACAAGGGCTGATATCATGAGCATCGATCCACGCAATTGGGATACGATGACATGCTTCAACCAAGTCAGCGAGCCTAACCACCTAATCCCGTTAGTTGCCTCCTACGACAAGCATAGTTGCCTTTTATGGCAAGCATGGGTTGCTGAAGACCTATTCCACATGAAATGATAGCTGAAAGGGCTACTTATCTCTTCTCTAATTAGTAAATAGATTTGTTCCTAAGAACAGGGATTTAAGTCCTTGGCAGGCAAATTGTGAAAAAAATTGTGATATTGTCCCCCTGCAATTTCTTTTTATTTCAATACTCTTATTTTTGTCAATATTGAGGAATTGCCAAATTTTTCTCATTTCCTGCAGGCTTTGGGTCGAATATCAGTCTCTGAGAAGGTCTAGATAAATACCTGAAGAAAGTAAGGTCTTCTTCACAACTTTTAAGGACAAGAATGTTTTTTTTTTAAAAAAACACACATACTGAAAGTTAGCCAGTTTCCACTACTTTTTCAGAATGAGATGAGATAAACAAATTGTATGACTCAGGATAAGGTAAAAGTTTAATTTTATTCCAAATCTGGGAGATTCTGTGTAAACTGATGGGCACTCACTTGGCTCTCTGGACAGCTACAGACTGCGCCCTATATGCAGACCTGTACGT
This sequence comes from Haliotis rufescens, assembly GCF_023055435.1. Lineage (NCBI taxonomy): Eukaryota > Metazoa > Mollusca > Gastropoda > Lepetellida > Haliotidae > Haliotis > Haliotis rufescens. The sequence continues at coordinate 16,835,009 of NW_025963835.1, forward strand.
TGTGTTGTTGACAGGGAAGTTGGCTAGGTTCTGCAGCCTCATGTTGAAGGGACTCAACTGTAACCATTGTAACAGGGGATCACATCACTTCCATGTATACAATCTGTGTTCCTCAACTGTTTCTAAAGTTACTTTAGTCATTGATTATGATAAGAATGAATTTATCACATGAAAAAGATATAAATACTTTCTTGTTTCAGTACTAATATGATATATTAGGAACAATTTTGTTATTATGCCTACCAAAGGCTTGTTTCGTTAAAAAAATTGAATATTTATATACTTATCCTATCTCAAACTTTGCATGTCTTCTTTCGATCCTTACGTGGAATCGTGCTTGAACCAAGTTTCCAGCTTCTAAACATATTTCACCCGAACACTCCAGCCTCAACAAGGTCAGCACCTAAACAAATGGGTCATGCCCTGTAATCCTGTGCATGTGACCTTTCACGACTTGATCATCTGACTACCATTCTGTTTCTTAGAGCTGACAGGCTAGAGCTGTGATTCAGGGACGGTCGGACAAGCATATAGCGTGTGAGATGGATAAGTATATCAAATGTAAAATTTACAAAACGTATCCCATCTCACACAATGCATTTATCCTATGGTTGGACGCGGATACCCTAGCCTGTAGAGACAACAACCATGAGCCATACACAAGGAAGTTGGTGCTAAACAGTGATACATATATAGAATCTATAACACTGGCTTGTGTCATAAAGACGGGAAATTGTGTGGAGGTAAAAACACCACAACAGGCGATGGGATCCCTTTTATGCTAGTTGTCTCATCATGAAATCGGGTAGAACATGTGTTCCGTATTTTCATGTAGGACATCGATACACAAATGACATCATAGCTTTGAATAGAGATCTGTTCAGTGTATGACTCATAACCAACCCGGAGGTGGTGTATCTCTTTTAACGCTTTGTCACAGCTATCAATCATGCCCGCAGGATTGAAACATGCCAAGAGAAGTGGAACGATCGACAACATCCACAAGAGGATCATCAAACCAATACTGAGACATTACGCCCGTAAAATAGAGGTGATCAGGTACTGGCTTGGGACACCGCCAAAACAACCGTGCCTTGCGGCAACTTCTATGTTGAAGACCAGAGTCTTTACAGATGAGGTAGCTCACCCTACACTGGGTATTCAGTCTGGGAACCAGAATAATGACAATAAACAAAGGAAGGATGCTCCAATGAATGATCTGTATGTACAGGATACAGAGTACTGGGCTGCAGGAACGGGTACATAGTATTGTCTATCTGTGCTTGTTTGCAGCCGTCAACTGTAGAGGCCCTGAACACCGGTGACTCAGAAAGACAGTGGAAAGCGAAGACAGTGTCAGACTCCTAAAAAAATCCCTCCATGATGGTGAAGAGGGTGCAGTTGCTGTGCATGGTAGAGGCAACGGCTCCAGTTTCATGTGGATTAGATGTCACGTAGGCCCCAAGGGTTGTTGAGCAGAGACCATGGTTCGGGAAAATTCTGTACAGGCCGCCGTGGAAAGTGGGAAAAACAGTTTCTTGTGGGTGCACCAAAGTGGCATTGCCATCTTGACGTAGATGCCGAGATCTCTAACCGGGTATGGTCATCTGGGTTCAGGATGGCGCCAATGACGGAATGTTGAACAACTTGTCTGGCCGTCCCGGAAGCTGATTGTTTGCGTTGAGGTCCCAGCAAAGCCCCAGAAAGACCTTTCCATTATGTATTCTCTTAAACAGGACCCTGTTAACATCGAGAGCTTGGATCACACTCATTCTAGCAGCAGTTGTAAGGACCAAGAGAGAAAATGTCTTGAGCATGTTGAGGGTGATCAACTGAAAGTCCTTCTCAGCAAGTGGTTCATGCAGAGTTCAGATGGCAGAGGATGACATTAAGATCCCAAGTGGATCAAGACGACTGGTCAGCTAACTTGGTGGACTGAATGAGGAACTGTAGCTCAGCAAACGTGGAGATCTTAGATCCAGTTGTAATAGCAATGACAGAGTTGATCACAGCGAATTGATCTCAATTGTTGCAGACACTGGCTGACCTGTTGTAGAGAAGCAGTGGTCGGCTAGATGATGTCACAAGCCCAACAATAAGCTTTGAATGCCTTCCATTAATGGTCACATAAGGCCCGTGTGGAGGTGCGGGGAGCCTCAGTGAAGGTCTTGGCTCCTCTGTTCGAATACCCTCAGTTGACAAGCGACTTCTGGAGACGAGTCATATGCAAAGATGAGTCATACGCATCATGTAGGCTAGAGGCTATCATATAATCCCTGGTCGAACGAATGTACAAAGCAGGGTTGATCCTGAGGTGGGGTGGTGTTTTCAAAACTGTGCATTGTCAAACGCCGTCACGACGTGTAGTCATCGAGGTCTCACTGAAAGTGATTTATCCAGTCACTTTGCTGCATAAATCATCCTGTCTCCATGATATTTGATGCATGGAGATAAGTGGGAAATTACAGAATGGGCAAATCTCTGTCTCACACACCAGTAAAAGTGTAGCGCATGATCCAGTTGATCGTTATTCTCTTGATATTGCTATGCCATAGAATAACTAGTCTTGATCATACAATGGGTGGTCAGCTGAATGTAAGACGACTGTAGAAGGCGATCGTGTATCCTCAAGCACGCAAGGCCACTGTCATCGTAAAGGCAGAAAAATTTGGCTGTGAAGAATTAAACGGATAGTGCGTCCTCCTCGATCGATAGTGAAATGATGTTTGCTGACGTCTGCAAAAAAGATTAGGGAGTTACAGCAACAATGGAGTGCCTGTTCCTTTAGGTTTCTTGGCTGACGATAGTAGAGAAGTCTTCAATGAAGCCTTGACAATTGCGAAGACAGATTATAAATCTGTCTAAGAAAGTTAGGGACATTGCTGACATTGCTGACCTCGTTTATAGATAGAACATGTGCCCTGACATCGATGTTCATGTCGACCCTGAGGAGAGGGGTGTCGATATTGCTCCCAATGTCGATCTATTAGAGGAGGGTATTGATGTCGATCCCGATGTTGATCTGTAGGCAATCAGTATCGATGTCGATCCTAAGAAAATTGGTATCGATGATGATCTATTAACCGGCCAGGAGAGGGTGGTGTATAGCGATAGTAGTCAGACAGGAACCTCAAGGATGAGACGGAAGTAAACGACGATCTGCGTATCAATGTCAATCCTGATGTCGCTCCCGGGGTGGTGTATAGCGATAGTAGTCAGACAGGAACCTCAAGGATGAGACGGAAACCAACGACGATCTGCGTATCAATGTCAATCCTGATGTCGCTCCCGGAGTGGTGTATAGCGATAGTAGTCAGACAGGAACCTCAAGGATGAGACGGAAACCAACGACGATCTGCGTATCAATGTCAATCCTGATGTCGCTCCCGGGGTGGTGTATAGCGATAGTAGTCAGACAGGAACCTCAAGGATGAGACGGAAGTCAACGACGATCTGCGTATCAATGTCAATCCTGATGTCGCTCCCGGGGTGGTGTATAGCCATAGTAATCAGACAGAGATCTGTAATCTGGATATAATGGGTATCGATGTGTGACGGCCATGCCATGGAAAAGGAGAGAAGCACATGTGACTGTATCAATCCAAAGGGGAGGGGTATCGCCCAGCTGTGATGGCAATCCCAATAAACATTACATTGATGTCGATCCTGGGATGATTGGTGACTCTCAGCTGATGACAGGCATGGCGTGGTAACGGGCACACAGGGGGAAAACTGGTCCATTCGCAGGAAGGTCTTCAGTGAAGAAACTGTCCAAGATCCCATCATCTTCAACCGACAAGGATGGTATGGTTAACGCAGGAGGTGGTTTCACAACAGTTACGGTGGATGGAAAAGCCGGCTTGGTCACAAGTTTGGGCTTTTGGGCAAAGGGAAGGATCGCGTTCCATGTCCTTAGATTTAGACCAGCGGTCAATATTACGTTTGTGGCATTTGGTTAAACCTAAACGGAAAGCTTCCTCATAGAGGTGAGAACACTGGGCACGTCTGTGGCCCTTAAGGCAAAGGCCGCGACAATCACAGCAACGATCACGAGGATCAGCATTGGAGTAAGTATGTCTGCAACTTTTACAGGCGCTGTTCCGTTCCCATCCTCTTCTTAAATTAGTGTTGTAGATGTTAACACAAATGAGGAGGTAGCTCACAAAAAAAACACCAAAAATTCAAATATGTATTCTCTAGAACTAAACACACGTCTCCACAGGGTTGCGATGAGAAAGAGTATGATGTGGCAGGAGTAGTCAGGTGATCAAGTCGTGAAAGGTCACATACACAGGATTACAGTGCGTGACCCATTTTTTTGGGTGGTGACCATGGTGATGCTGGCATGTGTTCAGGTGAAATGTTTATTGAAGTTGGAAACTATATTCAAGCACGTTTCCACAATGGTATCGAAAGAAGAAGGAAGGAATGCATAGTGTTGGACAGGATAAGTTAAAAAATTGTATCATGTCAAAATGACATTTATTATATGAAAACCCACATGGCTAACTATCTCTATGGATCTGCACAACTACAAGAAAATCAATTCTTAATGTTAACATGGTTAAAGCATTGATATATTTGGGTGTTCTTACCGAAGACGATGCCTCACAGTGCGGAGATTCATTAACATGGTTGAACCCTGTGAAACTTCCTGAGTTCTCCTCCTTCTTCACCAGTGGTAATTCCGGCACAAGACGGGGCATGTCATTCATATTCTCTTTTTCTGTTTTCCGCTGCAAATCGGAAATGTCGGAGGTGGACCGTGGGTAGAAGGGAGCCGTCAGAGGAGTCCGCTGCTCAGGCTGGTGTGAGCTGCTGTTGACTGTGTATGACGGGATCGGGGCAGGTGCGTGGGTGGTTACCATCATTTTGACCGGAAAGGTGAAGGGGTTAATATGACTTGGGGGCAAAGGCTTGGCTTGGGATGTAGCTAGGCGAGAGGCTAGCTGTGTCTCTCCTGCAGTTGAATATGGCTGGCCCTGGCCTGCAGGTTGGAAGGTAGGTTGTGTGTCATGGCGAATATCTGTTTTACGATCTTTCTTTGATCCCTGCTGCCCTTCGTGTGGATGTTGACGGGGTGTAACACTGACTTGTCCCTGCGCTTGTGAAAATAGTACATTTACTGACCTGGCTTCTTGAGTGGAACTGTGAGCAATAGAGGATGGTAGCACTGAGGGCATATCGGTGTATCTCTGTGCCGGAGAAGGGATACACTCATTGGCGTATCTGTGATGAGTTTTGGTGAGATCAACAGCCGGCTGTCTTGACCGACATGTAGGAGGGAGTTCGGGGTGTTTGTGAGCTGGGGGAGGAGAGCTGCCCATTCTCTGCTGCTCTGGGGTCTGAACTGGGGACACATGACCCCGGTAAGCTGATGTGGGTGAGGGTGAGAAGCGTCCAAGGGGTTGGGTCAGGACAGGCCCTTTGTCCTGGCTGTGTGGGCCTGGAGAGACATGTCCGTGGATCCTGTGAGCTGAGGACACTATGTTGCGAGTCGGCACAGGCGACACCTTCCCCTGTGCATGAGACACAGGGGATATGTGGCCCTGTGTTCGATGCCCTGCATGGGAGGGTGACGGTGTCCTGTGGATTGTCTGTGGGGAGGAGGAATGGCCGTGGGTTCGATGTCCAGCATGGGAGGGGGATGGAGTTTTGTGGATTGTCAGGGGTGAAGAGGAGGGGTGTCTTGCATAGGATGAAGGGGGTATGTGCTCTTTGGCTGGTCTAGTTGAAGATGGGGGAACAGGTGAAGGTGTGCGTCTGTGGCTTGAATGATGACTTCGGAGCTCTGCTTCTAATCTTTCAGCCAATTCACGAGACATTAGCCCTGGATTCTCTCCTAATGACACAATGACTTTCTGTAGACCCTCAGATGAATGAACTATTCTCACACCAGGCGGTCCCTCTCGGACTGACGGAATCGATCCTGATAATGACACAGTACCCGCAGATGATATAGGTGGAGCACGACCAAAGGATTGCGAATAGACAACAGTGTTGGGAACATTGTTCAAAACAGAGCTGGTATACACCGGCATGTTTAAGTCAGTTTGTTGTGGAGCTGAACTATTTGCTGACAATGCTGTATTAGGTCCTTCCACAACAAAACCCCTTGGCTCTTCTTTAACTTGCCTCCCAGGATGAGGCACATGGCTCCGTCGCGGAGACACGGATCGAAATGGTACGCCACCTTCAACGATATGAGAGGACTGAACACTTTTAGGAGACACAGACCTGAAGGGCAGCGCTCCTCTTTCCCCAGCTGGTATGTGAGATCTCTGGATGCCTTTGGGAGAAACTGATCTGAACACTACTCTTTCTACATGAGGCTCATGAGATACTTGTCTGCTTTTTGGTGATACAGATCTAAATGTTATATGATCCACTGGACCTTCAGCTGCCTGGGCACCAGGAGGTAGTCTGGTCTGTATATGGACTCCCGGTTGTCTGATGGTCTGGGCCTTTCGTTGTAGCTGAGACTCTTGTAAGTGTCGGATCGTCTGACTGCTGAGTCTACCATGATGCTCTTGTTCCCGAGATGGCGGTACGTTCCTAACCACAGTTCTGTTGGGAGGGGATGGAGAACTGGCTGGGGACTGCGTCAGCGTGCCGGTGAGGGCAGAATGAAGCAGAGGTGGGGGGTAACTTTCTGACAGGGCTGATACAACTTGTTGCGTGATTCGCGACGGTGATATATCTCTGCTTAAAGAGGCACTCTTTGTATGTGGGGGCGAGGGGATGAAGGAACCCACGGGGCTCGCTCGGTTGGGGATGGGGATCACTCGGTCTTGTGAGACAGGGCTCCTTGCCATCAGGGCTTCCAACGTTGACTGACTGGCTTGGGACTTGGGCATCACATCGCTGAAATCATGACGATGCACGTCTAGCTCGTGTTTCGGTTTGGGAAGTGATGTTTTCAGACGCTTCTTGTGATGTGCTGCTTCCATGGATGAGGTAGATGTTGAGTATTTTGTGGAATCAAAAGGGGAACTTTCATGAAAGGTATAAGCCTGGGATTCAGAACCACTCGGTTGAAGTTTTGGCTGGGATTTTGAATGGTGAGATTTTTTCGACTCTTTATGTCTGTGTTTCTCTGTGTCCTTCACGCCATTTGAACCACTATCAGTAAAGGTATCATGGTGGTGTCGTGGGGCAGACTGGATGACCATCCTACGAACACAAGCAAGAGGGATGTAACGATATACTAGTATGAACACACTACATAATTGCAATACATTTTGACCAATGCGTTAAACAATGTCAAATGTTGATACAATAGTATTGAACAAGTGTCTAAAAATGTTGTTTACATCAGACGCACATAACATGCTTAACAAGAATACAAAATTATCACACAGAAATATAAATGTCAACGCTAAGCTTGCTAAGAATGCATCCTGGTTAAAACAGTTCAAGAACAAACAGCCACTACTTCAGTTATCGACATTTTGTTTCAATACATGATAAATAAACTGATAAAACATCTTTTTTTACGTTAAAAATTAGATTAACATCCCAGTCAGCCTTTGTTCAGTTTCAGCATGAGTCTTGAAGTTTCTAATATGTATTGTTAGCCACTGTATATTCCAATAAATTAACATAACATTTAAATTGTCAGTACTCCTCCCGGATCATCAACACATACTATACTCCTGGAAGCATAAACAAAGTACACAGCATGCAAAATCACATGCACAATGGGACATCAATCCTGTGAGGAGGAATAAATATTTCCTGATTGAACAACTTTGCAATATTCTTCCTTACACTATCATAGTATTTGCCTTAATCATGGTCTACCTCTCAGCAAATAGCTGTCAAGTCACTATAAATAAATATGGCATGCCAGCGGTAGAAACTAACATTTTAAGTCCACCAGCTTATAATGATATCATACAGCAAAGCCCTTAAAAATTGCAAATTTCTAGTTGTCCTTATGATACCTTAACAACTGGGCAGTTTGGCAAGAGCTACAGGACTAGTGCCAATTTCTGACACTCCATGACAGTTTTAGGCTTTATGAGAGCCTTCCAACCAATTTACAGAAGTGTTTTCTACTGTTTTCCACAGTTCCTAATTAATTGGACAAAAAGACAATACCAGATAATTACCAGTACTTGCTGTGGTAGGTATGACAACTGGGTTCACTGCCATATTCACTTAAATTGTTTAATTAACACTAAGGTGCTTAAACCTGTTAGTACAAACATACCAAATGATTAACGAGCTGTATCTGATTTCTAAAGTCATTAATGCATTGAAGGGATACCGTATTTGACATAATAAGTGCCCAGGGCGCTCTCAAAGTTAGAAATAGGGGGCTCTTATAAGAATATTATTTTGGTGAAAAACAACAGAATTGAAAGATCATAAATTTCGTGGTTTATGCTGACAGCCTGAAATGTTTATAAATATACGACAGATATATTTTTTCCAGAATTTAGTTTCCCATAATTAAGAATGCATATAACATACATATTATACACGAATAGATAAGTCCTGTGTACATTGATCAATCGGAAGGGGTGCTAATTGGGATTTTTCACAAGACAATATATTAGCAAATATCGCCGTGGGCGCTTATTAGAGCGGGGCCCTTATTACGTCAAATACGGTATACATGTATCTAGGATTCTAGCCCTTGTCAAGCCAATTGGATTTTTAATTTTCTTTTAGTTTTTTGTAAAGTTCCTAGTTTCAGAGGTATTTTAACACTGCACTTTATGCCAAAATGTAAATTAAGCATGAAGTTCTCTTCTTCTTTTTTGGGAGTCCTGTTAGGGGCAAACACATGTCACTTCAACCAAGCATTTCGCAATATTCCAGCAATATCACAGTAGGGGACACCACAAAATGGGCTTCACACCTGGGTCTTCGGCTTGACAAGCAAGCACTTTAACCACAAGGCTACCCCACTTCCCCACTTCGACCAAGTCATCATATTTGTTATAGCTATATTAACATCATGAACATGATTTGAGAAATTCTTAATTTACATTACATTTACATCAACTACTGCAATAATGTATGCAGTTGTTTTAAACACTCTTCTGAAACTTCTCTTTGTTATCTACTGTAGACAATATAGGTATTAATCATGCAGCCAATACATTCATACCATTCTTGAATAAAAATCATAAATATGCCTTAGTATGTTAAAGGTCTGGCGTCTCAGAACTTTAACAATGACACTTAAATCTTATCACCATCAACAGATTTCATCATTGGTGGTACCTGAAAACAGTGTTTTAACAAAATGGTAAGACCAGGTAGTAATATGATATAACCACAAGTACCTCTTTACCAGTCCCTCTTGAACTTTGTATTAGCCAGCAAGTGTCATGCTTATAATTAGCACAACTTCCCAGATGTCAAAACTCGGAACTAAATATAGACGGTGCAGTTACACCTTCATCTGCTTGTATAGTGTATAAACTTTGAAATAGGAGGCAGCGTGTACCATAACATGTTTGATAATGCACACCAATCACCTATTCAGGAAACCGCATTAACTGACTTCCATATTTCAACGCAAAACGTTGAGTTAAGTTGACAGCGGCGTGTATGGCAATACATGCTCCAGTGCCCGACTTTACGCATATGCAAACTGCATGAACCTTCCTATATATGCAGAAAATAACAACTGCCCCTGGTGCATAAAGCATGTAAAATTGTGACAGCATACAAATCAAGTAACGCTTACGGCCGCTTTTGATCTGAGCCATCCTTAAGATTGTGGAAATGTTCTGATGTTTTTCTGTCCGCCATTTTGTAAACACCATCCAACTGCGGGATTAGAAAAGCAAGGTGCGCGTATTCCCGGGTGAGCACAACAAAATTTTGTGATTCGTTTTGTACTCGTTTAAAGTTCATACAAATGCAATAAAATGAATTTAGGGGGATATTATTTTTTATTAGAACTGGGGATCACAAATAGGACCAAGAAACGTCAGTCGGATAGTTACTGCAGATCGTAAACATGGCAGCTCGCAGTGACAGCATCGGTCCAGACAGGTCAGCAATCTTGATTTAACAAGCATTTAGAATAACATAGCTCTTTATTATATATGTCGAAGCGTGTGTTTTATAATGGAAAATATCTGCGAAGTATATTTATGTCAGATATGTTCAAATATGGGTAAATGAAAAGACTTTCACCTTCAACGTCTTCAAAGTAGGTTTCAAAGTCTTATGCAATCCACAGCTGATTCGGCGTTCATGTTGACTGTTGTTTTGACTATTTGCTGGTTCATGATAGGGTAAAAGTATAACATCGTCAGACGTGATTCTGATGCAGGCTGACAACAAGGGAACTGTTTTGATGTTTACTCAAATGAATTTTAAGTCAATGTTTTGATGACGTATGCTTCTCGCCACAGTCTGTTCAAATGAGGACATTGAAATAAAGGCCGTTAGTGAGATGCTGTCGTGCGTTAATTAGGGTATTTCTTTTGGGGTATTTTACCCCTTACTGAGAGCACCAATTCCAATTAAGTCCAAACGTTAATTAGCCTACACTTTACCACAGTGTTGGTGCTAGCACAAATATAAGTACTCATATAGCCTCGCGACACGTGTTTCCGTGGTATTAAGAATAGCATTACGATAAACCAACCCGCTGACTTCGACAAGCAATAAATGTGAAATAAATCGTAAGAACACTCGCCTTTACACCATTTAATTACAAGGAAACATCATTTTGTCCACAAATGCCTCCGTATCGGCTGCTGTACAATAGCGGCCATTTTTACACAACATGTAGTGACGTCATATGTTTCCGTGGTAAAGTTCATCGGGTCAAGCTACGGGTGGTTAGCACACGCCACAATGTCAAAGTTCTTTGGAATCGAAAGTAATGTTCCCAAGGCACTTCCAAACGTAACAAAATGCAGATAACACTGTACTGAATTATGAAATATGAAATAACTGCCACTGATCACAAATTTTCAGATTATTTAGTTTTTGATCATGGTCATCACAAATTTCGTTATTCTTCTTGGTGTCTGCAAGGTAGACCGTGACACGGACAGAAAAACACATCATGTTGTCGATGAAAGGAGATGTCACAACAGTATTTTAAATGCACCCAGTGTTCACAATTTCAATGCATGCACTGTCCCCACTTAGTGAATTCAACATGTGGACATCGTCTCAGTTCATCTGGCTGAAACTTTCCGCATACACAACACTTTTTGTCATCATCGTTGTTAGATTCAAAATCTGATTGGTCGTCGCTTGAGATAAGGAGCTTATCAATCCCAGATGGTCCAGGTTGTTGGGATGACATAATGTCCTGCTTATCCTTGCTGGTAGACGTGGTAGTTGGTTTAGTTGTCTTTGGCTTCGCAGTTGATTTTGATGCCTTGCTTCCTCCGTTTGTTGACTGTTTGGACTGGTTGATGTAAGCCGTGACTTGACATGATATATCTGGTTCCGTAATTGCTTGTCCACCAACGATCTTATGGATAGAACGTCTGGGCTTCGATTTTTTAATGGTAATAACAGGAAGATGATCTTCAAAAAATTTTGAATCTGAGGGCTGTTCAACGATGTCAGGATATGTAACTGAAATTTCTGCAGCTTTTTCCAACTGTTGATTGGCAAACGTAGATGGCTTCAGGAATGACTTGTCAATTGCCGTTGGGTCAAATGGATAAATACCACATTTCCTGAAAGCACTGTGCAAGTTACTGGCAGACAGAGAAATCTCGTATGCCTTACAGGCCAAAGAACAGACGCTATATCGGTTAACTGTTCCAGAATTTGACCGCTGCCATTTCCTACATTCTGAACTGAAAATCTTGGTGAAAGGCCCAAAGCACCCAACATCCATCGGCTGGAGAACATGGCTTGTGTGAGGTGGTAGAACAAACAGGATTATCCCCTGGTCAACAGCGTAATCTATCAGATGAGGGGTGATGTGAGACCTGTGGCCGTCATATAGCAGCAGAGTTTTCTTGTCACCTCCGACTTTGGCATATTTCACAAAATGGCTTGTCAACCATCGCTGAAATATGTCTGTATTGGACCATCCCGTCTCGCTAACAGTTCCACAAGTTCCAACTGTCGAACCATCTAAGAGGTCATCGCGCATGTGTGAACCAGGAAAAATGAAAAAAGGTGGAATCTTCTGACCCAATGCATTGCCGCATCCCAAAACAGTAACTGTAGAGGATTTCTCTGGGCAGATTTCATTTGGAACTTCGTCTGCAGATCCAACGATTTGCGGTGAAGAATGTGTGAGATTAATTCCCTTCTCATCGACGTTGTAGATCAGCTTCGGGCTTGACTTTAGGTCATACTTGTCAAGAACTGCTTCAAGTTGAGAAAAATACTTGTTAATGCTCTCCTCAGATGTGGCAATGGCTCGTAGTTGAGACAATCCCCTTGGTCGTCGCAACTTCAGTTCAGGCCATCTTCCCATCAACCCATAAAACCACTGCAGTGATAGTGATTTGGAATAATTACTACGTTTCTTGAGATTTATGGCATAGTCAGTTCCAAGACAGATAACCTGCGCCCAGGTATATCCATACCCTACTGAGGCCATAAGCTTTATGTGGTCGACAAGGCGTGCTTCTTCTTCTTGGGAAAATAATGGCCCTGGTCCAGAGGACAAACATTCTGGGGAAGTAATGCCTTAGTTCTGTCCCTCAGAGTCTGGTCAGGCACAGAGTACTTCCTGGCTGCTTTGTAGACAGAAGAACCTCGTTCAACTACTTCCAGATAGGCTTCTTTCAGTTGTGTTGGACTATAAGGCCGGTACTGTCGTTTGCGTCTCGCAGGATTATCCTACAAACCACGATAAACGATATAAGATATGGCCCTACTCAGCTTCCATAGTTTTAAAAATTGAGCGGGTATTCCCCTTAGTAGTCATGTGATACACATTACTGTTTACATCAGCTAGCAGACGAACTTCTCTTGCTGAACTTACGTGTTGAATATTTTTTACGATCTCATTTTTTATAATGGTACAAAAAGTGCATTACGTGCAGAAGGTTAGTTTTAGTTAGTTTATCGTAATATAAAGCTGTACTTACGCAAATAGATGCAATTCTGAACATTTTTCGCTCAGAGCTGTCACGATCGAGTTGTCAATGTAAACAATCGCTAGGGGGTGCAAATCCGTGCGAGGTGCGCGAGAAATGACGTCAAAAAAAAATACCACGGATTGGTGAGTACCACGGATTGATGTGTCGGCACGGTACCTAGTGGTCAGTCCTGAGTATTGACATTTGTGCGCATACATGTATGACAGTCACTTTTTCTACCTTGAAACTAAAAATTCAGTAAAAAAAGTATTGATTTACCTGACATCACCATGGATGAGTGAAAAGTGGTTACCCAATGAAAAATGTAATAACCCAATTAAAATAGAAACCCTAGAGTAAAAACTCAATTGCTCAAAAAGTTATGTGGAGCTCTGATAATGTGCGGGTTGGAAATGACCGATAGAAATAGCAATTGCTCAGAGCGGAACTGTGCTCCACAAAGCAATATTAGCACATTGGTGATTATAAGCCTCTGTTAAAGTTTGGGAGTTTGTGCTAAGATCGCTTTGTGGGACAGGGCCCTGCTGTCCATTTTTGGCCAATGTTTAGATGTTCTCTTCCGAAACCTCGTCAAGCCAGATATAAACAACAAACACACATGTGGCTTCCCCTGTGGCACTCGCCAAGGCATTTACTCTGCACTGAAATTTCCTTTTACAAACCCAGTAGCATCACTAGCCTTGATCCATATAATTTCAGAACCACGCTAGTCACCGACACTGTAACATCTTACTGTAAGATACATGCATGTACCAGGTACCATCCATGCTTTGTGGCACGAAACCATCCTCGTCACTGTGACGACATTTGTCTTGCAGCAAGACTGCCAACACCTGACAAGAGAAAATGATTATAACCATAATGCACAGGACATAAACATAAAATAAACAGACCGCCCTGTGACGGCGACACCCCAGGAGCGATTGAACTACCCAAGCTTTACAATTCCTATATATACCTCTCATGGTTGCGCCCTCTACCGTGAATAACCTCCCTTTATAACTGGCTTTACCTTCAGGAGAAATTAATTTCAGTCTAATTCACTCTGTTCAACCGAATGAAATTTCATTTATGCTAAGATAAGAGACACAGACGTAACATGTACATGAGACGGCCTACCTATGGCCAAACAGAGACTATCTGTGTGTAATTAGTTTAACTATCTACTGCTTAATTGTCTGCACATCTTATTATTTGTGTTTACAGATAAACAATTTGGGTTTGGAATGACTTGAGTCCAACTTACTCGTCTCCCATTGTGTCACATGATTAAAAAATTGATCTTTTTACCTTTCCAGTATAGAACATATTTCACAGTGTTATAAGCAATTTCTGACAAACTCTAATCCGATTCCCAATGCTAGTTTCCATATTCTGTATGATTAGCATTTGATTTGCAGCGTCCTGCAGGAAGAGCTTGATGTCCTGAGAGCTATCTACATCCATGAACTGACGATTGACGATGGTGAAAGGTGAGATGGGATAGACACACAGGAGAGGTTTTAAACTATGTAATCATGTTAGTCATTATGACATGGGGGCAATTTGCTGTGAAGAGTTGTGTCCCCTGGGCAGCCCAGAAACCTACGATTGTGGGTTCGAGTCCTGGTTTGCCCTGATTATGTTTCTAGGTCAGCACCATTCTCATGCTTGTGGGTTTCACAAAAGTGGTTAAGAGACTTTCATCACTTCAGGCTTTACTTGCATTGATATGACTGGAATACTGTTAAAAGTGCTGTTAACCCCAACTCACACTCACTCACTCACTCACTCACTCACTCACTCACTCACTCACTCACTCACTCACTCACTCACTCACTCACTCACTCACTCACTCACTCACTCACTCACTTTCATAATTTGACTATTTGTTTCAGTGTTGGTGTTTTTCACTGCGTTTTCCAAAATTTCCTTTTGATATCATGATTTTGGTTTGTTATGGTATTTCCTTCTCGTACCTTTTTAGTGTTCTACATATTATCCATCTTCCCGAGGCAAGGGAGTTAACTGACTTTAAAAGTCCAGTTTCCACCCTTGCCGAACTAGGCTGGAATTCCTGGGCTCGATCGTAGCGCCACCAGTGGCTATTATGAGTTATGTCCCTTTTAGCCTCTCCCATTGACCAATCAGATTCCATCTCTCATATCACTTCCATTTGCTTCAAACAAAACGGCGGCGTCCAGTCAAGACGATCTGATCGATTATCAAGATCTATATTGTGATAAAACTTTGCCAATTGTATCAAATCATGTTAGTACGTCGATTAACAACATGAAAAGATTTAGAAAACTGGACTTATATAGTCAGTTAACGCACTTGCCTCGGGAAGATGCATATTATCATGATTATGTTTTTATGGGGATTTCCATGTTGGAAAATCAACCATTGATGCACTGAACTTTGAGTGTATTTCCTACCATGCTTACCAGAATATGTAACATGCAAACAACAATTTAGTTATTTATTTTCATGATTCAAACAGCCAAACATCTTTGCATCGCCAGAACTCACAATGTAAAGTACCGTATTTGACGTTATAAGCGCCCTGCTCCAATAAGCGCCCGCAGCGATATTTGCTAATATATTGGCTAGTGAACAATCCCAATTAGCACCCTTTACGATTGATAAATGTTACACAAGACTTATTTATTCGTGTATAATACGCACACGTTTTATATGCACCCTTAATTATGGGCAATTTATTTCTTGAATAATATATCTATCGTGTATAATACACATATATCATTTCAGGCTGTCAGCATAAACCACAAAATTTACAATCTTTCGACTCTGTTTTTTTTCTCACCAAAATTATATTCTAATAATTATATTTCTAATTTTGAGAGCGCCCTGGGCGCTTATCATGTCGAATACAGTATTTGCTTCTATTCTAAATTTAGATTAGTGTTGGACACCATATTTTGGGTCTAGAAATGACCTGCAAACTGTGTGGTTTGGAATTTAATACAGGGGACCTCAATAATTATTTTCAAGGGACCTTGCAGGAAATATGGGGATCCTGTAAACAATGGTAAATTAATTAAATGGTGCAGTATACTGTAACGTAACATGCGATAGTTACTTTAATTACAGGACCATATGTTTCTTGTCAAGAATTTGGTACAAAGAATATAATTGTGCTTTCCTGGATGTACATTTCGTCGGCACATAAAAACCCTGCAATTGTTTGTCTAGAAGAGTCCGAAAAAATAATCTGTCCCTATGAAATAGAGGCCCTCCTCTGTAAAAATTTAAATGGTTGGTCCTTAGGGATAAAGACGTCAATGAACAGTCCCAAACTATCCATATATGGTTGTGTTTAACATAATGATCATGTGGGGCCCGATTTAAGGAACTTGATTTAACTTGCACCAAGTGCATGTTGTCATGAAAACCTAGTTGCACCAGACAAACCCAGATTGCACCTTGGGCCCATCAATTTATCAAAATTATACTGGTTTAAGTATTTTTATTTTTATTTTGATAAATTGATGGGACCAGGGTGCAACCTGGGTGTGTAGAGTCATCAGAGAGCCGAGATCATGTTTGTTTCGACAGGTTTACATATCTTTATTTTAAATAAATATGATCTCAGCTCTGTGATGATTATAAAACGTAATGGTCTTGGAACAAGTGCACATAATCTTGAAGTTCCCACTGTTTGATTTTGTCAAGCCCGATAAAAGATGACAAATTACATGTAAAACAGGTATTAGTGATGTAGTATGGTAAATAAACTTTAGCGATATTGAGAGTGTTCAAAGATCGTTTTTGTGTGGAAATGTACATAAGAGTTAGTCAGGCACAGATCTGAATTTTATTTACATGCACTTGGTACATGTGGACATAAATATTAGGTTGCACATTTCAATAATTGGTTGCACATTTCAATAATTGGTTGCACATTTCAATAATTGGTTGCACGGGTGCATGTTCATCTAGTTAAATAGAGCCCTGTCATGTTTGTTGTATTGAGGGGAAAATTCTGTGATATCTGTGTTCTGTATTTCAGTGGTCAGCCATCAGTACTGCATCTCAATCTGCACCCTGCAACAGGGGACGATGTCACCAAACAGTTCGTTTGCATGACCCTTGTCTTCAAGCTCTCCGAAACTGTAAGAGTTTTCATATTTCATGGGTAACCTTACAAACAGGTTACCATGGTTACTGGTTCAGGAATCCTGTACTTTTAATCTTATCAACAGTGTGGATAGTTTCTCACAATATCCATCACTGGATTGGCTGATCAGACCCGATTGTTTCCAGGCCTCCGTGATTTAGCTGGAATATTGCTGAGTGAGGCGTTAAACAAGCAAACAAACAAACAACATTTGGATTGACCCAACCTCATACCCAATGCAACAACTCAAAATTTTGAAGCCCTAAGTTTTTTGTATTTAATCCATGCATGGTCAAAAAGACACCAATTAACAGTGATTAAATATGTATTTATATTTTGCGGTGTGTCAATTTGACATGTGACGAAGGGGCTAATTAAAACCCTTGAAAACAGCTATGACATTTCATGCAACCTATCAGTGTTTGCTTGAGATAAATGTCCATAAGATATTTTCATGATTTGATTCTTCTTTATGTTTTCCATGATTACCAAATTTGAAAAATATCTTGAGGCCTTTTTGGACGACAATCAGTCAATGTACCTGTGAAGATCCGGGGTAGAATAGGTCTTCAGCAACCCATGCTTGACATAAAAGGCGACCATGCTTGTCGTAAGAGACGACTAATGGGATCAGGGGGTCAGGCTCGCTGACTTGGTTGATGCATGTCATTGTATCCCAATTGTGTGGATCGATGCTTATAATGGATTGTCTGGTCCAGACTCGATTATTTACAGACCGCCGTCATATAGCTGGAATATTGCTGAGTGCGGGGTGAAACAAAAAAAACAAAAAACGATCAGTAAATGTCCTAGAAAATAAACCGATATGAAACCAGACTAAGATTAAGTGAATACCTTGCGGTGAAAAGATGCCATCAAGGTCAATATACCCGGTACATTGATAAATAAACTTGATACATGAAGATCACCATAATTAGTTTCATCCTAGTGTCCAGTTGTTGTGTACTGTTCTATGCACTGTAATGCACTGTTTCACTAACTTTCAGTATCCAGATGAAGTTCCAGAAATCATCATCAAGAATCCAAGAGGCCTTGCTGAAGAGGAAGTTCAGAGGTAAATATTATAGAAGAAGGATGGGAAGATGTCTGGAAGTTTCTGTTTAGAGATCAGGGTTTGATTTCCAACAATGGTACTTTGTGTGAACATTCTTTGTGTTGGTATTTTCTCCATACCACACATTTCTAGTAGATGATGTACCATATTTGCCATAATAAGTGCCCTTGATGCTTAGAGAATTTACAAACGGAGGAGCTTACTCAGTGTTACAGCGTTACTGCTTTCACATGGTAAACTGTCAGAAATTGGCACTAATGCTGTAGTTTGGCAAACTGCCCAATAGTTAAGGCGTCAAAGGGACGATAAATTTGCCATTTTTATGGGCTTTGCTATATGTTATCATTATAAGGACTAGTGGACTGAAAACGATAGTTTCTACTGCTGGCTTAACATGTAAATCTGATGGCTCTTTGTTCTTGACTCTTCTATTCCTCCAGTTGTTTGATAGAAATGATGGCACCAGTTGTTTTATTTCCGGGGCTAAAACAAATGTTGTGGTTCTGATTATCATGATTATGTCAGATTTTGAATTGTTCTATCATGACATCATCCTGGAGATTCGAACATGAGCTCGCAACTTGATGATGTTTGTTGGTGCATGTGGAATTCCCTTATACAATCTATATATAGCACGGGAATTACCTTCCTGTGACGTAATGCGTTGTAACCGGATGTAGCATGTTTCTGAATACATGAGTCAAATGAAGACTTAGTTTTTGATTTTTATTAATCAATCAAGCTGATATTAAGTATCTTGACGCTGATTGATCAAGTGAAACATGGTGTCAGAAGTGGCTGATTCCGTTGATGAACTTTAAAAGCACGGTAAACGCCTGACATTGCAGATATTTAGAACTTTCAAACTCTTATCAAGAGTTTGTTGTTGAGAACACGTTGATTCCATAATGGCGTCGTAACACATTCCTGCACCGCAAGAAATGAAACTTACGGGTGATGTTTCCACTAACTGGAAGAATTTTAAAGCAGAATGGGACTTCTACGTTATTGCTACTAAATTAAATGAGAAAAACAAAGAAATTCAGGCTGGAGATTCGAACATGAGCTCGCAACTTGATGATGTCGTAATTATTTTTAAGAGGGAAGTGTCTATTTAGTTGTTCCCCATAGATGTAGCTGAAAAGTGCAGATTTATGTAACGGCCGATCGATTGGTGAGATATGATAATTAGTAATGGGAGAAAAGGTGCAGACATTGCACACTTGCGACAGTTGTCCTTGTGTCTGGGGGATGGAGGTTGAAGTTTATGGCAGTATTGCTCCCAGATCTGGCGGGTAGCCGTGTGCACGGAAGCTATGTCCGATTTTTTAAAAGTACTGATTTAACTTCGAAATTTTACTGCATCTGCCATCTTTGTTTATTTGACTTGCTTACTTTTGCCATTGACTTAATTTAATTACATTTCTTGGTGTGAATGTTGTCCAAACTGCACAAAATTGCGTAAAATGCAATCAAATGTTTAAAAAATTTATGGGGGGGGGGCATGCCCCCAGACACCCCTAGACTTTTCCTCTTTTCTTGGGAAAACCTGCTCACATCCCTGATTATTAGAAGTTATTGAAGATGTAGATGATGCTGAAATGATGTTGTCTACTCCAGACTACAGGAGGACATGCATGACCTGGCTGAAGAAAGGACAGGTGGAGCCATGTTGTATGAACTTATTGAGGTGGGCACTCGGTCACTTAGAATGTAAAAATGTTGTACACACCAGCCACATTCATATGTGTGACACACCCATGGGCATTCTGGGTAGGAATATGATTCCCCAGCAACCTATGCTTGTCATAAGAGGCGACTAACGGGATTGGGTGGTCAGGCTCACTGACTTGGTCGATGCATGTCATCGTATCCCAATTGCATGGATCGATGCTCATGATGTCAATCCCCGGATTGTCTTGTCCAGACTTGAGTATTTACAGGCTGTAATCATGTAGCTGGAATATTGCTGAGTGCTGCTTTAAACAACAAACAAACAAACAAACAAACTCTCGGTGAGTTTATCATCACAATGTACCCTGGGTACAAAACGATGTACTGACTTGTACCCAGATTTTCGTTGCTGTATCGTTGTATACCCAGACTATAACTATCACAATGTACCCTGGGTACAAAACGATGTACTGACTTGTACCCAGATTTTCGTTGCTGTATCGTTGTATACCCAGACTATAACTATCACAATGTACCCTGGGTACAAAACGATGTACTGACTTGTACCCAGATTTTCGTTGTATACCCAGACTATTACCATCACAATGTACCCTGGGTACAAATCGATGTACAGACTTGTACCCAGATTTTCGTTGCTGTATCGTTGTACATCCAGACTATATCCAAGTGTCGCCTATCAAATAGATCTCTGATAAAATCATGTCCCAATGTCCAGATGGCCAAGGAGATCCTGACGGAAGGCAATATCCCGAGGTGCCCTTGTGTTGTGTGCATGGAGCACTTCCACGAGGGGGACATGTTTACACGCACTGACTGCTACCACTACTTTCACATGGCCTGTCTGGCCAGATACGTGGAACACGCCCTCACACAAGAACCTGATGTCAAGGTCATGCATCTCAACAACGAGCGCCCACAACCCAAGGTAGGCAGGGGACCAGGGTCCACTTGCACAAAGCAATCTTAGCGCTAAGATGATCTTAACTCCCATACTTTAACATAGGCTTACAAAAGTCTTAGCGCTAAGATCGTTTTGTGCAAGTGGGCCCAGGACTCTCGACTTAGAAATACATTTGTTTCTTCCAGGGATTGATCTAGGATTCTAAACTAGAAGCTCTTAGCAGGCAGTTACGGAAAAAATCATGTTTTAGGGCTCATTCCACTACTAAAGAATCTTAAGGACATCCCATTACAGGTCACGTCAGAATAACCTTTTATGACTTTTGACTGTACAAATGAAATACTAATAAGATGTCGACATTAGCTAATCAGAAAGTAGTTTTCTCGAGCTATGTGGCACAAGTTTCAAACTGGAGACTTCCTTTCAAGATTAAAATATTTTGGCAAAGGTTTTGATTCAAAATTTGAAAACTGAGCAAAAGAACATTCTGGAATGTCTAAAAGATGCCCGATATTGTATGGCAGTACTTCCCACTGGCTATGGAAAGTCTCTTAGTTTTAAATGTTTATCCCATTGAAGTAAGAAATAGATTATGATAGAACCAGTCGTACAGCCCGTAACAGTCGTTCGGAATGCCTGGTGTTAACCTTTTCGAGGTCGTAGAATTAGAAAACACATTCTAACTGTCACTTTCCTGATTTGGTAAGCAATGCTCTTATTGGTCGGATGAACAATGATGAAAGGTCATTCTGACGTGACTTATAATGGGATGACCTCAGATCTTTGTTTAGCGGTAAGGAGACGCAGATCTGGTTTTACTGAGATTGTCCAAATCCTGTTATGTTAGTCAATCAGCTTGTGACAAATTATTTGGTTTTCTGGAATTCCTTCCTCACTTCTCCTCATTCAGGTGGTGTGTCCTGTTTGTCGAGATGAGATAACCTTCGACCTTGATGAGTTGAAGGAAGCCCCTGCAGCGGATGCTGATGCGGTCCATTACACTCCCTCGTCTGCGATGGTGCAGCTGCAGCGGGACATGGCGGATCTGTATGCCAAGCAGAAGGCCAAGGGAGGAATCATTGACCTGGAGGCAGAGAAGAACAGATTTCTCGTCAATGAGGTAAGCAGCTCGAAAACAACTCGGACTCTTAAGTACATTTGGAACTATATTAGAAATGAGTGGAAATCTTATTTCACTTGTAATCAGAGTTTGTAGCTAGTCCTGCTTGACAAAGACTATAAAATGTTAACAATGTTTTAGTGAAGTTCCTGTTTATTTTGTTTTCAATTTGCAGCAACTGGTTATGCAATTAAAGCCCTCAAATGCTCATAGTCAATGAAGACTAACATCATTGGATGTTTGACCGCCTCTGTGGTCTCGTGGTAAAGCGTCCGCCCGAAGAGCGGAAGGTTCGGGGTTCGATCCCAAGCCGCGTCATACCAAAAGACGTTAAAAGATGGTACTTGTTGTTACCCTGTCTGGCACTCGGCATTAAGGGGCTAAAACAAGCACTGGCCGGAGTCAGTATACTGTGTCTGAGTGGGGTATTCATGTTAAATTGCGGCATGGTATCTCAGTGAGCTAGAACTATAAATCGGCATCAGTCTGGACTAGTACAAGCAGCCACACAAACACACACACGTACATGCACGTCGCTATATAAGTGCAATAATCTTGGACGCGAAGTTAAACCCCATTTCACCTCACCTCACCTCATTGGATGTTTACTTGTCCTAAGCGAACATTTTAAATGGTCATCGTAGTTGTGACTTAAGTCGCTTATTGATCTATATATTGTTGATTATTATCTCCCTTGCGCCATATCCCAAGAAGTCATAAGATGTACTATTTGTTGAATATCGCCCTTAAGGGTAGGAATACTGGAGAAGTTACTTGAAATAAGTCTACATTTTTAATTTTTTGTTTCATGCTGACTAGTGATTAGGTTTTTACTGCCTATAATTTAATTGTTTTGATTATTCAAGAAACATCCCTCAACTATGAGATGATATGTATGTGCGTTGTCACTTATAATTGGTGTGGGGCACAGGAGACCTAGTCATCTAACTTGCTGTGCAGAGTTGCATCCCTTTGGCACGCCAGAAACCTAGAATCGTGGTTTCATATCCCATTTGGAACCGATTAAGTTACTAGGTTTGTCAGCATCATAGCCCTGCTTGTGGGTTACCCAACCATGTGTGTGTCTAAAATCTGCATCGCCTCAGGCTTTCCTTCTACATCAAGCGACCGCCTCCGTGGCTAGTGGTAGAGCGTCTGCCCGGAGAGCGGAAGGTCCGGGGTTGAAGAGATGCTACTTGTTGTTACCTTGGCTGGCACTCGTCATTAATGGTATCTCAGTGAGCTAGCACTATAAATCGATATCAGTCCGGATTAGTTAAACCCAACTCGCTCTCCACTCATCAAATGACATTGATATATGAAATATTGGCTTCAAAACATTCTGAATATTTTCATATTTATGCAGTCCACTCACAAAAGCAAGAAAAGTGTGTTGTTATGTAGCTGTAATATTGCTTACTTTGCACTTGTTTGTCATAAAACAACATGCACTCACTGATAGGTCTGGAACGTGATTGCCTACGATTCTATTTCCATTGCATTCCTTTTCCTTTAAGGATGATGACGAATTATGTGAATATGCATGGGTGGGAATTCTGTGCATTTCGTTACATCAAGGGTCACTTTTGGGATTCATACCACTGCAATATATGCATAAATCATATATACCCTCAGACTCAAGGCTAACATTGAAAAAAAATAATTTCATCCCTGAATTTAGTTCTAGAATGATTTTTTGACTGTTGACAAAGGTATTTATCAGTCTCTATTTGTTTTCAGGAAACAGTCGTAAACCTCAAAGTAGAAAAAGAAAAAACAGATGAGAATGAACACGAGAAGCAAGCCAAAGATGCAGATTCTAAGTCTGAAATGACCAAATCGGATCATCGACATCGGCAAAATGATAGAATTGTTGCAAAATATAAAGGCTATCCAAGGAGAGATAGACCAAATAGTGGCTATCAAGGCAGAAAGAGTCCAAACAGTGAACACATGAACTCCACAACGGAAAGTAAACAGAAAGGGGGAGACAACTCTCAGAAAGTGGATAGAGTTACTTCCCATGTTTCTGAGAAAAAGTCACACGATGGTGGGCGGAGAGAAAGAGACAACAATTTTGGTAGAGAGAGAAGAAAAGAATACTATGGAGGAAGAGACCGAGATAAATGGAGAAGAAGAAATGATGGAGAAGAGAATCAGAGGGGTGGATCAGGTAGGGATCAGAGAGATGGAAGAAGATTTGAAGGTTATCAGAGAAATACTGACAGAGAGAGAAGGGAAAAGGGCAGGAACGACCATTCAGAGGTGAAAAAGGATGCTTTTGATCATTCTGAGATGTTGAATGAAGTTGAAAATGTTGAAAAAAATCATTCTAAACCAACAAGAAAACGATTTGTGAGGAATGGGAATAGGAATTCAAATAATGCTAATGAAATGGACAGTGTTGTGAACAATGGTGAAATCCCCTTGGGTAAAGAAAGACCAAGTGAGGATATAGTAGTGTCCCCTGAATCAGAATCAGGGATGGGAACACAAACTAAAACTGAAAGAAGAGGTCAAAACTACAAGGACAGAACTAGGATGGAAAATGGGGAGTACAGGAAGAGTAGTCCGAGAGATTGGAGCAGGGAGGCAGGGGATGGGTTCGGCAGGAGCCGACGACACCCTCAGGGCAGAGATAATGATCACAGTGAAAACTGGGAGGAGGAAAGGACTGATCTAGGTGGTTCAGCTACAAGAGGGAAACAAGAGTCTGATCGTGAAGAATCCTTTAAGAATGAAAGTCAGGAGAGAGGTCATGCTGAGAGTGGTGAAAGGATTTATAAATCTTCTCATTCTGAGAGCCGGAACCACGAAGGGACTGATGTGGAGAAAAGTGATGGCAAGGCCCCTAGGAGTCAACAGAGGAAGGACCATAGAAGGAGAGATGGTCCAAGACAAGACGGTCAGAGGAGAGAAGAGTTTGAAGAAGAACAGACATATAGTAATAGAAGTTATGGGAAGGCAAACTGGAGAGGTGATAGATATTATAGTAGCAAACCTTCCCAAGGTAGGAACTGGACTCGAGGTAAGGCTGATTCCGATGGGCAGGGTCAAGGACATCTAAAACAGAAAGGTCAGGGGTCATCCACCACAGAAAACTGGGACGACGAAAGAATACATGTTCCTAAATCTGCAAATCATGATTACAAAGGTTCTAAAGCTGGTACAACTTTTTCAAGAGGTCGAGGTCAAGGTCGAGGAGGTCATTCAAGGTCAGGTCGAGGGAGAGCTAGAGCAAAAGATGAAGAAAATGATGGCAACAAAGGAATGAATGTATACAATGAATTTAAAAAAGACAGGAGATACGACAGAAGGTACGAAAGAAAAGAATTTCCTCGTACTAAGGATTATCATGAAAATTCTGAATCTTCAAAAGAAAACAGTAACCCTCCAAATCTTGAAAACATGTCCAAGGTACAGGGCCCACCTCCAGGCATTAATTCACCACCAGGTATACATATAAAGGGCCCCCCGCCCGGTTTCAATGCTAGTTCCGATAATGCAAAAGTATCTAGTGAACAGACCTCTCCTATCAAACCCCCCCCTGGCTTCGATTTCAGATAACGCACCCTGTATTTAGTTTCTGTCAGGAACATATCAGTATGTGTTGCATTTAGTTGGTTCTTGATATTTTGTTACTTATTGCAAGAGTTTTGTCTATTGCTCTTAAATATTATCTCCAATATGTTTAGGTATAAGGTTGTCGGTCGGGTACTTGTTCTACAAAGCCTCAAACATTAATGGTGTTAGCATCATATGTATTGCATTTGTTGTTACTTCAAATGTTGTAAATGTTAATCAAATTATATTATCATAGATTGGAGTATGATAAGAGCAAACTAATCCCATGAGTCTTTCATTATAGCAATCTCTTCAAGATCAGATCCTAGTTCTCGCTACTGCTAAACAAAGATCTGAGGGTCACGTCAGAACGACCTTGAGAACTTTGACTGACCAATGAAATGAACAAGAAGTTGATATTAGCCAGTCAGAAAGCAGACTGGTTTCAAATCCCTTTTCTGATCTGGCAAGTGATTGGTTGGATGAAAGGTCCTTCTGATGTGACCTGTAATGGGATGTCCTCAGATCTTTGTTTAGCAGTAGCAAGAACTAAGAT
Source organism: Haliotis rufescens (assembly GCF_023055435.1). Lineage (NCBI taxonomy): Eukaryota > Metazoa > Mollusca > Gastropoda > Lepetellida > Haliotidae > Haliotis > Haliotis rufescens. Next base: position 16,861,098 of record NW_025963835.1, read on the forward strand.
CTAATATTAACGAGATTGTCATTTTAGTTACATGTAGTGATCAGTAAAATTTCAGTTCTTTGTCACACGTTTGATATCCATGGCATTTATATTGTATTCATTATATATTGCAGGCCTCAAAGTTTACATTTTTACCAAGTAGCCATATGGCTACAAGTATTTTTTCCAGGTAGCCAGTGTTAAAATCAAGAAGTCAAGCCAATATTGTAGGTAGCCAAAAGCATTTGATCAAATAACTATTACAATATGTACAAGTTACTGCACTAGTCATGGAATTGTATATTAATTGAAACTGTACTTGATTTTTGTTGCTTTTGACTCGAAGAATGATTCAATTTATGATACTAGATTAGTTTTTGTCACAACTTTGAGGCCTGTATTGAATTCGATATTAATGACAAGTTCCCTTGTTCTATTGCATTTATTCTTGTCTGCACCAGCTGATTCAGTATATGATATCAGGATATCAATAGTATAATAATGTCAGCGCTTTCAGAGAGCTGTGGAGAGTTCCTGAAACCAGTTTGTATTTACAAGGTAAATTAACCTGGCACCATGAAATTTCTTTTGGTTAACAACTTCTTTATTGTTTGTAAGCCTTATCAGGGCGACTTCTTGCGCCTATATCAGGGATGAAGGGTCAAGAAGTGCTTTAGTGCTTTTAGTTTTATTCTGGAAAATCTCTGAAACACATTAAACTTGTGTATAGTTTTAATAGCAAATTGTTTTTTCAAGTTTCTAAACCTTCAGGGTACATATTACGACGAATATGGTAAGTTTACTGGACCTTTGGTGTGGTAATGAAGGGACACAACTCTGCACTCTGAAGAAGCTAAGGGACACAACTCTGCACACTGAAGAAGCCCTCCTCTCTTGGTTTTTAAACTGTTGAGTAAAGTGTAAGGTAACAAAGGTAACACTACAATATTTTCCAGTTTAGTCAAGTTTTCCAAAAGGCTTTATTTGATATTTCTATATTTTTTAAACATTTTGTTAATTTGTCATTTCACATTGTATACTACTCAAAAGAAGATAAGGAACACCCAATTCTTTCATGTCACTGTATTTAATCTGTCATAATCTGTTGAAATGACTCTGTTGATTCACATTAGTAATACGAAAGAAGTGGGGGTCTGTACCTTCTTTTAAATAGCATGTTAGGGAATATCTGTTTGATTTGTCTAATTGTTGGTATTTTACATACTTTGAAAATGTTTTGGTAATGTTTGTTAGTTATTTGGAAACGTTCATAAGTAGTGTAATGCATTAAAATATTCCTGCTCTCCCAGTAGGATCACACAGGTATTATGTATATAGCGTATTAGTTCCACAGTCTAAATTTTTTTATCATCTACGTACATGAAAGTATCGTCTACGTAGAAGATACTTAAATCTACGTAGATGATACTTACACTTACGTAGATGATACTATAATCTATGTAGATGATGCTTCCATCTATGTAGAAGATTCTTTCATCTAGGTATCAATATTGTCTCGAGTAATCGACACTAGTTCCGGGTCAGTTATATATAACCACTGGCTTAATTAATAATGACCGATTTGTTTGACTTGACATGTCTTTACTAAGGTATTATCTAAACATTGTATAAAGTAAATCTTATTTCAATATGTGGAATTTACTGGAGAATGACACACCCATACTCTCTTACAACCGTAATAAAGAGAGGAGAGCACAAAACGTTATCCAAACTACAAACAAATAAACTGCTATAGATCATTATTCAAAATTTTAGCGAAATCACATATCAACCAAAACATGGTTAAAGCCGGAGGAATATGTTGATCCTCATGATTTCTCCATGACGGAAATTAGGTTTAAGAGGTAAAACGTGAATATGAAGGGGTTAGAATCATTCAAACTATAAACCTATATCAAAGCGATACTCGTCATCATCCTATATACAGTGATCGCTCGCTATTGCGCTACCAATGGGGTCCAAATAATTGGTGGGCGTTATAGACGATGAGCCGTTTAACCGAGGCCGAGGCGGGGGAGCGCGCTCGGCAAATCTCAAATCATCAATAGGCCTATGTGTTTATCTCACGTCACGTCAAAATAGTATATATTTTTATGGACCTAGATCTACCTGTAATATCATTCATTTATTAAATCTGTCATATTTCACAATGTCTGAAATACGTATTCCATTCTAATTTATCATTTTTTATCAATAAATTAAAAAATTATTCACTATTTCCCGCGATGTTATTGAAAATAAAATTCTCGGACACACATTTCGACAACGGGTCCGCATCGAACATGTCAAAGAGCAAAATAAAGACTATTTTAAGCAAATCTTTAAATATATTATACAAAGTGATAAATAAAATCAACAAAAATATATCTAAAAGTAATCAAACTTACATCTAAGTTATTATTTCCATCGTTTCGTGCGATCGCGTGTAATATAAGTCAAATGACATCTCGGCTTTCGTCGCCTTGAATTCAGCACTGAAGGTACAATTCTGCTATTAGCCAACCAACATGCACCCGAACATTTAAATTAACAGTAATTAAGTAATTACCTTTATTAAAAGTATAAATGTTTGTATCCAACTGGGGTCGCAACTGCACAAGACAATATCACAGTCTGAATAACGATACGCATGATTATAATATCACATACGAAGATGAAAGTATCTTCTGCGTAGATGAAAGTATCATCTATGTAGATGAAAGTATCGTCTACTTAGATGTTAGTATCATCTACGTAGATGTAAGTATCATGTATGTAGATGTAGATATCATCTACGAAGATGTAGGTACCATCTACATAGATGTAGGTATAATCTACATTGATGTAGGTATCATCTACGTAGATGTAGATATCATTAATATAATGGTTAATTTATGATGACGTGTATTTAAATGGAATGCCATTTCCTGATTATCCCTATCAAAAGTTGTGTGGTATGTTTTATAAAGAACTGAGAATGACATCAGCAATGTGGTTAATGTGTGTTGTCTGAACCCAAATTTTAAAATGCAGGTCAGTTGCACACATTACAAAGAAGACCAAATGATTAATTGATATCTTTCAGAAAATTATTTGGAAAAAGACTGTTAGTTTTAAAGTACTAACATTTTGGGGAGAAAATTGCCTTGCATTAAAGGGGCGGTCGGGTAGCCTCGTGGGTAAAGCGTTCGCTCGTCACGCCGAAGACTTGAGTTCGAATCCCGACACAGGTACAATCTGTGAAGCCCATTTCTGGTGTCCCCCGCCGTGATATTGCTTGAATGTTGCTAAAAGCGGCGTAAAACCATACTCACTCACTCACTCACTCACCTTGCATTAAGTTTCAAAATTACTAACAAGACAGGGAATTTACTATTCAATTCAAACTTTGCAAATATTTGGTGTAGCTCATACATACTAGTATATGAGCGACAAAAATTATTATTCTAGAATTTGTTATGGTTATGACATATGTTACAGAACTAATTTTTTCGACCTATGAGTAAATTTCAGGATGCATTTGTTTCAGGACTTAGTTTCTTCAGCAAGGGCACGGGTGGCCCAGTTGTCAAAGGCACCACATTTCACTGTGCAGAGTTGTGTCCCTTAGGCATGCCAGGAAGCTATGATTGGGGTTTGAATCCTGGTTCGGTCTGATTATGTTTCTTTGTATATCAGCATCATATCTGTGCTTGTTGGTTTCACCAAAGTGGTAAAAATCTAAGATGTGCATCACTTTTCTCCAACATCAAATTCACATAGAGTGTTATAACAGAAATCTCTGTTCAAAGTGTTATTAATCCCAGCTCTTACATCTTCTCGAGGCAAGGGAGTTAACTGACTATAAAAGTCCAGTTTCCGACCTTGACGATCTAGGCTGGAAATGTGCAGTTATGTTTTGGCTGGACTAACGAGTCTTTTCATAGTCCATTCAAAATCGCGTAACGAAATCAACATCTGGTTCGTAAACTGCCTTCGAGATTTCGGTCGATTGCAGGATTTGCAAAGCATGTGCACCATCAATTAAGCGTCAACAGACGTTTTCCAAATCTTTTCATCTTTTTAATCAAGGTGCTCATATGATTTGATGCACTTCACGAGGTAAGACCTGTTTTATTACAATATCAGATTGTCTTCACTGGGGGCTGCAATTTTGTTTGAAGCAAATGCAAGTGATATGAGAGGTGGATTCTGATTGGTCAAGAGGAAGGACATAGACGGGACATAACTTGTAATAGCCACTGCTGGCCCAGTATTCCACCCTTGTTCGGCAAGGGTGGAAAATGGACTTCAGTCAGTTAACTCCCTTGACTTGGGAAGATGAGCTCTTTAAGATGGTGCAGTTTGTTATTGGAAGTGATTTGTTTAATGAAGGTGTGTGTTATGAAGCAGGGCCCCGTTCCTCAAAGCGATCTTAGCACTAAGGTGATCGTAAGTCCCATACTTTAACATAGGCTTACGATCATCGTAGTGCTAAGATCGCTTTGAGGAACGGGGCCAAGATCCTGAGTGGATGTTACTGTGCTATTGCTGTCATGGCCTTGCTGTAATATTGCTGACCACAATGTTATATCACATTCACAGACCCATATGCTTTAAACCATTCTGGTTACCTGGCCTTATCATAATATACCTCATAACTGGATGCCTTTCAAATATGTGATGTCAGTATGCAACCTTGACAGTTGATGCATGTTAGTCAATGTTAACCACTGTTGTCAATTTCATTCACCCATATGTTCATTTCAAATATGGGGTGCTGGGATAGCTTAGTGGTTAAAGCGTTCCCTCGTCACGCTGAAGGTCCGGGTTCGATTCCCCACGTGGGTACAATGTGTGAAGCCAATACCTCGTGTCCCCTGCTGTGCTATTGCTGGAATATTGCTAAAAGCAACGTAAAACCATACTCACTCACTCATTTCAAATATCAACCGATTAAAGCTGAATGGAAGTGGTTTTGGGTAGTAGAGCTATGATACACCGATGCATTGGTTGATAGCAAAACTCATTTTTCGATACAATTAACGATCACAGTCGCACACGAAGTAAAAACAATATTGATTCTTACCTTCAATGTTTGACATTTAATAACTGTAAAACAAATATCCATTAGTAAGGACCTGTGATTGGAAGACATTGAAGGTCAAGTATGAACCTGGTTTCCAAAAAGATTGTGTACACGATAAGTATTTATGAATGGATTTGATTAAACTTAGTATACATGATCTCTAAGGCGGGTCTCGATGATATCATCATCTGTATCATGTCAAGGTTATTTGTGGTCAAATTATAAAACGTCGGACTGACGTCAGGACTGACTTTTGATGTCAAGGTCACTTGGTGTGAAGTACACGTCCCAAAAAGCATGTACACACATCTGCATTTAGACTAGGAGTTTGAAGAAACTTTATAAACATTATTTCTAATGAGTTCATGGCTGAGATTGAAGGTCAATGTGCTTCATAGCTTCATAGTACCAGAAGTGCTTCATAGCTTTGTTGTTAAGGTAACAACAGGCATAGGACTTTCTGTTTCAAAGTTGTACCGCAAAGCCAGAAGTGATGTCATTCTACTGGAAGAGCTTAAAGCTTTGTTTGTAACATATCTTGAAGCATAGGACTTTGTTTCAAGGTTGTACTGCATTGCTCATGTTTTCCAGAACCGGAAGTGATGTCATTAAACTGGAAGTTGATATAACTTTGTTAGTAAGGTATATAGAAGCATGAAACTTCAAAGTTGTTGAAGTTCAATGACGATTAAAGTTTATTTTGAAACTAATGCAACCACACAATAGAATTTGATTACCCATCATTGCTATATATGATTTAACTGAAGGCACAAAAGACAGACTTATGGACAATAATCGGTGCTAGATTCGTATCTATGTCACAAGTTTAGTTACAATAGGTTCCAGATATAACTAACTGTCATTTTGCTGCTTAAAACAGAAATTCTAGACTTTTCTTTGAATTGTGTGATTTTATGTTTATGGTTTACCTTCTGAAAAGAATATATGATAAGATGAAATAAATTTGTTTGAAAATTATTTTGTTTTGTCATAGTCTGGAGCTGATGCTTGGGATTTGTATGTGTAGCATAACTACATGAACTTTTAATGCATTATTGCTGGTCAGTATCATAACAAGCCCCAGAGATATTGCTACGTGTCCAATAGGAATCGTTACATGTCCCATAGGAATCTTTACTTGTCTCATAGGAATCTTTATTTGTCCCACAAGAATCTTTACTTGTCCCATAGGAGTCTTTACTTGTCAAACAAGAATCTTTACTTGTCCCATAGGAATCGTTACATGTCCAATAGGAACTGTTACATGTCCGATAGAAATCGTTACATGTCCCATAGGAAACGTTACATGTCCCATAGGAATCTTTACTTGTCCTATAGGAATCTTTACTTGTCCCACAAGAATCTTAACATATCCTATAGGAATCATTACATTGCCATAGGAATTGTCACATATCCCATAGGAATCGTTACATGTCCGATAGGAATCTTTACTTGTCCCATAGGAATCGTTACATGTCCCATAGGAATCTTTACTTGTCCCATAGGAATCTTTACATTGCCATAGTAATCTTTACGTTGACATAGGAATTGTTACATGTCCCATATGAATTGTTACATATCCAACAGATAGTGTTACATGCCCATAGATTACCATTACTTGACCCAAGGTATTGCCACGTGTCCCAGAGGTATAGTGACATGACTTTGAGATATTGTTACAAGTCCCAAAGATATGTCCCAGGGGTATTGCTGCATGTCCCAGGGATTGTTAGATTGCCAGAGATACTGTTGCATGACCCACCGTTTTTGTTACATGTGCCACAGACAGCGCCTGACATCACCAATGGGCAATTGCACTAAAACACTGGCCTGATTAAAGTGCTATTAAAGACTTCAACGTCAGATAATTATCAGTCTCGACAATCTGCCGAAACAGATTCCATTTTACGTGAATGGCAAATTAGTGGTGAAAATTATAGGAGGTTTGAAAACTACCTGCGAAATTCATAGAATGGGATAGCATGACGCATCACGTTGACAAGCAACGTTTCATATTAAATAAATTCCTTATACCATATTATTTCTGGAATGACTTGACCAGACTTTTGATGATGAAACCATGATTTGAAATTTCGCCGTAAGTAAAAGGTGTCTTTCCATGAAATTTCAATTATATTAACATGATTTGAATAATATGTAACAGATTTTCAAGGCAGTCGTAAACTCACTTCCTCACTCCCTCACTTTGGTGATTTATAATAGGATATGTCATCATGGTCATGTTTCTTTGATTAGCAAGGGCAGTGGGGCAGCCTCGAAGTTATAACCTTCGCTAGTCACGCCGAAGACCCGGGTTAGATTTCCACATGGGTACAATGTGTAAAGCCCATTTCTGGTGTCCCCGCCCTGATATTGCTGGACTATTGCAAAAAGCGGCATAGAACCATGCTCAACCACTCATTTAAAAGTACACTCACAGTAGTCAGATGCAGTGGCTGGCCCAGAACACTGAAATGCCGGTTATTGTGTTCAACACCTTGACATGTTTGTCTGAAACCTGATTTATCTGCATGGTTTATTCGCATGTAAAGAAGCAGGTGTCCTATTTTCTAAAAGATGTCAAACAAGTGGGTCAAGGTTCCACGTCACCCTGGTGTTGCCACACAGTTTTGTGTTGTTGAATACATGTATAAACAGGGGACTGACACCTTATCTCAAGACGTCAGATGATTCGCGTTCTCCAGGTTTGGGGACTGCGTGTGTGGTGCATGTGTTGCATGTGGATTTAACTTTTGAAAAGCATTGAAGAGGAACAGAAGAACACAACTACGTAAGGAGTGGCCTTGGAAACATCACATGGGGTTTGCTTGTTATCTGATGCTTAATTGGCTTGAGCAGGTGACTGAATAACGAGTAATAGGCACGCAGGTGTACAGAAATATGCCAATTCAAAAAGTACACTGTCAATAGATATTAAAATTGTCTTTTGTTAGAAAGTTTACTGAGTGCAGAAAATTTTGCAAATATGTTGGTAGGGGCAGCACAGGATTGAACTACAAGTAAATGTAAATTGATGTACATATTTGAACAGAATTCAGACCCGTGAATCTCCGGGATAGAAATAGGCTTTCAAGCAACTCATGCTTGCTGTAAAAGTCGACTATGCTTGTCGTAAGAGGCGACTAACGGGATCGGGCTGTCAGGCTCTCTGACTTGGTTGATGCATGTCATCGTATCCCAATTGCGTGGATTGATGCTCATGATGTCAATCACTGGATTGTCTGGTCCATACTCGATTATTTTCAGATCGCCGTCATACAGCAGGAATAGTACAGAGTGCTGTGTTAAACAACAAACACACAAACAAACGAACAGCAGTCAACAGCAGCTAATGGAGCTTTCCAGACTGGTTTTGTACTGGGGTTATCTGCCCTTGTGTACATGACCATGGCAGGCTTCATCGTTTTCGAAGTTTCTGCGTGGGACAGTTTCCAAATTGCTGGCTGTACCAATATAAGAGCGACAAGATGGCGAACCGAGGCCTTATCGATTTGACTTGTTTCTAAAGCGAGCCAGAACACCCGATCCCGTCCGTCGCCTTTTACGGCAAGCATGCGTTGCTGAAGACGGGGTCAATACTTATCACAAAAAATAGGTAGTCATAGCGTTCTAATACATGTTACGTCCAGTAGATCTTATCGTAAATAGAGGTTTAGAATGTATAAATGATTGGTGTGCTTTGAAAGATGGGTGGAGATTTGCCTGCACTCTGAACCCCTGTTCGATATTGAAAAAAATTGTTACATGCCTCTTATTTAATACTTAATACTTAAGTTTACAAGAATATCCCCAAGTATCCATTCTTGTCGTGTTTCTTGTTTAACGCCACACCCAGCAATATGTAAGCTCAATGATTTGGAGTCGAGAGCGCCATCATGTAGCCGGAATATTGCTGATATCACTCAAAGTTTTCTTTTCAGATACTTGTATATGGAATAGGGTAGAAGCTACGTGCAATGTGACATGTATCTGATGTCTCCCATAACATGGGTGCGTCACACCTGTTATTTAGGCGTACATGGTGTTGTTATTTGTTCCCTGGTAATGAACATAAAACGCATTGTACACATGTTTATTGATGTTTACTTGAGACAGCATGTAAGATGAGACATTCGAAACAAAAAAATTCTTGGCATTGTGGCACGTTGCGGAACCTGCTCAAACAAACAATCTTTTGATTACGCAATGCCGTTTATGCAGCTTGAAAAAAAACACTGAAAGCATACACTTAATAGATGGTGTCAAATGCAGCGTTACGAACAGGGATGCTTAAAACCGTACTAGGGTATATGTAAATATATGTTCACATTTAGGTTGAACAGCGCTCACCCGTGCACTGGTTGCCCTGTCGTCTCAGACCACCGCTCAATAAAGCAGCGCGTCAGCTTAAAAAAGATTGCGTCTGTGTTTAAAAAAACAACAACCCAGACTAGCGTAGACATTCAGACCTTTGCAGCGCGCTTTCGCCCCTGTGATAATATCATGGCCCTAGGGCGTTTTACGTTCATTTTAGTCTTCTCCGATAAAGAGTGAATGAGTGAGTGAGTCTAGGTTTAACGCCGCTTTGAAGAGTATGGCAGTCACAGCGTGTCAGCGTGATTTTGGAGGAAAGCTTGAAGTGATGCTTGTCTCAGACGTTTACCACTTTGGTGAAACATAAGCAGAGTATGGTGCTGATAAAACTAGAAACATAATCGGGTTGAACTGGGATTCGAACACAAAATCTGCGGCGCCTCGGGCGACTGGGCCACCTGTGCCCCTCACCGATATATTTACATCCTTATTAATGCTTTCTATCAATGCTTTTCTTCTTCACGCATTCCCCTATCCAACATATATAGCGGGTAAACATTGGTTCAACTGTAATGCACAACCCGCTTTTATGTTGGCGCCGACGTTTGCTATGCAGGGTTGCGTCCCTTAGTCGTACCAGGATCTGTTGATCGTTGTTTCGAATTCAAGATTCGTACAGATTTTGATCCTTGTCTTTTAAGCAACATACCCAGGGTTAGAAACTAACAGGTTTTGTCCACTAGTCCTTATAATGATGACATATAGCAAACCCTTAAAATGGGCCAATTTCTACTTGTCCTCGGGATACCTTTGCTATAGGGCAGTTTGGTAAGGACTAAAGGACTAGTGCCAATTTCTAACGCTGCATGATACCTGTGCTCATAGGTTTCACCAAACTGGTACACCTGTGTCACTTTTTCTGCCACATTTAGTTGAAGACCGCCTCTGTGGTCTAGTGGTAGAGCGTCCGCCCGGAGAGCGAATGTCATGGGTTCGATCCCCGGCCGCGTCATGCCAAAAGACGTTAAAAGATGTTACTTGTTGTTTCCCTGTCTGGCGCTCGGCATTAAGGGGCTAAAACAAGTACTGGCCGGCTCGGAGTCAGTATACTGTGTCTGAGTGGGGTATTCATGTTAGACTGCGGCATGGTATCTCAGTGGGCTCGCACTATGAATCGGTATCAGTCTAGAACAAGCAGGTACACGCATGCACGTGCATGCACGTCGCTATATAAGTGCAATAATTTTGGACGCAACCTTAAACCTCATTTAATCTTAACCTAACATTTAGTTGACTCCCTGTGATATAACTACGCAAAACCCAGCCTAACTCACTAATTCACCCATTCATCCAGGTGAGTATGCTTTAAAAAGGCAAGGCTGGTTCGCCCGATAGCTCCCTACCCCGGTGCATTGGTGTATTTGTAGACTTGCATCTAGAGGGCGAGGTACCACGGGGCCGACATGCGTTTAGCTTGGAAACCAACAGAATGCAGGTCGGCCTGGTGAAACTCCAGGCAGGTACAGTACACTACGTTTATAACGAACACGCTTATAACGAACTGACGGATATAACGAAATGTGTTTTGATCCCATCCATTCGCTGTATATTTACTGTATATATGCTTATAACGAACTACGGTTATAACGAACTAAAATTAGTGGTCCCTTTGAGTTCTTTATAGCCGTAGTTTACTGTTCATCGGATTATGTGAACAATGGCAATAAACGATTATTGTCGGGGGACCATTTCAAAACTTTGTCCGCAAATCCCATCCTGAAATCCTGTCAGTCCGGAGTCAACTGCTGGAATTTGGTCTCAATATATTTGTATATTCGTCTCTTAGGGGGCCTCTTGCCTCCAGCCTCGTATTAGAGCAGCAATGGTTTTCTGTTCTGATCTCGGGAAGTTGACAAGCTGGAAGATTGAAAGGTAAGCCTCGGCAACTAACTTCTTAAGGCGACCGAGCCAACTCTCAAGGTGATAGGGGCGGTCGGGTAGCCTAGTGGTTAAAGCGTTCGCTCGTCACGCCGAAAACCCGGGTTCGATTCCCGACATGGGTACAATGTGTGAAGCCCATTTCTGGTGTCCCCCGCCGTGATATTGCTTGAATATTGCTAAAAGCGGCGTAAAACCATACTCACTCACTCACTCACTCAAGGTGATAGTTGGACCTTGGACCGTATCGTGGTGGTTCCACTGATGTAGCTGGAGACACCCTTCGATCCAGTTGGTGGTCACATTGTCAGCAAGCACTCTGCATCGGGGTTGTTGACATCGTGTCCAGAACATCTACCCACTACTCCCCAACCTGGCCTATCATATCAGTGTTATCATAAAGTAATGAAAAATGATGTATTATATAATATATCAACGTTAAATGTGGTGTAAGATGGAATATAGTGCTGTAAATTTCATTTGCTTCTTCAAGTATACAATAGGAAATTAATCTCCAGAATGTAATCAATGATAATTACCTTATCAGTTTGTTAACTATAAAAACTATTTTTGCGTGTGACTAACAACCTTGACATGTGTTCAGGTTGGCACTTTATCGTGTTACAGCTGTCATGTTCTTTTAAGTGAATCCAATTAATAACTGAAAACACTATACCTATATCTATATCTATATCGACAGCTGGGACTGTCAGATTTATGGGTAAACGTGCCTAGGAGGTATTTCTTTAAAAATACAATATCAAACCACTCCTTCAAGTGGGTACCGATTTCAGTTCATGATATTGAGCCACATTGAACAAATCATTAAAGACTAATTAACCGACAACAGGCGATATTGACATGCAGAGCATGCGTAATACATCATTGTAATTTGAACAAGTATTGAAGTAACTGGATGCAATTGGACACATTGTTAATGACCAGAAATATCCAGAAATCGCTGTCAGGGAGCCAACGTTGTGGTTCATCACGCGTACAATGACGTCTATCGGGAAAACGTTTGACCTTTTGAAACACGAATCTTTCTGTGGAATTGGCATAAAATTTTACGTTGCTTCGGCATTGTTCCAGCAGTTTTACAACCTCTCTGTAGGTGAGGTATTTTTTCGTATGTTTAAAAAAAAAATTGTTAGTTGTATGAAAGGCTATTGCCCCAAATACATGAGATGCATACAATGCAGTACAGGATCATTTTACAAATAGATCCCCATGTTTCATGTCAGTACATTCCTGGTCTTGAAGGCGTATTTGTAATGTAAGACAACAGATTTAAATCTTGATAATTTGTCATAAGGTGAATAAATTGTTGGGCTGGCGGTCGAATTGCATACTTATTTGGTATGCATTTCTTTCGAATATCTTTTAAGGATGGACATATACAGGTGAAATGATACGGATCCTCGATAGTGGTTAGATTACACAATGTACTTAATCCATTTGGGAATTTTGTGGTGTCTCCCAGTGTAAATATTAAACTATTAAACTCAAGCACGAGCATAATCGGCAGCAAATGTACACAGGTTACACAAGTATTTCTCTGCTTCTAGGCATATCTTAAAAAAGTGTATCATATTCATATCTAGTACCAGATGATAATATATTAGACCATTCTTGGCTGTACATATCTTTCAATCTGGTTTATATAAGGTGAAGAAAACTAACTATACATCCAACATCTTGGTAAACCCAAGCATAGCCAAAACTTGAACTAAGCAGAATAAGTCTAACATTAATTTCCCACCTCTGTCGACCTACTGAATCAACATTAGATGATATTTCGTATGCCTTACGTGGAGGTCTGTGAGATGGCATATGTAGTACTTTTAGTCAGTATTTAGTCAGTATACCATTTCTCACACTGTTTAACAATTCCACCTTAAAGAAAAACAATTATTGTAGTTTTCGACAGGTTATCATTTATAGCACAGAGCTATATCATTACAGTAAGGGCTGAGCAGAAGGGAAAATATAGGGTGGCACAGCCACAGCAATTTGCATGTCAGGTTCTGCTTGGACTAAGAAGACGACTTAAAATGTTAGCAATCGAAAATCTAAGGTGGCCGCCAAACTTCCTTAATTGTTAGAGGGCACGGGTAGCCCAGTCGTCTTAGGTACCGCGATTCGCTGTCCCTTGGGCATGCCTGCACCTATGATTGTGGGTTCGAATCCAGGGTCGCCCCGATTATATTTCTAGGTTTGTCAGCACCATACCCGTGCTCGTGGGTTTCACCGAAGTGGTGAACGTCTGAGACCTGCATCACTTCGGGATTTCCTCCCACATTAAGCTGACACGCCGCGATATAAACTGGAATACAGTAAAAAACGGCGTTAAACCCAACTATCTCACTCAGTCATTACCCCATGAGTCAACTGGCCTTTGAAATGAGTCTGCGAAGGCAGTTGTCTATCTCGCGGGGAAGAGGAGGAGCAGCACTAAAGCCCAACTGTCTTTAGAGATTTGAAGAAGGTCTGCCATGACTCTTTTTTAAAATCGTCTTTGATGTGTCTTACTTTTGACTTGGCTGCTCGGTCTTGGATGAAAGCTGATCCATTTTTGACCTATTAAGTGCTTTTTACACACTCTCCTATTTGTGCTATTTCCCTGTTCCACCATGGTTCCAGTGTTTTTCCGGTTTTGTGGGCTTTATTTTGAATTGATTTTTCAGCTTCGACGATAATTGCTGAGGTGGGGTTTTGGCAAAGAAGATCAGGATTATCTGAGGCAATTACTGAGGATTTGAATGATGTACATTCCTTCCTGAATTTTAGCCTTTGCATAATCCCATTTGGGCTGAGGGTTGGGCTGTTCCTCTAATTGTGGTGGGGCTACTTATGTATAGGAAGGTGGTCGCTTCCCCAAGTGTCAGCATTGACATGCGTTTGGCAATGTGAGGCAAGTTTGTTTGCGGCAATAGTGAGGTCAGTGGCTATTACGAGTTATGTCCCTTCTAAGTCTCTCCTGTGGCGCCCAGTCAAGGCGATCTGATCGAAAATCAAGATCTATATTGTGATAAAACGGGTCTTACATTGCGAAGTGCATCCAATCAGGTGAGCACCTTGATTAAAAACATGAAAAGACTTGGAAAATATCTGTTGACAACGAGTAGGCAGTGCACATGCTTTGCAAATCCTGCAATCGACCGAAATCTGCATTACAGTTTGCGAACCGGATTTCGTTTTCATTGCGCGTTTTTTGATTGAACTATGCATAGACTCGTTAGGCAACTCCATAATTCCAGCCTCATTCGGCAAGGGTGGAAACTGGACTTGTATAGTCAGTTAACTCCCTTGCCTCGGGAAGATACACTTGGACATACATATTGATACATAATATTATGAATTTTCCTCTCGGAAAATGACTAAATGTATCAAGGAAAATTGATATTCGCAACAAAACCTCAAACATTTGTTTCCCTTTAATGGACCTTTAATGCCAGGCGACAGGCAGGGTAACAAGAAGTACCAGCTTTTAACGCCTTTTGGCATGAACATGACGGGGAGCGAACATCCTTCCGCTCTCCTGGTAGATGCTCTGTCAACTAGCCCACGGAGGCGGTCGACGTCTGTAGAGACAGGCGGAGGGATATCTCACATCACACAGCCAGTCCCTAGGGCCCAGTGGGGAGGAGGAGGAGGAGAAGGTTAAAGCGTTCACTCGCCACGCCGAAACCCGGGTTTCGATTCCCGACATGGGTACAATGTGTGAAGTCCATTTCTGGTGTCCCCCGCTGGAATATTGCTAAAAGCGGCGTAAAACCATACTCACTCACTCACTCACCCAGTGGGGAGACCGGGTGAGATGGCCCCAGCGACCTATATGCTTGCCCTTCGAGATGACATTGACTTGTGTGTCATCGTACCCAAACGACACTGAAATTGCTCCATGATATCAATCAATGGTTTTTTTCTGTTCTATTCGCCGTCATATAGCTGGATAATTGCTGAGTACGACGTTAAACAACAGATGCTCAATGATGAAAAACATGTTGGTATGTTGTTTTTGCCTTGTCACTCAGCTATATTCCAGCATCTTAATAATCGAATCTGGACTTAACAATGCAGTGATTAATATTGACAGCAACGATCTGCGCCGTTGGGGGCAGTGACCAAGCAGCCGATCTTGACCAGCCGATCTTGACCAGCCGATCCACTTGGTCGCCTCTTGCGACAAGCACCTAGGTTATTGGGGACCTATTCAAACCCAGAACCACCACGGGAGGCTGGCTTGTTCTCCCCCCGCGAAAAATTCCTGCTAAAATAGCCCCCTAGTAATGATACTTGTCGTGCGCGATTATTAGTGGTAAGCTTACCTGCTGATTGCGTGTCATCGGTGCTCATGCTGTCAACCACTGGTTTGTGTTGTCAACACACGATTATTTAAAGTTCGTCGCGATACAGCTGTAATATTGCTATCTGCAGCGTTAAACAACATCCACTCACTCACTCACTCACTGGATCTCCTGTTATATGGCGCAAGAGTGTTGTATCGAAATAGCTGTCTCGGACTTTGTTTCATTAAAATATTCTGAGTCACGATTTTCTTGAAAGGGAAAGGGGGCAAAGTCGTCAGTGCAGAGTTGCGTCCCTTGGGTCTATGATCGTAGGTTCGAATCCCGGTTCGCACCGATTATGTTTCTAGGTTTGTCAGCACCATACCCGTGCTCGTGGGTTTCACCGAAGTGGTAAACGTCTGAGACCTGCATCACTTCGGGCTTCCCTCCCACATTAAGCTGACACGCGAGATGCAACTGGAATACTGTTCAAAGCGGCGTTAAACCTCACGAATACACTCGGAAGGAAAAGTTTACCATCTTAGCTGCACTTAATGTTTATGGTGTGCAAAGAAGATTGGAGAAAGACAACGTCAATCAAATAACATTTCGAAAGTTTATTATGATTATTTGACACACATTTAAGACATGAGATGTTAAACTGTTAAACGACAAATTTTCTGTTTTTGAACGAACAACATGGCAACCAGGAAATGGACAGAAAGCACAGGGACGTTGAGGAAGATATGAAAACAGCAAGCGAGAGATGATGATTATCATAAACAGCAACAGCAACAACAATAATAATACTAATACTAATGAAAAACAATCAATGGTATACAATGGTAATGAACGACTTCCATCCATTTTGTATTTTCTTTCATGATCAAATATAAATATAATTCAAATCCAAATTCAATTCCATAATTATTGAATAAAAATCTCTTTCATAAACCACAATAGCCACATATTTCTTGAAAATGATTTACTGCCTTGTGCGCCGTGTGTCATAGATGTATTGATGGATACGCCCTAATTCGTTCACACATTGTAGTGGAAAAAACAGGCATTGATGCTGCATAGCGTCGTATAGGCACGTTAGCTGACGCAAGTTGTAGAAACTGTTCATGACAAAATACGCCCCTTCCTGGTCAGAGATTAGTAATTTTGTAAATATTTCCTCAGAAAATACTTCCAACAGAAAATATGGGAACGATACATTTGACCCTAATTTTATTTCATGTTTTTTTCAGCGAGCCTCAGAGACGAATTGGACATTCAGAACTGATTACGCCATCCTTGATGACGCATCTTCATCCACCTTGCTCAGGACAGGAGATGTTGATTCTGATCCGTTTTAACACGTATTACTAACACATGTTTCTTGATTTTTACGGGTTCTTTTTAATTCAAAGCGTCCTAGCAACACATTCAATATCAACAGTTCTCTAATTCTCGCATTCGTGAAGAGTTTTCACCGAAATATGGCCAAACACCAGGCTCCAGACGAGAGGTGTTTGTACAGGATGTCTGACAATATGTACAGTGATAACTCGTTAACTCGAATCCCATTTGGTTGTCTCAGGAATTTTCCAGTGTGCAGTGGTTAAAGGTTAACGTCAAACACTGTCCCTATAGATCAAATTTTATGTACAGTGATAACTCGTTAACTCGAATCACATTAGACTGCCTCAATAATTTCCCAGTGTGCAGTGGTTAAGGGTTAAGGTCAAAAACTGTCCTTATAGATCAAATGTTATGTACAGTGATAACTCGTTAACTCGAATCACATTAGACTGCCTCAATAATTTCCCAGTGTGCAGTGGTTAAAGGTTAACGTCAAAAACTGTCCTTATAGATCAAGTTTACAAAGTTAGTAAAGTAAATTCCTCAAAAGGACACTATTATGATTTGTATAAAGATACCCTCTCAATAGAAGACTATTTATTGTATTTATCTCATAACTTACACATTTACTAAAATCAGAACCACCAACCACCGACTCCTAATTGAAGCCGGTAGATCGTATAACCTCAATAGGGAAGATAGACTTTGCTCTCCATAAAATTAAAATTGGTGATGGGTTTCATTTTATACTCGAATGCCATGAATTGGACAATTTAAGAAATTAATATCTCCCATTATATTGTTGTAAATATCCAAATACTGATAAACCTGTTTCACTTATGACTTGTTCTTATAAACCTCTCCTCTTACGACTAGGCCAGTATGTAGAATGTGGAGCGCGTATGCTCCACTAACTGTTGTCTCATTTCTTTGTATATTTGTCTCGCTTGTCAACTTCTTCATGTCACCACGGTGATTCATGAGAAAATATTTTTTCTTCTTCTTTTTTTCTTCGTTAACTCAAATTCCCTTTAACTCGATTAATCTTTGAAGATAACATAACTGAAGATAACTGTTATGGCCACGGCAGAATACATATCGGTACTTTGGTCTAATTCGGCAACCGCTTATCTCGAACTAGGGATAGCACGACATAATGTCTTTAGTTCCCAAAGTAGTGAAGTCACGAGTTTCCATCGTACACGTAACGGACGTGTTGTAAGCTATCAGAATAAATACGAACTATCCGGTCTGTAATCCGCCCCTTATTTTCTGTTTGGAATACAATTGACGCATATCTAAATCGCAGGCTCTCTATATTTTCTTTAGAAATATAAAATAAATAGTAGACAAACGCCAATATTCTTTATTACACTTGTATATATGTTATCCTGCTACGCAACCAACTCACGACTAATAGTCAAGAACGTTCAGGTATCACACACGATCACACAACAGAAGCATATATATATATATTGGTCCCAAAATTTTTAATTATGTTGTCTATATATATATATATATATATATATATATATATATATATATATATATATATATATACATTGGTCCAAAGAAGTTTAATTATGTTTTCTATATATATAATAAGGGCAAGTCTTTTCCCTCATTGGCATTGATATCTCAGTATTTGCTGGGCCTACATCACACTAAACAATACTGCCTCATTGTATGTCACCACAACAACACTATACATTTACAGCGATACATTACCTACATGCATTGGGTAGACTCAACAGCAAAACCTGATATTGTTCCGCACAGAGCGTGCCTGCTGCACACCTACCTATATCCCGATCTCTACATGATACAGCACTCTGTCTAAACCGATCTCTACATAATCCAACACTCTGTCTAAACCGATCTCTACATGATCCGGCAGTCTGTCTAAACCAATCTCTACATAATCCAACACTCTGTCTAAACCGATCTCTACATGATCCGGCAGTCTGTCTAAACCAATCTCTACATAATCCAACGCTCTGTCTAAACCGATCTCTACATGATCCGGCAGTCTGTCTAAACCAATCTCTACATAATCCAACACTCTGTCTAAACCGATCTCTACATGATCCGGCACTCTGTCTAACCCGATCTGTGATGATCCGGCACTCTGTCTAAACCGATCTCTACATGATCCGGCAGTCTGTCTAAACCAATCTCTACATAATCCAACACTCTGTCTAAAACGATCTCTACATGATCCGGCGCTCTGTCTAAACCGATCTCTTCATGATCCGGCACTCTGTCTAACCCGATCTGTGATGATCCGGCACTCTGTCTAAACCGATCTCTACATGATCCGGCACTCTGTCTAAACCGATCTCTACATGATCCGGCACTCTGTCTAAACCGATCTGGGATGATATGGCACTCTGTCTAAACCGATCACTACATGATCCGGCACTCTGTCTAAACCGATCTCTACATGATCCGGCACTCTGTCTAAACCGATCTGTGTATTATCCGGCAGTCTGTCTAAATCGATCTCTACATGATCCGAAACTCTGTCTAAACCGATCTCTACATGACCCGGCACTCTGTCTAAATCGATCTCTACATGATCCGGCACTCTGTCTAAACCGATCTCTACATGATCCGGCACTCTGTCTAAACCGATCTCTACATGAACCGGCACTCTGTCTAAACCGATCTCTACATGATCCAGCACTCTGTCTAAACCGATCTCTACATGATCCAGCACTCTGTCTTAACCGATCTTTACATGATCCGACACTCGGTCTTAACCGATCTCTTCATGATCCGGCACTCTGTCTTAATCTATCTGTGTATTATCCGGCAGTCTGTCTAAACCGATCTCTACATGATCCGGCACTCTGTCTAAACTGATCTCTACATGATCCGGCACTCTGTCTAAACCGATCTCTACATGATCCGGCACTCTGTCTAAACCGATCTCTACATGATCCGGCACTCTGTCTAAACCGATCTCTACATGATCCGGCAGTCTGTCTAAACCGATCTCTACATGATCCGGCACTCTGTCTAAACCGATCTCTACATGATCCGGCAGTCTGTCTAAACCAATCTCTACATAATCCAACACTCTGTCTAAACCGATCTCTACATGATCCGGCGCTCTGTCTAAACCGATCTCTTCATGATCCGGCACTCTGTCTAACCCGATCTGTGATGATCCGGCACTCTGTCTAAACCGATCTCTACATGATCCGGCACTCTGTCTAAACCGATCTCTACATGATCCGGCACTCTGTCTAAACCGATCTCTACATGATGCGGCACTCTGTCTAAACCGATCTCTACATGATCCGGCACTCTGTCTTAACCGATCTCTTCATGATCCGGCACTCTGTCTAAACCGATCTCTACATGATCCGGCACTCTGTCTAAACCGATCTGTGTATTATCCAGCAGTCTGTCTAAATCGATCTCTACATGATCCGAAACTCTGTCTAAACCGATCTCTACATGACCCGGCACTCTGTCTAAATCGATCTCTACATGATCCGGCACTCTGTCTAAACCGATCTCTACATGATCCGGCACTCTGTCTAAACCGATCTCTACATGATCCGGCACTCTGTCTAAACCGATCTCTACATGATCCAGCACTCTGTCTTAACCGATCTCTACATGATCCGGCACTCTGTCTAAACCGATCTATGTATTATCCGGCAGTCTGTCTAAACCGATCTCTACATGATCCAGCACTCTGTCTTAACCGATCTTTACATGATCCGACACTCGGTCTTAACCGATCTCTTCATGATCCGGCACTCTGTCTTAATCTATCTGTGTATTATCCGGCAGTCTGTCTAAACCGATCTCTACATGATCCGGCACTCTGTCTAAACTGATCTCTACATGATCCGAAACTCTGTCTAAACCGATCTCTACATGACCCGGCACTCTGTCTAAATCGATCTCTACATGATCCGGCACTCTGTCTAAACCGATCTCTACATGATCCGGCACTCTGTCTAAACCGATCTCTACATGATCCGGCACTCTGTCTAAACCGATCTCTACATGATCCAGCACTCTGTCTAAACCGATCTCTACATGATCCGGCACTCTGTCTAAACCGATCTATGTATTATCCGGCAGTCTGTCTAAACCGATCTCTACATGATCCAGCACTCTGTCTTAACCGATCTTTACATGATCCGACACTCGGTCTTAACCGATCTCTTCATGATCCGGCACTCTGTCTTAATCTATCTGTGTATTATCCGGCAGTCTGTCTAAACCGATCTCTACATGATCCGGCACTCTGTCTAAACTGATCTCTACATGATCCGGCACTCTGTCTAAACCGATCTCTACATGATCCGGCACTCTGTCTAAACCGATCTCTACATGATCCGGCACTCTGTCTAAACCGATCTCTACATGATCCGGCACTCTGTCTAAACCGATCTCTACATGATCCGGCACTCTGTCTAAACCGATCTCTACATGATCCGGCACTCTGTCTAAACCGATCTCTACATGATCCGGCACTCTGTCTAAACCGATCTGTGTATTATCAAGGGGTCTGTCTAAACCGATCTCTACATGATCCGGCACTCTGTCTAAACCGATCTCTACATGATCCGGCACTCTGTCCAAACCGATCTCTACATGATCCGGCACTCTGTCTAAACCGATCTCTGTATTATCCGGCAGTCTGTCTAAACCGATCTCTACATGATCCGGCTCTCTGTCTAAACCGATCTGTGATGATCCGGCACTCTGTCTAAATCGATCTCTACATGATCCGGCACTCTGTCTAAACCGATTTCTACATGATCCAGCACAATTTTTCTAACCGATCTCTACATGATCCGGCACTCTGTCTAAACCGATCTCTGTATTATCCGACACTCTGTCTTAACCGATCTCTTCATGATCCGGCAGTCTGTCTAAACCGATCTCTTCATGATCCGGCACTCTGTCTAAACCGATCTGTGTTGATCCGGCACTCTGTCTAAACCGATCTCTACATGATCCAGCACTCTGTCTTAACCGATCTCTACATGATGCGGCACTCTGTCTAAACCGATCTCTACATGATCCGGCACTCTGTCTTAACCGATCTCTTCATGATCCGGCACTCTGTCTAAACCGATCTCTACATGATCCAGCACTCTGTCTTAATCGATCTGTGTATTATCCGGCAGTCTGTCTAAACCGATCTCTACATGATCCGACACTCTGTCTAAACCGATCTCTACATGATCCGGCACTCTGTCTAAACCGATCTCTACATGATCCGGCGCTCTATCTAAACCGGTCTCTACATGATTAATACTCCGGCACTCTATTTCAAGCGGCCGCTACACTATCCGACTCCCTTTTAACCAACCCTACATAAACAGGACCGCTTACTAATCCAGCCTTCTTTCCGTGGTCCTCATGACCCGATTTCATTATGCACTTAGAAGATAAAAAACCGTTACTCCTCTCTCAAGGTCGGAACGAGGACAAGGCTAGCTTCCCACAACTTGCAGGTTGTTTGGCCGGCAATTAATCACGGCAATTAAATCTGTGACATCAACCATGTGTACTCCTCTGGCGGCAGAAACAAAACACCACGCATATGGTAGAAGGATATAACTCTAACTAGATGATAAGAAGATGTTGCTTGTAATGAATAATTGTTTTGGTTTTGTTGCCAACCTGTTATAGTACCTACTCCCAGACATGAACAAGGTGAGGTGTGATGGGGTTTAACGTCGCGTTCAAGATTATTGCACTTATATAGAGACGTGCATGTACGTGTTTGTGTGGCTGCTTGTACTAGTCCGGACTGATGCCGATTTATAGTGCTAGCTCACTGAGATACCATGCCGCAGTTTAATATGAATACCCCACTCAGACACAGTATACTGACATCGAGCCGACCAGTCCTTGTTTTAGCCCCTTAATGCCGAGTGCCAGACAGGGCAACAACAAGTACCATCTTTTAACGTCTTTTGGTATGACGCGGCCGGGGATCGAACCCCGGACCTTCCGCTCTCCGGGCGGACGCTCTACCACTAGACCACGGAGGCTGTCAGACATGAACAAACTGCCTAACTGTATTTAAAAGTAATCTAAATAAAACTAAATTTTTAAAAAAGTGAAAAAAGAAAATCTCCGGCGCATTAGAGATTTGCTTCAGTTAAATGTGTCTATTCATCTATTCAGTGGCTTTCCTTTAGTATCACTTAAAAGACGAAAAGCTTGACCGATAGGTGTTGGGTGCGAATCGGCATCACTAGAAGCGCAGGTATAATCTCCAAGAGAAGTAGCAAGATAACTATGGATTAACGGTTTTGGAAATTAAATAGATCAAAATCACTAAACCGAACACATGTATATCAAGTGCGAAACCGGTTCTTATACACAGAGGTGTGTAAACGGTTAAATATATCTTCTAAAATGACTTTAACCTGCCAATGAAAATATTTCATCCATAACACATTTTCCTACCATTCCCCAAAACTCAACTTTTAAATTCTTTGTTTAGTTGTTGTTTACGCCGCACTCAGCAATAATCCATCTATATGACAGCGGTCTGTTAATAATCCAGTGATTGACATAATGAGCATCTATCTACGCAATTGAGATTTATACAACTTTATAAAATGTCACTATTATTTATGTATATTCAACAAAAGACAAGAGGTATTGTTAGAAAATAATTTATTCGTATCTTGGCTTCAACTAATGTACACACCAACTTCACTTCTGTCACTTGTCAGAGCACATCAGGGAGAGTTCACTCCCTTCATCGCCCCGTTTTTATGAACACATGTCAGTTATCCAGACACCCATTCTGTGTACACAAACCGAGGTAAACGTTTGCCAGATCACGAGGCAAATAAATTAAAATTTGGGCAAACGATTTCAAATGAGCAACCTTGACAAGGACACTCTTCAATTACAACCATGCATGCGAGCGTCTGGCATTAGCGTTGAACAGATGGACTGCCGGGGGTTAAATCAAGCATGCTCCCACATTTGCTTCGACAGAAATGAACCTCAGCACTCACACCTTGTCCTCTGTATGTCCAGGGCTCGCTTTTCGGTAAACATACCCCTGGAGCCATTCCCGTGGTTCTCACAATCTCAAATTACCCACCCTTGATTTCCATTCGCCAATTTGATTGGCTACGCTTCTCAGTCTAACGACCAATCAGAATGTGAGTGACAAACCAGCCTGTTGGGTTGCCGATTAACATCATGGCGGCCTGTCCCATTGATAACTATAGAGTTTGCGAGAAATTCGACATTGATAGAATGACCGAAAGGGCAAATGAAAGCCCTCAAAAATCTTTTTGATGGAAAGGATTTTTTTATGTCCATTAAAACTAGCGGGGGCTTTTGTTACCTCCCTTACCCATTTTCGTTTTTTCTTATCTCCACGTTTAATTGGTCGGTAAATGTTAATGAAAATCAAGGGCAGGTAATTTAAGATCGCGAAAACTGAACGGATTCAGGGATTAGCGTAGGTTTACCGAAACGAGAGCCCTTGGGGTAGAGAGAATGCTAAAATCTTTGAGCTCACTGCTTGTGCATGGTTCACACGTGAAATCGTTTGAAGGTCATGACGTAAGCGCGCATGATTACTGGCTAATTCACGTCGGATAAGCGTACACAGTGTTTGCCTTAATCTTACACTAAGCTACACCGTATATTCCGTATAAGCAATACATTTGACACAAGACAGAACACTGAAGTTGATCTGACCGCTTAGTTAGCTCGTGACCACTGCTATAATAACTACGGTAATAATTCCTACACAATATCAGAGAGTGTCGAGCAGACTAATATGTCATGGAAACGCCATAGCTGAAATACACGAAAGGAGTGAGTGAGTTTTTACTCAACAATATTTCAGTCATACCTCACCCCGAAGAAGTGGCTCAGTTCATAGACGTTCACCGCTTTTACGCACGGGTATGGGATTCGAACTCAAGACCACCGGATCTTGAACCAAGGGACGCAACTCTTACATCCCTGGTCCACCTGTGCCGATTCTTAGTCGTTTTTTACTTTTGTTTAAGGAAATAACAGTAATTACCCACACAGGTTACTACGAATAAATTTCTTCTTGTAAACAAGAATACAACTATCTCTTCAGCCTAGAAACGCTTTCTAATATGGCAGAGAGCTTAAGATTCATATGTGGCCACTGTTGACTGATTGTCTGTTATGCTCGATTGCGCATACGTTAATGTAATGTATGTATTAATTCACAAATAAATGACAAAACATCAAAACAAAGCAAACATAATTCCACCAAAATTGATTGAGCAAGATAATACAAACGTAGGTTAAACCTGATTACATCTGTATAGTAAAGTATTGCACTGTAAAACCGCCTATAACATCTTTTGTCTTAGGGATTGCAAGTGTATCAGCAATAGTAAATGTGGCATTTGTTTTAGTTCAATTTCTTTCTGTACTGTTCATGCAAGAATGGTAGAAGGAACGATTGGATGCTAGTGAACAGGCTAGTTAACATAGGATCGGACATACAGTCCATGTTTGGAGTCAAATGACTCATTTATGTTTTATGTTTTACAGTGCAGGGTTAAGGCTTTAGTTCACACTCAAAATACAACTTAAAACCGCGTAACACTTTCTTTTTAGAATGCAAACAAAATAATATAAATAAATGAAATTTCCAAGCATGACAGATGCACAATAATCAAACAACACATCACCATTCATACCGAGAACAAATTGTACAGAAAAGTGAAAGTAGAATTCATGTCATGTGACCAAAGGCACTGGCATAAGGCAATACAAGGCACCGTGCAAAATGTTGATTAGTTTAAGAAATCCCGGGAATATAAATTAAGGTGAAATCCTTAATGCTATGCATTATAAACTGGTCATTTAGATCATCTCGTGATTGGAATATATATGACATAAATGCAGCATAAATGACGTTGTTATAGCGTCATTAGACTGAAAGTGAGCCAATCAAAGTAAAGTAAACCATAAACCATAAATTCGGCGGTTCCATTATGATTAAAGTGTGTCTTTAAATCTCCTCTATTTTATGATTCACTCGGATTCAGTTCGGATTATTCATCCCTGGTAAGTTTCTTGTAGTCCCTGAACACTACTACAAAGCTCAAATCTTGTGGTATATGAATCCATAAACTATTAACCTGTTTGCTGGAAGTGGGCACCAGTCCACATACTTCAGTATCTTCAAGGCACCGCATCTATATATTATGCACATCTAGTATTTGTTACACTTACAGATGTCTCAAATAGGACCACTGACAAACATTTTGGTCAAGTCACACATTGCATGTGTAGCTCCTTTTACAGTTCTGTAAACCGTGTTATTTTCTTATCGCAGGTATTCACTAAGAACAAACGGAGAGAGTTATCTCCCATGGAGACTGGTAATGAAAAGGGAAATAACTCTCGCGTTTTTTGGGTTTCCATAATGTCATATAGAAATCCCTGAGAAATGGTCATTGAGAAGCTTTTAGAACATGCGCGACAGAAGGCATGATAGAAGAGCGAAAAGAGCGAGTGACAGATGGACAGAGGGACGGGCACCAGCGTTAGGGTTGAAGTTGGCGTACAGCTTTCGGCTCCCCAGTTGTTGCACGGGGCGGTAGTTGTTGTACATGTTGTTGTTGCCGTCGTCGTTCTGTTCCCCAGCTTGCAGCGTTCGGAATACAGCCATCTATAAGAAACATGTATCCAGAAGTTAGTGTTTGTTACATCATCACGGAATTATGTTTGTGATATAAGGTCCCTCTTAATAAAAAAAGGAATTGTTTGCGTGTTGTTTAATGCCGCACTCAGTTATTTATTAATTGAGTGAGTGAGTGAGTGAGTTGGGTTTAACGCCGCTTTTAACATTATTCCAGTTATATCACGGCGTGTCAGCTTAATGTGGGAGGAAAGACCGAAGTGATGCAGGTCTCAGACGTTTACCACTTCGGTGAAACCCACGAGCACGGGTATGGTGCTGACAAACCTAGAAACATAATTGGGGCGAACCGGGATTCGAACCCACAATCATAGGTTTCTGGCGTGCCCAAGGGACGCAACTCTGCACAGCGAATCGCGGCGCCTTAGACGACTGGGCCACCCGTGCCCCCATTTATTTATTGATGATGATGATGATCATCATGTACTGGGATCGATAGAATATTTGTTATTTGTTGTTCAACGTCGTACACAGCAATTTTTCAGCTATGTGATTACGATCTGTAAATAATCGAGTCCAGACAAGACAATCCAGTGACTGATGTCATGAGCATCGATCCACGCAATTGATAATTGAAATACTATATAAATAAAAGTTCAACACTTGAACGGGTATTATTTAGCTAAAATACGTACCTAAACATTTTATCAAGGAGGGAAAGCGATCGTACCTGTGCAGCTGTGATCTTGATTGTTTGTGGGAAGACGGACCACGTGACGACCTCGTTGCAGTTGGGGGTGGTAAGGCTGCCGGAATAGCGGTAGAACTCGTCGAAGGAAGAAGGAAGAAGTTCATTCAGCATGAATGCTGTCACACTGGTAGTGGCATCTGTGAAACATAAATATTTACATGAATACCATCATCATCATGAATATCATCATCATGTATATCCCCATCATCATGAATATCCCCATCATCATGAATATCATCATCATCATGAATATCCCCATCATTATGAATATCCCATCATCATGAATATCCCCAAATCATGAATATCATCATCATGAATATCCCATCATCATGAATATCATCATTATGAATATCCCCATCATCATGAATATCCCCATCATCATGAATATCCCCATCTTCATGAATATCATCATCATGAATATCCCCATCATCATGAATATCCCCATCGTCATGAGTATCATCATCATGAATATCCCCATCATCATGAATATCATCATGAATATCCCCATCATCATGAATATCATCATCATGAATATCCCCATCATCATGAATATCATCATCATGAATATCTCCATCATCATGAATATCATCATCATGACTATCATCATCATCATGAATATCCCCATCATCATGAATATCATCATCATGAATATCTCCATCATCATGAATATCTCCATCATCATGAATATCATCATCATCATGAATATCATCATCATGACTATCATCATCATCATGAATATCATCATCATGGATATCACCATCATCATGAATATCCCCATCATCATGAATATCAGCAGCAGCAATCATTATCACGTTCATCATTGCTACCCTATATCGTCACAGGGTGGAGGAGTGGTTCCGAGTACGCTCGTCACAGCGAAGGCCCGGTTCGAATCCCAATGGTTACATTGTGTGCAGCAAATCGCGACGTGACATTACGGCGTAAACCTGTACTCACTCACGTATTATCCCCACCATCATAATGATAATAATTTCATCATCAACAATTTGTCATTTGTCATTTGGGGACAATTCGTGTCATTGTTGCTGGAGCATTGCTACAAGATGAGCCAATCGGTAGGCATAATCTGAAATATCTGTCAATACCGGGATTTGTTTGAGTGGCGGGTGCTACCTGTAGAGCAGGACATGCTTACCCTTTCGCGAACACCCAGTGTCATCACGGATTTTCAGTGATCCATTCATATAATTTCTCCCTCTATTTTGCATTTTACGCCCATTGGAATCTGGTTATTCTGCATCGCTGACGTTTTATATTACCTTTGGCAGTGACGCTTGGAAGAGCAGCAACGATCTTCTGGATGCCAGGGTGGCTGGTCTCGCCGATCTGCAATGGTTAAAATGCAAGTTAGATCCTTTCAACCACCAGTATTGAAAAGTGAGTGTGTATGGTTTTACGCCGCTTTTAGCAATATTCCAGCAATATCAGGGCGGGGGACACCAGAAATGGGCTTCACACATTGTACCCATGTGGGGAATCGAACCCGGGTCTTCGGCGTGGCGAGCGAACGCTTTAACCACCAGGCTACCCGACCGCCCCAGTATTGAAAAGGATTCATTTGCCTCTTGTCTCGTCAGCACAAAATATCGGACAATTACTATGGGATAAATTATTCGCCAGAGTCATATTTCGTGTTTGATATCAGACACTACTATAGCTGTGGACTAATCGGTTATAACGAACTGTTGGTTATTACGAACTTTAATCATTCAGAAATGATGATTAACATTTTTGTTCATGAAAGAGTCGAACTTCGGATATTACAAACTGAGGGTACTTCGCAGTTCGACACATCCGGAGCACATCTTCGTTGTGCTGTGGGTATAATCGTCCTGTTCGTAACACTCTGTCGTTTCATAGATACGTTCACGAAAGTATTCAGATGTCTCTATGGTGAAAAAAATGCAATGAGGGTAAGGCACACAAAAGAAATACTTTTTACCTCGAAGAAGAAACCCAGGACGGCAAGGCCGTCGGAGTGGCCTGCTGCATCGGAGATGCCGCTGTAGGTGGACTTGTAGTTGACGATGTGCATCTGGAAACGATGAAGTGTGAAGTCAATGAATTGAAAATCTTTGCGATACGAATCACGATGTTGATTTCACGATACGATACATATTACGAGATATTTACCCGATATTCGATACATATCGCGATATTACCCCGATGTTGGATACATATCGCGATCTTTCCCTCAATGTTCGATACATATCGCGATATTACCCCGATATCGGATACATATCGCGATCTTTACCTTAATGTTCGATAAATATCGCGATATTACCCCGATGTTCGATACCTATAGCGATATTTACCCCACGATGTACTACGGCCTTCACATTATGATGTGATACAAACCCTAATGCCGATACATGTCGGGTATTTACCGCAATTTTCGAAACACGTTGCGATATTTACCTAGCATCAAGACCTGTATTAATTTAAGGTACAGTTAAGTTATCTCACGCTTAACTACATTCCCCGACATTTTCCCAATGTTCAATACATATCGTGATACGATATGTTTCATATGTCATATTCGATAATATTATTTAATAACCACACGTCATGATGTATATGATAGTATTTATTTAAGAAACGACTTTAATGTGTTTATGGTGGTATGTACGTCAAAACTGGTGTGTATTCATTGTAAATATATTTAACAATAAGATACGCTCGCGATGAAGAAAGTCGAGTGAAGGGGATGGAGATATCAGAACAGCAAATCACCTTGTATTAAAGATAACAACAGACAACAACTACTGAAACGCGAGTTGCTGTTGTTTATATATGACGTTACCGTCACCGACTTAACGTCAGCTATTGCGGAGACGGTGGATAGCCCAGCCGTTACGGTGTTCGCTAGAAACCAACCTCCATTGGGAATCGGTTTCCACCCACGGTGTGTTCAGATCCAACTGCATCGGTTTTGCCCCAGTGAAAGTGCAGCTGGGCAGTGTTATAATCTCCGGTCAGTCCTCCCCCCGACACCTTGACCGATGCCCCTGCGATATTCAGCTGGGCTGAAGAAGAAGGGGTGAGAATAAACTGACATTTACTCTTGTTGTAACTCGGTGTTTTATACTGAAACCAATAAATATATTGCAAACATCAACGAATACTGTTCCAAATTTTTTTTTTTTTTTGTCAACGCACTTCGCTGGCCTGTTCGATGCTTACACTATCGATCACTGGTTTGTTTGACCCGGGTTGGGTACCTGGAAATGTAGGCACGTTTCTCACCTGTGTGGCCATTGTTAACAAGGTTGAGGGTCAACGCTGTTGTGGTGTCAAACTTGTCCAGGGTGAAGGGGGCTAGGGTTGACAAGGTGGCGTCGGTGGGGACGATGTTGATGGGGGACTGACTCGACAACCCGCATGTTGCACTGACGTCGGTCCAATGACTGGGGCCTGGAGAAAAAGCAGATCAATGCGTGAAGTGAGTGTGTTTCTCTTAACGCCGCTTGTATCAGTATTTCAGTTATATCATGGCGGACCGCCTCCGTGGTCTAGTGGTAGAGCGTCCGCCCGGAGAGCGGAAGGTCCGGGGTTCGATCCCCAGCCGCGTCATACCAAAAGACGTTAAAAGATGGTACTTGTTGTTACCCTGTCTGGCGCTCGGCATTAAGGGGCTAAAACAAGGACTGGTCGGCTTGGAGTCAGTATACTGTGTCTGAGTGGGGTATTCATGTTAAACTGCGGCATGGTATCTCAGTGAGCTAGCACTATAAATCGGCATCAGTCCGGACTAGTACAAGCAGCCATACAAACACACACACGTACATGCACGTCGCAATATAAGTGCAATAATCTTGGACGCGACGTTAAACCCCATTTCACCTCACCTATATCACGGCGTGAGTAAGTGTGTGAGTGGGTGGGTATGGTTTTACACCGTTTTTAGCAATATTCCAGCAATATCACGGCAGGCGACACCAGAAATGGGCTTCACACATTGTACCCATGTGGGGAATCGAACCCGGGTCTTTGGCTTGACGAGCGAACGCTTTAACCACCAGGCTACCCCACCGAGCTTATCACGGCGTGAAGCCCACAAGCACGTAACCTACGAGCACGGGATTGGTGCTTGCAACCCAAGGATCATCATCGTGACGAATGTTTTATTCGCATCCACGATCAGCGGATCCCGGAAAGGACAAGGGACGCAACTGATCATTGCGCTGGGTGGAATTCATACATTTAAAGGGTGTGCCTCATTTATGAAAAATAGCCTTTGCATCCATGATAAATTAAGTCACAAATAATACAGCGGGTTTTATAAGAAACTGGGATTCATTAATTAATAGATGACTGAATTTGAAATAATTCTGACGACCAACACTTACCGTCATCGCCGAAATAGCCCCAAGATGAGGATCCTGCAAACAAAAAGAAGTTCATAAGTTCACGGGTATTTGATCTATTTTGAAAAATTATCCATAAATACAAGAAAAAGTATACAATATAGTAACACTTAAGGTGAGTGAGTGAGTTGTGTTTAACGCCGCTTTTAACAGTATTCCAGTTATGTCACGGCGTGAAAGCCCGAAGTGATGCAGGTCTCAGACGTTTACCACTTCGGTGAAACCCACGAGCACGGGTATGGTGCTGACAAACCTAGAAACATAGTCGGGGCAAACCGGGATTCGAACCCACAATCATAGGTTTCTGGCGTGCCCAAGGGACGCAACAGCGAGTTGCGGCGCCTTAGGCGACTGGGCCACCCGTGCCCTCTAACAATTAAGGACGTTTGGCGGTCACCTTAGATTTTCGATTGCTAACATTTTAGGTCTTCTTCTTAGTCCAAGCAGAACCTGACATGCAAATTGCTGTGGCTGTGCCACCCTATATTTTCCGTTCTGCCCAGCCCTTACTGTAATGATAGAGCTCTAAATGAAGCAAGTCTATATTTCCCTCAGGATCAGGTCCAATGTCACTGAGGCTCCTTTTCAATTTAAAAGGGAGTAGCTGGTTTCTGACAAAAATATAAATTTCAGAGACTAAGCATAAGTCAAAGCGTTAGTTAACATTTAGACTAAAATCTAGTCTCTGAAATGAACATATCGTACATAAAAAAAACAGTTGTTCAGTTATCTTAATAAAAATATAATAAAAAGGAGCCCAGTGACTCTCTTCATTTTCAGATACTGAAGTGATCTAGACTTGCCAAACATTATAGACTTGCATGGGCTGTATTTGATATATATTTGTATCAGGGTCTGTAAGACAGACTAGTTAACATTCAACCATGCTGTCTTCGAGGGCAACCACTTGGAACACGAGTTGCCTGTTTCATGTCAAGAAATCACATCAGATCAGATGCCCTGGAGTAGTTTCTTTTGTGATAACCCCGACTGGTGGCTGTGTAGGCTGGCGCTTTGCGATATCTCCCGTTAAATATACCACCCACGAGAGAAATGTACGGAAGCCTTTTAGGGCCACTTGTTAATTTCTTGAAATTTCAAGATACAAAGTTGGAATTTCAGGATATATACTAAGTTGTAATTTCAAGATAATAATCCTAACGTTTCAAGATAATAAGTCAAAATATAAGTCAACGTATGTATGTTGAAATTTCAACTAACTTTTTGCGAAAAAAAGAAGTGGCCCTAAAAGGCTTCCGTAGATGCACACGCCTCCACCGCACTCGAGCTGTAACTGGCCCGTCTGTAACGATGCGAAGGCTGGCTTGCCATTCGCTTGTTATCAAGTCAGAGATTGACGTCATTTATATACCAAAGGATAATAACTCTCCGTTTGTATATGTGCTGCAAACAGCTTACATGCTAAAACAAGAGGTGCTCTGTTGCCATGTTGTGAGAGTTTCTCAAGTGAAATATACACCCCAAAAATGCACTAAGGGACCTACCCTTTGATATTCTGGGGGTGTAAGCAGGGATTTTATCGAAAAAAACACAAAAAAACAACAGTGTCCCATCCCTACTCATATGTGACCTCGTGTCTTTACAATAATCCCAGCGGTTTAGCGACACCACGGCACTTCGTCACGAAAACGCTGAACAAATATTAGCTCAATTAAGGAAATGGCTGATGAAAAGTATATAAAAGCATTTGCATTTTCTAGTTCGGATGACTAAATAAACTTTTCTAGTGCCGCAAATGGCTGGGTCAGGGTCACAGTTTGATATATCCCGCAAAATAAACATCAACCTACGACTCATAATATTTATTCATGCACCTGTGTTTCTCGATGACACTGTTTGTAATATTTCCTGTGTTGATTTTACTATTCAAATAGTTTGTGTGTCACATCCAAAGGAATAGTCATTGTTTAAATCAAGGAATATCAAAGACGAATATCACCCCTGCATATTGTTGTCAGTCTACCACTTCACGCTCAAACTGCACAGTACCCACAAATAGCTCTATAAACTTTTATTTATAGATGTGATTCAAGTTTAATTGGCCATTTTATCATAAATTCTTATCGCAAAGCTCCCGAGCGGAAACAGGTGTACTTGTATATTTTCTGAATATAAACACACGTCAATTATGTGCCTTGAAATTTTGGGAGTAATCAATTTCATGAAGCGTATGTAATACAATCACGTCAATTTACACTAACAAGTATCCATCTCCAAGAGATCTAAGGATGAAAATCTCTTTAACTCGTGTCAATTTCACAGGCTCTGGAGATTGCGTTCTGTCGTCACTGAAATTGGCTATATATATCGGAATGGGATTTCAAGTAGTGCAGATAATGTGATCCGACAGAATGGAGGCAAAAGAACATAGGTTTCTGGCGTTCCAAAGGGAAGCAACTCATCACAGCGAATTTCGGAGCCTTAGACGACTAGGCCCCGTGCCCCTAGATGAATATGTATTATGAGTGAGTGAGTTAGTATGGTTTTACGCCGCTTTTTAGCAATATTCCAGCAATATCACGTCGGGGGTCACCAGAAATGGGCTTCACACATTGTACCCATATCGGGAATCGAACCCGGGTCTTCGGCGTGACGAGCGAACGCTTTAACCAATAGGCTACCCGACCGCCCCTTCATAGAGTGAGAGTCAAACAGTGTGAACGTTGGAGCTTGCATTATTATTTTAGTGAATGAGTGAGTTTGTTTAACGCCGCTTTAAATCGGGGCGAAACGGTATTCGAACTCACGTTCATAAGTTTTTCTGTCGTGGCCAAGGGACGCAACACTTCACAGTGAATTGCGGTTCAATAGACGACAAGGACACAGTGCCCCTAGATGAATAAATACCGGTATTACCTTAATTATCATATTATTATGAAATAATGTCACCCTTTCGTGAAAGCCACGAGCACGGACATGGTGCTGACAAACCTAGAAACATAGTCGGGGCAAACCGGGATTCGAGCCCACGATCATGTTTGCTGGAGTGCCTATAGGACGCAACTTTGCACAGGGAATTGCGGAGCTCTTAATTCAAATGACTACCGTTTCGATCACCTATTTAAGTGAAAATCATTTCTGAAGTTTAAGTGAGTGAATGAGTGAGTTGGGTTTAACGCCGCTTTTAACAGTATTCCAGTTATATCACGGCGTGTCAGCTTAAAGTGGGAGGAAAGCCCGAAGTGATGCAGGTCTCAGACGTTTACCACTTCGGTGAAACCCACGAGCACAGGTACGGTGCTGACAAACCTAGAAACATAATCGGGGCGAACCGGGATTCGAACCCACAATCATAGGTTTCTGGCGTGCAACATATAAGGATTATATAGATTCTTATCGCCCCGGGATAAGCTGTTGACGAAGGATATAAAAACTTGATAGTTTCAAACAATAAGAAAAAGCATTATCTGCAAAGTCAACCCGCGGTCATCGCCATTGGAGCTCGAAGCAAGCCTTGCAAGACCAACCATGCATGTGACATGTGAATTCAGTATAGCCACCAAGGTCGCCTCATTTGACAATATCCAAACTTCATTGTGGGATTTAGGCTGTCATAATGGGTGTGGTAAACGAAGGTGAACCGGGCGGGCCACAATCGCACAGCAAGCCCCCAGCTGGAGAGTGTCGCGTCATTACCATAGAGCTAAGCGGGGGAAACACTTGCAATTCACTAAGTAGGTGTATTTCTCAGGCACCATAAACAAGGATATTAACTCTTTATCATTTGTAATTGAAGTGGATAGATTGTGGCGTCTTACACAGACACTTTCTCAGGTTTTTATAGAAAGCGGTGTCTTGTTTGTCCAGTTTCCTCTGGTCAAGCTTCAATGATCTCCGTGCATGTTTGAATTTGTTTGGGAAGAAATAGGACATCTTGCATGGATCACATGGCATGGAATAATGGCTAAATCATTTTCTTATAATGTATTCGAGTATGTGACATTTATTCGACTATTTGACATGCGTGGTATTATTATTATTAAATTATGGTGTTTAAAGGATGGGTGGGGTCACGGTCAGGGGAATAGCCTCCAATATTGATTGATATTGATTATATGAATATAATGACCTTTGATTTTGAAAGGTGACAATTTTCCCACGCATGTATATTTAGAATTGAAAGGTGTGAATTGAGCAACTGGACTACAATTATTCTTTTTGTCGTGTCAGGTTCACCTCTTGTGGGTTCAGTTAGACCTCATTGCTTGTTTGTTTTCTTGGGTTTATTTGTTTGTTTGATAATATATATGCAGAGGCTCCTAACAGAAGTGGTACGGGAAGCAGGATGTCTATCATATTATTTCTTGACTGCCGTGTGTTCAGCGGCGTTGGTTCACGACGGGAACACAAGACTGGTTATATATGTGTGTACACTGGGAATCGAACGCGGTTTGGATGCTTTGTTGTTTTACGCCGCACTCAGCAATATTCCAGCTACATGACGGCGGTCTGCACATAAGCGCGTCTGGACCAGACATTCCAGTGATTGAGTGATTGAGTGAGTGAGTATGGTTATACGCCGCTTTGAGCAATATTCGAGCAATATCACGGCGGGGGGCACCAGAAATGGGCTTCACACATCGTACCCATGTCGGGAATCGAACCCGGGTCTTGGGCGTGAAGAGCTAACGCTTTAACCACTAAGCTAAACGACCGCCCTTCCAGTGATTGACATCACGAGCATACATCTACGATAACATGCATCAACCAAGTCAGCGACCCTGACCACCCGATCTCGTTGTTCGCCTTTTGAATTACGACCTGCAGAGAACCAGGATGTTTATTTGCAGGGTTGGTCTTTGTGTTATATTAAGTGCAAGTATATTTTGGATTTAATTCAGATTTTTTCAAAAATACGAATAACCGGGAAGGCGGAGAACAAAATTTCAAATCTTTCTTTGGAGACGCGAGAAAGGCTTTGATCAACCATGTAAATGTCACAGGTGATTCGGCGCAGCAAAAATAATATCACCAAGGGCGTATGGAGGGTAAACATTACCGTCATCAAACCAAAAACAACAAGGCGTGTCTAATGTTGTGACAGTCTAAAAAATATGTGAAAACCGACATACTTGATCCGACAACAACGATTTTTATATGAAATAACAACTTGGAATATGTGGTTTAAAGTGACCCAGACGCAAAAATGAAATAATCTATGGGGTCGCAATCGCTTTGCGGAGTTGCTTCCCTTAGTCCTGTCAGGATTCGGTAGATGAGAGTTCGATTTCTAAGCGAGTGCTGCTTGTGGTCAGCACCACAGCACTACTGTGCTTCACAAAAGTGGTAAAAGAATATTAAATTTCTGAAAATGGATTAGTGAGTGAGTGAGTGAGTTGGGTTTAACGCCGCTTTTAACAGTATTCCAGTTATATCGCGGCGTGTCAGCTTAATATTGGAGGAAAGCCCGAAGTGATGCAGGTCTCAGATGTTTACCACTTCGGTGAAACCCACGAGCACGGGTATGGTGCTGAGAAACCTAGAAACATAATCGGGACGAATCGGGATTCGAACCCACAATCATAGGTTTCTGGCGTGTCCAAGGGACGCAGCTTAGACGACTGGGCCATCCGTGCCCCCTGAAAATGGATTGAGAGAGAGGCGTCTTCCAAAGAGATAATCTTTATCACCTAAGTTCATTTAAAATGTTTAGTTCGGGTGAGCCATGAATCGAACAAAATTATTTAAAAAAAAATCATTTTGACAAATATCGTTTGACGATTATCGTAATACTTTTATGGTATATGATTAGTTAATAAAATTAAATAATCATGATGTCATAATGAATATTTCAGATTTAATCATTTTAGAGCTGACTCAAACCTTTAAGGTTGTGCAAAGGCGTTACCTGTGCGGTATTTCTTACACTGACGCACCTGTTATAAAGATCAGTGAAATTTCAGCTTCACTACTGCCGTTTGGATAATATTTAGATTTTGAAATGGTATCGCTTTCAATCTTTAGGCTTTTAATAACGAGTGCGATCACCACATGCAAAGTTCACCGATGACATCACAACAATGGCGGGAGGAAAAATCGGGTTGCCGGAGCTGATCACGCATGCTTGTATTGTGGCAGACAGTGAAGAATTTATACATTACTCGAAAGGCTTTTCATAATTGATGGCTTGGCGGAACCTGTCTCATGCACGGCGTTGCATTTCTGTGGCGATACTGGCATAGATCACATGGGCACATAATACAGACATGTGATCGGCCAACATCGGACAATCACTCCGCACATATCGGGCATACTATCAGCACATATGGGACATACCATCAGCACACATCGAACCTTTAATCAGAACACATCGGACATGAACACCTGACATGCGTTCCGCACGACATCGGACATTAACTTCGGAGATACGCGAAAGCACTCCGCACACATCGGACATGCACTCTTTATATTCAAAACTAGTAGTATTTTTTTATACCCTATTCGGTTGAAAAAGCCCTGATATGAACAGGGTGGCGGGTGGCCCAGTTGTCTAAGGCCCCGCAATTCTTTTGGCATTTGCGTCCCTTTGGCGTACCAGAAACCTATAATCATGGTTCCGTATCCCAGATTCACTCAAATTATGTATCTAGGTTTGTCAACACCATACCCGTGCTTGTAGATTTCACCGAAGTGGTAAACGTCTTGATCTACATCACTTCGGGCTTTCCTCCCATTAGCTGACGCGCATTGATATGGTTGAAAAAATGGTCAAATCGGCGTTAAACTCTGCACAGCTAAATAAGCGATTGGGTCAGTCCGGCTATCAGCGCGAGATTTAAAAAGGGACACATTTATAAAACCCCAATAAACGTGGACTTAAAAAGGCAGTATTGCGTTTATTGTTTGGATTTCAAAATACTTGTGTCAGCGTATTGCGTTAAAGAAACGAATACAATGTGTATGAACGCTAGTTCATCACTTACATCATGTTCAAACCCGTTCTCATGACCTCTTTACCGGAATTACCATAACAAGCCGGAAACCAACAGTCAGAAGCCGATAACAACGTATTCGGAAGTTCTTAGATTCGGACACTTGACCGCTGCCCACTCATCGGAAAACGAATTATATATAGTAGACGAACTGTTGTGGATGGGCGTGTAATGTCATATTAAACAGCACTTGTCAGATAACATTGAATTGGGACCCGCGTGAATTGTTATTTTCGGGATCGCGAGGTTACTGTGTGTGTCTGACCTCGCCGATTGCTTGACAGGTGATGTGAGGTGAAATTGGGTTAAACGTCGTGTCCAAGATTATTGCACTTATATAGCGACGGGCATGCACGTATGTGTGTTTGGCTGCTTGAACTAGTCCGGACTAATACCGAATTCTATAGTGCTAGCCCACTGAGATACCATGCCGCAGTTTAACTTGAATACCCCTTTCAGGAACAGTAGACCGACTCCTAGCCGACCTTAATGCCGAGCGCCACCAGGGTAACACCAAGTACCATCTTTTAACGCCTTTTGGTATGTCGCGGCCGGGAATCGAACCCATGACTTTCGCTCCCCGGGCGGACGCTCTACCACTAGACCACGGAGGCGGTCCGAGACCCGGATGTGTTCTAGCTGCCTCTATATATAGACCTCGTTATCTATCCAAATAGATACTTGTTTTTGAAGCTGT
The DNA here is from genome assembly GCF_023055435.1 of Haliotis rufescens. Classification (NCBI taxonomy): domain Eukaryota; kingdom Metazoa; phylum Mollusca; class Gastropoda; order Lepetellida; family Haliotidae; genus Haliotis; species Haliotis rufescens. The sequence goes on from NW_025963835.1 coordinate 16,900,474, forward strand.
TCCCGGGGGCTTAACAAAAGTTCGCTTTTTATGTCAACGTAAAGCAAAGACTATGGATAAAACCTTTGCCTAGAGGAGTACTCATGTGGCGGTGTTCAGTGGTTCTCATCTATTCCCTTGGGAAACTGAAAGATGTGACTGAATCTGCACTTATCCAGGTTGTACGGTTCTAATATTTAATTTAATTATATATAATTATCTTTGATCCCCACCTAGCATAATTAATAGAGTACTCGTACTCATAATCATGAATTGTCAACAAATCCAGGTTCGTATGCTGACGTGGTTTTTATGCAATGCATCCACAACTTCCAAACAATGACATATCACGGCTCTCGAATTCGGTCAAGTAGGTGCACCTTCTCGTGCATTAAAAAATGACAACGCCTTTCTAATCGGCTAGGCTCAATCCCGCAGTGTCGGTAACAAACTAGATCCGATTGAACACTTAGTGAATACATATAAAAAATGGTCTCTGATTTCGAAAGTAACCTGTAAAACGTTCCCAGACATTTCTTGACAATATATTTTCAGCTTTGGGAGCGGTGTATAAATTTAATGTGTTGTATTAGTAATTTTTTTTTTTTACTGCCAAATATAAACGTTATTTTCCAAATAGGGTCGAACCCGCCAAAGGTCACAGGTTCAGGTCATTGCTTCTTTTATCACCTGCTAGCCGATTTTTTTTTATTACAGTTAAATATGAACTGATACAGCCACGAACAAGCCATGGGCTATTTGAAAAGTCGTTGCTTTTATCTATCGATGTCCAAGTCCTGATAATGTCTCACACAACGTTGTTGTCTGCAGTATATCACTTGACTGGTTTTGCCCTTCCGATGAAGAGTATTGATTAACATACGATAATCCTCACATTTGCCTGGCCTAAAACTAACGCGAGTCAAGCCCTCTGGTAATTGATGCATTCAACTGATAGTTCCAATCGTAAACGACTTCGTTCACATTTTTACTCTCTTTTCAATAAAAAGGTTTTTATTTTCATTTTTCCTCGGTTACAGTGAGTTAGTGAGTACGGTTTTACGCCGCTTTTAGCAATATTCAAGCAATATCACGGCGGGGGACACCAGAAACGGGCTTCACTCATTGTACCCATGTCGGGAATCGAACCCGGGTCTTCGGCGTGACGAGCGAACGCTTTAACCACTGGGCTACCCGACCGCCCCCGGAACAGTGAAATCCCGTTAATGCGGACAGAACCTTTCACAGTGAAATATTACGGATATCAAAGTATGTAATTAAGGAATCATCATCCCTTAGCAAATATATATGCAGAGGCTCCTAACAGAAGTGGTACGGAAAGTAGGATGTCTATCATATTATTTCTTGACTGCCGTGTGTTCAGCGGCGTTGGTTCACGACGGGAACACAAGACTGGTTATATATGTGTGTGCACTGGGAATCGAACACGGTTTGGATGCTTTGTTGTTTTACGCCGCACTCAGCAATATTCCAGCTATATGACGGCGGTCTGTAAATAATACAGCCGGGACCAGACAATCCAGTGATTGATATCATGAGCATCGATCCACGCAATTGGGATCGATGACATGCATCAACCAAGTCAGCGCACCTGACCACCCGATCCCGCTAGTCGCCTCTTACGACAAGCATAGTCGCCTTTTACGGCAAGCATGGGATGCTGAAGACCTATTCTACCCCGGATCTTCACGGGTCTCTTACATTGGCGTCAAGACGGGGGGCTTTAATCACAGCATTAAGACTAAATGGTCGTGTCCGTTTTACAAAGTTCACACCAACATCATTTTCGATGAAGATACAATATAACCTTATCATATACAAATAATTAGCCGATGTGACGTTAAATTGTTACTCACTCACTCAAACAATTAGCATTGAATCGGGTAGGAAAAAAGTGACATTCCTCAGATGTCGTAAATTCCCGTAACCAAGACCCGAAGTGTCTGTAATCAGCACAGGCATGTTCAATCATTAGTATCTCGGATACAAAAGTGACTTTCGCCAGATCTCGTAAATAACACAGGCTGTCTGAGTCGACCGAACTAGGTACGTTCTTCGGAGTCGGAGCTCCTGAGAAACAGCAGCCTGCTTTGGAATACAGTGATGGTAGACACGTAACAGACACAGGAAACAGATGTGTGGGTTTGTATAAACCTCGAGTAAACAAGTGTAGCTTTCCTCGGCGAGTACCGTTTATCAATTAAAACAGACATGTACAGGGCTTACATAATGTGTACACAGGCCCCAATCGAGTAGTATCATAAGCCGATGTTGACATCTGGTAAAAGTAGCAAGGTAGGGTTGTTTGAATAAGCTTTAAGTTCTTTCCCCATTGAAATGATAATTAGAACGAAATGAACGGGGAGCTATATGTTACACTGACAAGTACTTATTAATAAATAATTTTATATAACGATCTTAATAAAGACCTAATTCTGCGAAAAGGTAATAACGAAATTCCAAAGTAAGAAGTGTGCAATATTCGAGCTGTGGACCGGCGTCCTTTAATTTAAAGCGCCTGGTACACACTAGTCTGTCTTACAGACCCTGATACAAATATATCAAATACAGCCCATGCAAGTCTATAATATTTGGCAAGGCTAGATTACTGCAGTATCTGAAAATGAAGAGAGTCACTGGGCTCCTCTTACTATATTTTTTTAAGATAACTGAACAACTGTTTTTTTCTGTACGATATGTTCATTTCAGAGACTAGATGTTAGTCTAGGTACACACAAACAAGTGATGAAAAAATGAACACACATTGTGGGGAATCGAACCCGGGTCTTCGGCGAGATGAGCGATCGCTTTTACCACTAGGCTAACCCACCGCCCAATTGATTTACATTTACTTTTAAAAAATAATTGAAAGACGACCAGGGAATGTCTTCAGATCTAGACTTGCCTAAGTATTGTAGACTTGTTTGAAGTTTTCGAATATTTCTTTGAGAGTTGGCGAACCAATCGAATACAGCTTGCTGTTGTACCCAATCAGTGAACAAACAATTACTATTGGAAAATCACACTTTGTCATAAATCAGTCTGTCACGTATTGAACGCTAATATCAGAATTCCACTGCGGGCGAGTTCGTTATCTTCGCCATCTGTGAACTCTCCGGTACTTTGTAATCTTAAAACAATTGTAGCTGACTAAGAGAAAACAGATACTCTGCCTTGTGGAGAGTTTGACAGGTGAGATTATCAACATCAAACACGACCAAACGAGTTAATGCATTTTCTATGGCGTGGTTTCATATACGGGCAATCGTGAAGGACAATGTGGGTCGAAATCTTCATTTGTCAAAAGTCAGTGTTACGAAACTTCTAAGTTACCCTGGATACATTGTTAAGCTGATGTAACAACGGGAGAATGACAACGGCAGTCAGCGACTGTTCCAGATAACGGTGATGGAGATTGCAAGACTTCGCAATTCAGAGATTACCCTTCTGCGCTTCCATACCGTACGTTCCGACCACGTCTGCCAAGCACGGGCCATATATATTTACCAAGATATTTCTCCTCCTTACCGCAAAAAAGTACCTGTTGTTCTTTTCCCTAAGTAGTGAGTCGTCAGCATTTCCAGATATATGCGTTGCATGGGTACAGTGAGTGAAGCCCATTTCTGTTGTCCCGGTCTTGATATTGCTGGAATATTGCTAAAAAACGTCGCAACATCATACTCACTCACTCACTCACTCACTCGATATGTGTGAGGGCAGAATAGAGGCAAAACTTGCGATGACAATATTTAGTTCATTGTTTTTTTTAGAATTTCAAAATTTCAAAATCGTCTCTAATTCATTGAAAAACTAAATTAAGGTTTTTACGGAATGCCGAAGTGGTGCCAATATTGGACGTTTACTATTTTGGTGAAACCCACGAGCAGGGGTATGATGTTTACAAACCTAGAAACATAATAAAAGTGAATCTGTGAATCGAATCCATGACGCCAGGTTTCTGGTACGTCAAAGGGACGCAACTCTGCACAACGAATTGCGGGGCCTGTGCGCCCCCCCCCCCCCCCTTGATAATGAAGGGGTGTAATTCATCGTTATTTACAAACGAGACAACTAGGATAGATACATTGCATAAGTGAAAGGTTTCTATTATCTTACAAAAGATCAAGGGGATGTAAAGGATTGCGAGTTTTCGTCCCATTAAACAGAAACAACAGTGAGAGAAATACGATAATATGTAAGTTTTTGGGAAAATCGAATTCCGGGAATAATTAATGCACAGCCCCCTTGCTAGATACGCCCCTGATATAATTTGAACATGGCGCCATGGGTGCTTCGACGCTCTGGTAAACAATTTATTTGCAGTGTAAACTTTGATTTCGTTTGGCAGCTATACGATTTGTTGCAGGCTTAATGGGGGCTAACACTTGACCTGGGGAATTAATGACTAGACCGAAAACCTATACATACACCACACGCACGATTTCTTGTCACAAATTCGGGAGGTCGGCCGGGGGTGGGGGTGGGGGTGGGGGTGGGGGTGGGGGTGTATGGTGTGTATGGAGGGGCAGTGACTTTTAACTCTCGAAGGGAGAAGAAAACAGCTAGTAAGGGACATAAAGGTTGGGGGGGGGGGGGGGGGGGGGGGGGGGGGGAGGGGTATGGAAGGGCGGTGACCTATTAACGACGGGAAAAGAGGAAACTCGGGAACAGCTATTAACAGACATGTTCCTCTCTACGGGAACTGACTGCGTCAGGTGATTGTGGTAAAATATCAGTATGGCTTAGACATTTACACGATGGCGTTTAGTGCACCAGGAAAATAAGATATAATTCGGTTAAAATTATTTTGTAAGGCCATGAAAAGTGAAATAAATGTTTCTCATTATAGTGAAGGTCATTTAAAACGCGCCATGTGAACGAATGTTTTCAGGACGAGGTTATTTTCCTTTAATAACTTTGTTTGTTTGTGGTTTAACGCCGCACTCAGGAATATTCCAGCTATATGATGCGGCCTGTAAATAATCGAGCCTGGACCCTGGACCAGACAAGCAAGTGATTGATATTATGAGCAACGATGCACGCCGTCGAGGTACGATGACATGCATCAACCAATTCACCAAGCCCGGCCATCCGATCCATTTTGTCAGCTCTTACGGCCGGCATAGATTGCTGGGGACCTATATTCTCAAGCGAAATTCTCATGGGGATTCGCCGTAAGGCATTTGGTTATAATATTAGAGTCATGAACGTCAAGATTGTCCAGACTATAGCACCAGAATTAAATGACCTTGCTCAACCCTCCGCCATTGTTTGTGACCTGGTCACATTGCAAATAAACTTCTGTTGAGAATTTTGTTTGATGAATAGATAACAAAGGTTCACGCCAGTATGTAACCGTATGTGTGTTGGACCCGTGAAGAATCCGGGTAGAATAGGTCTTCAGCAACCCATGCTTGCTGTAAAAGGTGACTATGCTTGTCGTAAAAGGCGACTAGCGGGATCGGGTGGTCAGGCTCGCTGACTTGGTTGAAGCATGTCATCGATCCCAATTGCGTGGATCGATGCTCATGATATTAATCACTGGATTGTCTGGTTCAGACTCGATTATTTACAGACCGCCGTCATATAGCTGGAATATTGCTGAGTGCGGCGTTAAACAACAAACCAATCAACCAACCAACGTATGTGTGTCGCATCACGTTAAAAGCCAAATGAGTTCGTATCTTAGCAACTGGTACATGTGTGTTCTTCAACTTAACAACGTACTTCTATACCACTATAACATTTCAAGAAAGTGCACATTCACTAAGGGATTATTTCCTAAACTCTACTGTAAAAAAAGGAATAAAAAATTGTAAAACAAAACTATACCAAATTTGGTCAAACCATAACATCTAGCCCCGTATCCATGGCAACACATTTCTCCGCATGAGCCAGACCAACTTACTTTCATCCTCCCGCAGTCTAATCAAATAGAACACGTCTTTTCATCTTTAACTTACAACTAATTGCGTTTCTCGTCAGATTTATGAACACTCGTTAAGGGTTTGGCAGAAAGAAGGTTAACGTGCAGAGATACGAATCCCGATACAGAGCCATGACGTTATGAACAGACGCCTGGATCGAGGACACTAGAATCTGACGTGATATCTCAAACAGCGTGTGGTGAATCGCAGTAGAAATGTCAATAAGTTGTTTACTGAACAGATTATTATATAAATGTGCAATGTTTGCTTGTCTTGTTAAGTCGAAAGTAAAACTGGAAAAGAGATTTGCATACTAATATCGGATAACGTGTACGTACGGGAACGCTGTAGTCGGTAGGAATCGCCGGGAGGATATCTATGCATCTGGAAATAAGCCACTGCCATCTTAACTGGTAGTCAGTTTTATATCAGAGGTGCCAGGAATCTCGATGACATTGATGACCAAAGAAGTGACCAATGTTTCTTTTGCTAATTTTGGATTCAGAATTACTCGAGAAGAATAATACCTGTAATGTTCAACTTATAAGATTATGTTTGTTGTTTAACGCCGCACTCAGCAATATTACAGCTATATGACCGCAGTCTGTAAAATAATCGAGTCTGGACCGGACAATCCAGTGATTGACATCATGAGCATCGATCCATGCAATTGAGATCGATGACATGCATCAACCAAGTCAGCGAGCCTGACCCCTCGATCCCATTAGTCGCCTCATTATTATTATTATTATTATTATTATTATCATCAGCAGATAAAAGCCAAAAAAACCTGTGTGTAGACTTTGTCTAGTTGACCTGATTAGATATCCTGAACATTTGTGTTTTGACTGTTGAACATCTGGTACATAGCAGAGCATCGGCAAGTTCACTTGTTGGACAGTAAGAGACCTTATCAGATGAAAGTCCTGACAGGGGCAGTGTGCCTGCCAGTTTCCCTGGGAAACTAATTCCACCGTTCACGGTCTTCATCACGATATCACCCTGATATCACCAGTAAACGATATCCTGCGTTCTGCAAGAGCTAGGTGGGAATTCCATCAGGGACGCCACATTATCAAAATGAGTTTAGGCACAGCACAGACACCCTATTTTAGCTCCACAATGTACTCCAATCAGATGATCAGTTAAAACATGCAGCCCATATGCGTTCCTATCTTATCCATAACCTTCCAACCGTAACTGCAAGAACTCATTCGTGACCACTCGTGCCCTCCCGTCTTCGTGCAGATTACGGAAACTAACGAATGGGGAAGCGATAGTCCTGCACCATGACCGTGGAATATATTTATTTTATGAAAAAATAATAATCTAGAAATGCATACAAAAGCAAGTCTAACCAGCTCAAGCTAGCTCTATTCCACAAATCAGCATAGGGAATTTTTAAAATATTTTTAGAGTCAAGAAGGATCTTGTGTAATATAAGATTTCAAAGACTAAATGTTAGTCTAGAGAAGCGACAGCAAGCAGCATTGAGAGCATTGAAGTTTGTGGAAATTTATGCTGAATATAAGCTTAACGGAAAAGGGTACCTATATTTTCAACACGGCAATTATTTTAACGAATGTAAACGCCATGAGTCAGATAACTTCAGATGAGAAACGATTGAATTGTATTATCTGTCTCTTCTTCGCTACGGAGAGGTCCTTGGTTATGCCAACAAGAGTGAGCTTACTTAGTTTTTTAACACAAGGGTGGCGCCAGAAATTCAAAAGATTCCCAAATGGCCCCGCACAATCACGAGGTTTGTGAAAGAGTGGGTATGCTTAGTAAAACGTGCAAACCATAAAGTATATACATCTCTCCCCCTTACGAAAACCTTTGAACCTTTGAAGACACAAGAACCTTTTCAACGCTTGCACAAAATATACGGTACAGTTTCTGGGTCAAAATAACATGCGCCGTGTCGGCGATCATTTCAACGTGACATTTGGGGAGGTTGAAAAGCTTTAAGCAAGATATGTCGATATCAAGTGTCCGTCTGATCCAATAGAGAGGTTACTATAATGCTTTTACTTAAATAAGCTAATAATAATAATAATGACGACGATAATAATAATAATAATAATAATAATAATGATGATGATGATGATAATAATAATAATAATAATGATGATGATGATAATAATAATAATAATAATAATATTGATGATGATACTACTACTACTACTACTTCTACTACTACTACTACTACTACTACTACTACTACTACTACTACTACACTACTGCATTCGTCTTGAGTTCTACCTCTGCTCGTTTCTTAACATAAGCTGATTTGAATATTTTAGCGTAGATATTGTGACTGTAGCTTCCGTGTTGGTCTCTTAACCCACGCTTGTAAATGTTAAACGTCACGATAACTAACACTCTTTAAATAATAAATAATGCACAAACTATCACGTACTCACTCAGGGATTTTGACGTAAAAAAACTGGTTAAAAATGTCTTAATTTGTCCATGAAAGGGCCCGTATACGAGTAGGACGGCCCGGAACACGGCTAAATAATTACATATAATCAGATCCAACTATTCGTGCAGCAACCACGTATGTGTCTATAATAACGGCCCAAGGCGGTTGTAAGTGGGGAATTATAAGCTTAATACATGTGACGGTTATTTACATTTTGAATTATACAATCATCTTGCTAACGATCTATTGGTTTTTAATCACAGTCCTGTCGCTATGAGAATTATTTACCGTCAAAATGGTCGCGCCAGTAAATATCAGAACCATACAATTACAACACGTTCCAACATTCGAGGTCTCAGTAACGTTTTATGTAGAAATTTTGAGGTCACTTCCAAATTTGATGCATCAGTGACAAAAATGATGTCCGATGCAATTCCCATATTTTTGGTGAACAATTGACGTGCCTTTGCATGTATTGGTGGGGCAGGATATGTTCTCATATTCGAGAACATTCGGTACCGTCACTATTTGATGGTGAGTCATAAACACGTGCTTACAATATAGTCGGGGTCGTACTTTTAGCAGATATTTCTTATAAGTAAAAAATGTTTTCATTCACATATACAATGTATATAGCCCATAGAAAACTGTGTCATGTTAATATACATTTGATTTATAAATTGGATGAGAAAACAGCTAGTATTCTTCAAGAGTACATGTATAAATGATACTTGATTGAAATCCACCTGTGATTTTTTCATTCTATTATAAGGACCCTCAAGAATAAACACAAGTGCCAATAAATCCCAAACATGCCATTGCATTCTCGGTCGACTATTAACAAATCTTACAAGACGTACTCGTACAAAAAGGAAATCGTCCTTTGATGTTGGTAATGACTAGCGCAATACAGATATTTATATGTGACAATTAAAGGTTTAATGGCTTTCACTCTGGCGTGTATAAATAATGGGTTGAGGTTGCATTATCCGTCACCTTTATGCTTCAAAATGAACGTGTATAGAAAACCACTGAAGAGATAAGAACGCTATAACAGGACGCCAAGTTAGGACGTTTTATTGCTACCCCTTTACGTCAAATTCGTCTTGTGTTTCTATAGTACGTCGTATCAAAGAACGAACAGATTATGCATTGAAAGCAATGCAGTTCAAATTTACTGAGCTGTGGTATTACGTAATGTAGGATTGTGGGTTGTATTGTTACCCCAAAGATTAGAACAGGGAATTAGAAACAGAATGTAGCCTTCGTCGTATTAATGAAAGAACACAATTGAAAACTCCAAGTGCTATTCAAAAGACTCCTTGTCACATGACCTTTCACGTGTCTTGTTCTCGCTGAAAGCCAACCCTTGCCCAAATCCAGGGGTGTTTAACTGACCGAGATTTGAACTGGACTTTCACAACGATACAGTGGACAGTCTACAGGAAAGATCACACGTCGTGATTTACGATACACCCCATCTCCGACAATCTCACATTACAACAAAACCCTTTCTTGGTACGTTGCTTGTATGAAGTCCTAATCGCTCTTTTATTGGTTGAGACGCATGTTGATGACACTCGCTAACATATCACCCCAGCGTGTTATCTGATCACACACCACCTCCCCGCGGGTGTCTTCAACGTTTGTATGTGGTGACAGGTCAATGTTCGCGACCCTCGCTATTGTTGCACGTCATCGATTGTGCTGACTTCATTTATTTGAAATTATTTAATTTACGTTAAATTCGAATTTTAAATCAATATGTATGAAAGGAACGATGCTCCATGGCCACGACCCTGTTCGGGTATAGACGTTATAACTACCACCCTGTTTGAAATAGATTGTTTCAATTAAATTGGCGTCATCATTAATCACTGGGTAGAAATACATCTTATTTATTTTCAGTACTTTGATAATGACTTCAATCCAACTGTCTAGGACGCCTTTAGTAAGCAGGCTCATGCTACATGTGTGTACACTGCACCATGAACTTAAAGAGGTAAATAATCTATTTGTATCATGCGGCAAAAAATACTTTTGTACATATTAAGTCAGAAATTAAACCGTCTCAACCTTAACATTTCATTGGACTTTGTGAAAAGGTACTACAGTTTTGTGGACTATCTTCCTTTGCAAACACTCATTTACCTAACCCACATTTAGCTTTACAGTGTTGTGTATTTACGCCTTCTTGCCATGTACATCTCTTAACCTATATTAGCAAGTATCACACTTTACACAATTAATAGTTTTCCTTTTGAGATCATATAATGGGGTGGGGGGTGGTGGGGGTGGGATGGGGGTGGGGGTTTTGGGGTGGGGGTGGGGGTGGGGGTGGGATGGGCATTCAGCATCCCCACGCATACTGTCCCTGAGGAGAATGTTGTACATATATTATAAGAAAACACCTGCAATTATTTTATACCTGCATTTAAAACAAGTTTACATCAAATACAACAATAAACCAGTTCGATTGTGGCTTAAAGTGTTCTGTGCTATTCCGTTACTGGTCGCTTTGTGTGGTAGAGTAGACCACGCCCATTTGGTGTTTGTCATTGTTATTAATCCTATGAGCTTTACAAATAAAATGTCCTTTTCATGTGTGTCAATGTACTCTTTTAATGTTTAGAAATTTTATGTTAATTTCACGTGCCCCACTTCAAGCTAACTTTTATCGTATGTACGTAGGCACACGGCTCTTTATAGTCAGGCAAATTTAATAAATATTGCTTTATGGTAACAGGCATTCAACAAGGAGATTATCTTTGTCCTATTTTCTTCATGTAAACGTCGGATATTCCTACCAGTATTTTAAACAAGAGATATTGGAAAAGTGTCTTTATGCTTTTTGTATCTAGAATTTCGTGTCCTTAAGTATCTCGTTCAAATAGTTCTGTTTGTAACTGCGTTGTTCATGAAGGGGTAGATACACGATATGAGGGAATCTAGTTTGACTCGAACTAAACAACACTTAAAACAATATTTAGTATACATTAAACATGATACTGAAATTTTTTAGCATTCACTAAACCCAGTAAACCTATTGACAAGGATACATTTTGATATGTCGTTTTCCTATCGCGTCGTTCATTGATTGATTGATTGATTGATTGGTTGATTGATTGATTGATTGATTGATTCATTCATTCATTCATTCATTCATTCATCCATCCATCCATCCATCCATCCATCCATCCATCCATCCATCCATCCATTCATTCATTCATTCATTCATTCATTCATTCATCCATTCATTCATTTACATAATTGCATTCAGGCTGTCGGCGTTTTGCCTTGCAATTCGATTCAGTAGCCGTCTAAGATCTTCACGTTAACTTCACGGGCCTATACCTAGAGAGTCTAGAGTCATAGGTCAATTGGGTTTGGGATGGGCGGTTTACTTTGTCCATTATTCACTTTGTTACCTTGAACTGGGAACGCGTAGAAATGCACCAGGAATGTAAATAAGCTGACTGAAAAAGACCCAATTCAGCAAGTGATATGAATACCCGAGTTTGTCGCGTGTGTGGGAACTAAGAGCCCTGAATAGGGATTTGTGTTTCAATTGTCGGGCGTCTGTAGAAATGTTTTCAAGCTGTAAAACAAGCCAATTGTTTGCGCTGGTAAAAAAGAATGTATCTGGGCACATAGGTTGTTTACGTTCAACAGCTGGGGTCACCGTGTAATGATCTATGTTTAGCGATTTACGTCAAACAACACAAAAGTGCTGAGGTATAACGCACGAATAGGGAGATTCCATCTACGTCATATATCACATGAGCGAACAAAGGACAATTACCAATTAGTTTATGTGTTGAGCGCGTGAGTTGGTTTTAAAGCCGCTTTCAACAGTATTCCAGTTATATCACAGCGTGGCAGTTTAATGTGGGAGGAAAGCCCGAAGTGGTGCAGGTCTCAGACGTTTACCACTTTGGTGAAACCCACGAGTACGGTTATGGTGCTGACAAACCTAGAAACATAATTCAAACCCACGATCATAGGTTTCTGTAGTGCCCAAGGGAGGCAACTCTGCAAAGCGAACTGTGGCGCCTCAGATGACTGATGCCCCCTTCAGCGAATTGATATGTCAAGAGACTGTGAGAAATAACGACAGTGATTTGGCGTCAACGCCACTTTGAACTGTATTTCGGTATATCATGCTATGTCAACCTGATGGCCGAAAACGAAGCAGGCTTTCCGTGAAACCCACGTGGGCCCATTTGCACAAAGCGATCTTAGCGCTAAGACTATCGTAAGCCTATGTTAAAGTATGGGAGTTACGATCATCTTAGTGCTAAGATTGCTTTCTGCATGTGGGCCATGGTGATGGAGGAACCGGTGATGATAGGGCGATTCTGGGATTCAAACACCTGGTCCTGGGATCAATTGTCGCGTCACGGACGCGCACTGCGGCACCTTAGACCACTGAGCCAGCATTCCCCGGCACCAGGAAGATCCGGTGTAGAATGGGTCTTCAGCAACCAAAGCTTGCCGTAAAATGCAACTATGCTTGTCGTAAGAGGCGACTAAAGGTATCGGATGGTCAGGCTCGCTGCCTTGGTTGGTGCATGTCATCGTATCCCAATTGCGTGGATCGATGCTCATGATGCCATTCACTGGATTGTCTGGTCCAGACTCGATTATTTACAGACCGCCGTCATATAGGTTGACTATTGCTGAGTGCGGCGTTAAACAACAAACAAACAAACCATTCCCCAAAATGTGACGAAAAACAGCCCTTGTTCAATACAAATTCAAGCCCATGTGGATACAGAGTTCACTCCCTTTGTTGCACTGGGCTGAACTGGTTTCTGGTTTCAAGGACTTGGCTTTTAGTTCGTAAACCAACTGGTTGACTGCCTGTCACTTTCCCCTAACAGCGAAAGCACAGACTACATTAAACACTTGCACGTTTACGATACAGTTTAACCAGGATAACATTAACAGGGACAGCGTTGGTACTGGTGGTATAAACATATGCTCCAGTAAATCACATCTTAACCTCATGTAGGAATGGCATTTGCAGTTGGGCGTTTCAAGCCGGGTGGCAAAACAAACCTGGCCCATTTTCTGATAGAGCATTGCAAGGGCACATTGAAAAGAATATGACCCACACCAAACTTGTTAAAAGCAACATATCTCCGAACTTTATCAGACATTATGCAGAATGAGGGCTCAGGGCGGGCATGTCATCTAAGGCGCCTCGACTTGCTGGTGTTGTATTGAGCCCCTTGGGCGTGTCGGAAACCTGGGTCCGATATTTCCCCTGATTATGTTTCAAGGGTGTCAGCCCCAAACCCGAGCTCGTGGCTTCCGCCGAAGTGGTAAGCGTCGGGAAATAGCTTTAACACTCTACATTAAAATGACATTTGAATATCTTTACGATACATTTTTTTAGGCCCGGAAAGGCTGATATATAAGTTTAGCGATTGTTTGGCATTTTACTGTACAGGATGGGTTCTCTTTCTCCCACCCTGGACTGTAGATATAGGGAGAGTTGAATTGTGACTAATTTAGAACTGCGAACGAAACCGAAAATAATTTTGGCCCTGGTGATCACCATACTTTGTTGCATACTTTGTTGCATGCACTTGTAGTCGGCCAAGTTGTCCTCAATGTATAGTTTGGGATAGTTGTAACACATCCAACCTCATTATTTTCACATAGAATCCGTAAATAGCTGACGCAACAGAGATCACGCGTTGGGATCGAGAACAACGTATGTGGATATTTTTTAATGATTCCTATCGGCAAAGAGCACGCTGTGAGTATTCTCGTTTCGACTGTATTTTGTTTCACCTTTTGAATGAATAGTTTTCGAATAATATGGTATATCCGCGCAATGAGAGTGTCTTCATAATTTAGGGTTCTGGTCAATATATTGACATGTATCGTTTTGTTTATGGGTTAAAAAATAAAACCCCAAGTGGCGCTTATCGTTTTAGATGTTTATGACTTTGGTTAGACCGCCTCCGTGGTCTTGTGGTAGAGCGTACGCACGGAGAGCGGAAGGTCCGGGGTGCGATCCTCGGCCGCGTCATACCAACATACATTAAAAGATGGTACTTGTTGTTACCATGTCTGGCGCTCGGGGCTAAAACAAGGACTGGTCGGCTCGGAGTCATTAGACGGGTCTAAGTTGGGTATTCATGTTAAACTGCGGCTCGCACTATAAATCGGCATCAGTCCGAACTAGAACAAGCACACACACACACACACACACACACACACACACACACACACACACACACACACACACACACACACATTATCTTGGACGCGACGTCAAACTCGATTTCACCTGACCTGACCTCACTTTGGTGAAACCAGGGAGTAAGGTGCTTATAAACCCATGTTCATGATCTGGACGAATCTTTGAGTCGAACTCATGATTATCGGATCCTAGCGCATCGAAAGGGACGCAACTCTACACCTTAAACCATTGGGCGCCTCCTGCCCCAAACTTCAATTAAAAAGGCCTATCTCTATATAAAACGATAACGTACATACGTAAAAAGCTACCGAAATCCCATTAATGTCGCTCTTTTTTTAAATGTACCCCTTGAACATCTATGATTGGTTATTGTCCATGTATCAGTTACAATCCGGATATAATATAGCTACAGTACATCGTTATCCCGTCGATCGTGGCAGGAATCAGGCCAGGGCCCACTTGCACAAAGCGATCTTAGCGCTAAGATGATCGTAACTCCCATACTTTAACATAGGCTTACAATAGTTGTAGCGCTAAGATCGCTTTGTGCAAGTGGGCCCAGGTCCACGCAAACACATCGTCGGGTCACGATGACATACGACGAGCAATCAAGCAGGAAGTTTCTCCTGGCCGTTGCATACAAGTACTGCCGACAGTGTATTTCTTGCCTTAAATCTACGTCCCTGAACAGGCATATGTTAGCTGTCAACCCCGTACCACCCATTTCACTTCCGAGCAGATCGCGTACCTCAGTCTTAGTCACTCGTGGAAACTGGCAGACATTTCCTGAGACAGTCGTACATACCGACACCAGCGTACAACGAGTGAACTCGGGCGTAGTGCAGAACTATGGAAACGTGTTTCTGTAACTCGCCATCAACCGTGATCGCGGAATACATTCTTTCTCCCGTGGAACCAATTTAATATTTTTTTTATGAATATGGTAGCCTAGGAAAAAATTAAATTACATTTTCTCATTCAAGGATATAAAATAATCTTCTGAATAAATAAAAATAACCTGATCTAAATAACTTGGGAGGGATACCATTCAAATAGTGTTCAACCCGTGAAGATCCGGGTAGAATAGGTCTTCAGCAACCCATGCTTGCCGTAAAAGGCGACTATGCTTGTCGTAAGAGGCAACTAACGGGATCGGGTGGTCAGGTTCGCTGACTTGGTTGAAGAATGTCATCGATCCCAATTGTTCATGATGTCAATCACTGGATTGTCTGGTCCAAACTCGATTATTTACAGACCGCCGTCATATGGCTGGAATACTGCTGAGTGCGGCGTTAAACAGCAAACAAACAAACAAACAAACAAACAAATCACTCCGCCTTCCCTGCATGCTTCGCTTATTGACACAATAAACTAAACCTACAAGACCGCCTGTGTTTTAATCCTAACGCTGTTGATATAAATACGATATTAATTACTCGTCTTCCGGGTTTAATTCAAGTTTAAGAAAATTAAATATATGTTCTTATCGTAACAACTAAATAGCATCGTAAACATACTTAGAAACAGTTATAGTCTCCCTTTCGCCCTATATGAAAAAATGAACTCGCCCGAACTCAACCCGACACCCCTAGGCTCGCAGTGTTCTCGTACGGAAATCGAGCGCGAAGTTGACAAACTGAAGAGAATCAACCTGGGAGAATGTGTTAGTGTGTGAGTAGGGGCTAATGCTGCTTTTATTAGTAACTAATCTGTATTACCGCACAATGACGTCATGTAGGAGTAAGCCCAAAGTGGAACAGATTATAGATGTTCGTTCACCCGTGGACCTCCATCACGGGACTAATGCTCGCAAAGCAAGGACCATGATCTAGGATTTAAACCCAGAATCAGCGGATCCTGCAGCTAAGTGACCGAGAACTGGACCATTAAACCACCCTGTTCGATGTAAATATGAGAGATACATCTTCAATATTTGTAAGCCATTAATTATTACATTTCTCACCTTTGCGTTCCACTGATATGTTATGTATTGATAAAATTTTTTATTTCATCGGAACCTCAAGAGATAAGATTTACTTGAATAGGAGCCGAGTTAATGCTTTATACCTAGAACAAAACCCTTTACAGTTAAGCAAATATCCTGTTAAAATTGACACAGCATAAATGATTGCAAACCAAACAAACGATCTACTACAGTGTAAACTTCAGTGTATAATGCAGATTGCAGTGTCATGCACACTTGGCAAGCTGGTCCACGCCGCTATATAAGTACAATAATCTTGAACGCGACGTCAAACCAAATTTCTCTTCACCTTCCCTCTAACACTACCCTTTCTGCGACCATCGGTTTCTATTTAAGTCTTAACCTAGATACGTTTTAACCTAGACGTTGGAAAACGAAAATCGAAAACATATTTTGATCATCCAAAATACCACACATTTACGCGTCACACCTGCAAATCTAAATTCTAAATCTAAATTCTAAATCTACGCTATAAAACTGTTTGACAAAACACCAATTTTTCAGGACACGTATACAATTGAAAACAGTATCTTAATTTTATTTAAATGACATCAGCTTCACGTAAACCACACTTCGCAGTACAGTTGTATCTTAACTTTTTAAACGATATCAGCTTTAAACAAATGTGTCAAAAAGATTTAAACGATATTTAAGCTTGTATATCGGATTGTGTTAATTACCTAAATAGTGCGAAGTTCATGGTTATAAACCAGATCCTTCAAACTGTCTTAGCGCACACTTTAGAATATACAGCTTCTAAAAACAGGATCTGACCACATCACATACTTCGTGTACTCTAACACTGTCAGTCAGTTAGGGGATTTCGCACTCGTGGTAGGAAAATTTCCTCACTTAACCACCAGAAAGGCATAAGGCGTGTGTGTATGTCCTATTTCGTTAGATGGGACAGACATCCCTTTGAATCCGTTATGTTCCTATAGCGGCTGGATGAAAAGCGAAAATATTTACAATCGCTCGGTGATCATGATTGTAAAAGTGTTCTCAACCGTTGTGGGAGCTTGATACAATATCAAAACTATTGATCATTTGTAAATTAAAATAAAAGTGTTTGTTTTTTTTATAGGTTTTTGTAAAATAGTAATAAATTGTTTTCAGTTTCAAAAAAGAAGGTTTTTGTTAAGTGATGTATGTGTAAGGTACATATAGATATATAATAAAGATGATTTAGTTATATCATGCCGCAATACTTGATGGACACATTGGTTCATTAAAAACAATAAAATTACAGTACAGTTTTCGTCGCACTTATTTCTATCTTTAGAAAATTTAAAAACACAAGTTCATAGATGTTTTAAACTTTTAAATGCAATAACAGTATATTGAGAAATGATGAAAATGGCTTAAGAAACTTACCAATGGCGCTAGGAAACATTTGGACGAGTGCCACAACGGCGACTGCGAGAACTTTAAGAAAATCCATTTTTGACTCGGAGCTTTCAATCTACAATCTGAAGTCTGTCACACCATCTTAGACAAAAAGTTTGGGGTACTTATAGTACGACCATATTTTGCACACGGCCTTCAGCCATCCAATTATCCTGAAGATCTTCAATGAGGATTCGTCTGAGTCACGTGATTCGTGGAATATCCCTCAGAGCAAAGCCTGTTCGTTAGCGGCATAGAAAGTACGGTAGCCGAGCCGTGATAAAATTTCGCATGTTACGCAGCCTGAGAGGGGTTTAACTTTTGCATAACGGTTATGCAATTAGTGTTATTCTGATAATTTACACTTGAAATGGTATCCTATTACGTAATAGTAAAATATAGTTACAACGTATTAGAACTGTTCAATACGATAATTGCAATCGTGTGTAATACGATTGTGCTGTTTCCATGCACTATTGTGTTCGTCGTTGTATGGCTGAAACAATGCCGAAGCGACCTTAAATTTGAACTCACATACACTATTGTGTACTGTTAATAATTTTTTTGTTTTTAGTCAGTGTGAATGGAAATATTTAAGTTGGAATGCCGTATAGATCATGCGTGAATATTGTTATAAATCGCAGAACAATATTTGTTAGTTTCATAGGGGGAGTATCTATGAAACTCGACACCTGACATTGCAACCAAATATTTAACCACACGTGCTTGTATGTAAATATAAAATACCATAGTTATTATGATATGAATCCGA
The DNA here is from genome assembly GCF_023055435.1 of Haliotis rufescens. Classification (NCBI taxonomy): domain Eukaryota; kingdom Metazoa; phylum Mollusca; class Gastropoda; order Lepetellida; family Haliotidae; genus Haliotis; species Haliotis rufescens. The sequence goes on from NW_025963835.1 coordinate 16,919,188, forward strand.
TGTCACGCGTGTACACAATGTGTTTGACAAGTAATACATTTCAGTACAGTATATATGTAAATATGCACCAAATGCTTAATGTCTCTAGCGCACCGACTGCCCACATTACAAACAGAGGAATTTCCTGACGGACTTTGAAACAACGGGCGGAATTTAATGTTTATCCTTTGGTCTGAGTATCAGTTAGCGCAAAAATCCTTGTTAATTGCAACGGGTGTCGATTTCAATGGTATTCAATTTCAACTCATGTCACTCATGTTATTAGCGTGGGTGAGTGAGTGAGTATGGTTTTACGCCACTTTTAGCAATATTCCAGTGAATATGACGGCAGGGGACACTAGAAATGGGCTTCACACATTGTACCCATGTCGGGAATTGAAACCGGGCCTTCGGCGTGACGAGCGAACGCTTTAACCACTAGGCTACCCAACCGCCCCTGGTAGTGAGTGAGTGAGTTGGGTTTAGCGCTCCTTTTAACAGCATCTCATTATATCACGGCGTGTCAGCTTGATGTGGGAGGAAAGCCCGAAGTGGCGCAGGTCTTAGACGTTGACCACTTTGGGTTTGGTGCTGACAAACCTAGAAACATAATCGGGTCGAACCGGGATTCGAACCTACAATAATAGGTTTCTGACGTTCCCAAGGGACGCAACTCTGCATAGCGAATTGCGGTGCCCTAGACGACATCCTTGCCCTCGTGTGTCGTAGTTTTCATATTTATTTAATGAAATTGATTACCACTGGAGGTCATGTTTTCGTCAAACTGAAGAGAGGATCGGATGGTTGAAATGGATGCTGGATCAGTCAGTAAGTTGTCTGCTTCAAACTCGGTCGCTTACAAATCGCCGTGATACACTTGTAATATTGCTACCTTCCGCGTAAAACAACATTCATTCAACTTTATCATTCATTATTTAAAAAGACCACACCTCGGAGACAGAATTGATTGATTCACAATCGAACTGATTTATTGTTGTATTTGTCGAGATGCTCCCCCCCCCCCCCCCCCCCCCCCCCCCCATCATTACAATATGATTTCAAAAGGAATGCTATTTTCGATATAGTAGATATAAATAGAAATGTGGAAAGTGCAATACGTGCTCATATAGGTTTAGACCGCCTCCGTGGTCTAGTGGTAGACCGTCCGCCCGGAGAGCGGAAGGGGGTTCGATCCCCGGTCGCGTCATACTAAAAATCGTTAAAAGATGGTACTTGTTATTACCCTGGCGCTCGGCATTTAGGGGCTAAAACAAGGACTGGTCGGCTCGGAGTCAGTATACTATAGAGTTTGCACATCGGTTTTTCGATTCATACCTCAATGAACCGAAACAAATACACAGTCAAGCCTAAAATCAACGCACAGAAAATGAATAAGACGTATTTCTATCCATGATTAATGATGACACCAATTTAATTGAAACAATCCATTTCAAACAGGGTACTAGTTATAACGTCTAGGCTTGTGGCCATGGAGCAATGTCCCTTTCATGCATGTTGGTTTGAAATTCGAACTTTGTAACGTAAATTAAATAATTTCAAATAAGCGAAGTCAGTACAATCGATGACGTGCATCAAAAGCGAGGGTGCGGACATCGCACATTGACACACGTTAGGGTGGTGGAGGGATGTGTGTGGTGGGGTGGCGAGTAACGACCCTGCTCTGCACCTCGTAATACAACGGCGTCAGGTCGTAGATCTCAGTGTGGAACAGGCTACTGATACGTGGCGATAAAGTTCGTGACAGAGAGAACAAGAGAAACAAGAAATAGAGCCAGATCACTTTTTTCACAAAGTAAACATGAGACTGTTCCATCTCCGTGAAGAATATCGGCCTCCCCCCCCCCCCCCCCCCCCCCCCCCTCCCTCCATGCGGTCATCAACGAGTTATCGACAGACTAATATATTCAAGTGGGATAAAGTTTGAGACACACACACACACACACACACACACACACACACACGGTATTGCTGTAATATTGCTAAAACGGCGTAAAAGATCGCTAATCAGTAAGAGCAAAAAGGGATAAAAACAAGGACTGGTCGGAAGCACGGAGCCAGTGTACTCTCTCACACTCGGGGTGCAGGGGCAAGGGGGGAGGGGGTGGGGTGGTGGGGAAGAGGGAGCAACTCCCCCCCCCCCCCCTCTTGCCCCTGCCCTCCGGCACTGCATTTCTTCTTCTTCTTAAAACCTCATTTCACCCCCCCCCCCCCCCCCCCCCTCTATCTCTCCCTCTCTCTCCATGTTAAGTGCTTGAATCGTGTTCGCGACATTAAACCCCATTTCACCTGACCAAGGTATCCATGTATCAATCTGACTTTGACAAAATGTTTCTTTATCAGTGTTCGCGCCCGTTGTATCTGTATCGTGGCTATATCACGTATGTCTCGTATATATTACCGTTCCTTTGTCCCTATCCTGAGTAAGGCAGATAATGTTCTCCGTTCACAATATACCACTCACATTTTCATGGGATAGTAACACATTCTATGCTTTTTAAAGTTGTGTTCACACCTAAGGAAAAGGTTACTATGAATAATTTTGTGTTTACCATATTCCTAATTTTTAGAGGCAATAAAAACAAACTGTGTTTCTCTGAAGATGTTACGTTTACTAAGTTTAGTTCATCATCATTTTATTGATTTTTAAAAACTGATTTTTTAAATTAAAATTTTGACAAATTAGGAATTTTTCAAATTCAAATTCAAATTGGAGTTTGTGTGTTCCTTTACATAATTAAATTTTACTTTCTTCCCTGTTTGGCTATCTTGGCTACAGTTGTAAAAATACTCTCGTGCTAAAATATTTTTGACAAATTTGTTTTAAAATATAACTTTGCATTTATATGACCCGCTTGTAGCTATTAACACATGTTCTCGTCGCTATATGGCCGAGGGGCGGTCGGGTAGCCTAGTGGTTAAAGCGTTCGCTCGTCACGCCGAAGACCCGGGTTCGATTCCCGACATGGGTACTATGTGTGAAGCCCATTTCTGGTGTCCCCCGCCGTGATATTGCTGGAATATTGCTAAAAGCGGCGTAAAACCGTACTCACTCACTCACTCACTATAAGGCCGAAATAATGCCGACGTTAAATTTCACTCACTCCCTCACTTTTGTGAAGACATTTTTGAAGAGTTATCATTTTTAAAGTTTATTATAAAGATATAATAAGTTGTCTCCAACAATCAGTTACTTATATTATCAGAATAACATTTCACTATGAGTATATTAGATAACACTAGACCCGTGAAGATTCCGGGGTAGAATAGGTCTTCAGCAACCCATGCTTGCCGTAAAAGGTGACTATGCTTGTCGTAAAAGGCGACTAACGGGATCGGGTGGTCAGGCTCGCTGATTTGGTTGATGCATGTCATTGATCCCAATTGCGTGGATCGATGCTCATGATATTAATCACTGGATTGTCTGGTCCAGACTCGATTATTTACAGACCGCCGTCATATAGCGTTAAACATGGCGTTAAACAACAAACCAACTAACCAACCAAGATAACACCACTGATAATCGGGTCCATATCAGTGCTGTTTGACCACGCTCGGATAGTCATTATGAGCCCCACAAGGAGGAGGTTAAGTTGAAATTACCCAGTGTATTACATCGTGTCTGGCAGGTGATATGCCGCTGCTGGCAGTCTGGACATAATGGAGCTGTATGTGTTGTGATGCGAATAAGGCCGAGAACAATTCAATGCTCAAGGTGACCGACCAATTGTGTCCAGCCTTTGAATTTGATTACTGGATTGGTTATGTAACTCTGGAGCCGTTGAACTTGTTTGCGATAGGATCTAAACCGGTATAGTCTATACTGGATCGTTAGCTTGATCGCTTGGATACATGTACCAGCGCTCAATTTACCGTGAAAGGGGCCGGGTGAATTAATTCTGGCGCGGGGTATATCAGTATACAGTAAACTACGGTTATAACGAACTCAAATCGACCACTAAGTTTAGTTCGTTATAACCGTAGTTCGTTATAAGCATATATACAGCATCTATACAGCAAATGGCCGGGACCAAAAATAAAGTTCGTTATATCCGTGTTTGTTATAAACGTATTTTACTGTAATTTATATGCTTCAGTGTGAAAGACTGAGTTTTCTGAAGTTGAGAAAAGTGACATTTTCATTTCAGTGAACATAGCACTTGATATGTCACTGCAGTGAATATGACACCTTGACGGAGCTATTTTCTTACAAGAGTTACCCCCCCCCCACCAATTATCTCCCTTTATCATAAGTGTCTCGCCCGTACACAAACTGTTGACATCCTATTTAGGGTAGTTCCACATTGACAAGGCAAAGTAATGACATATGGTCATTTATGGATTTAATATTGCTTCTTGCCGTTTGTTATTTTCTTGAAAATATTTCAGTCTCGTAAATTTTAAGAATATTTTTTATTGAAGTTGATTTTGTTTATAATCATATTAAAAATGTATGATGAAGAATCTTATTGACATCAAATTGTTTTGGTTACTTTTGTTTATATATATTACGATTTTGCAAACACGGAACTAGTTTTTAAGTCGCACTTACAAGGGTTGGTCAAACGTCCCTGTGTGTAAGGTAGGGAGATTTTTTGATAATATCATCATCATCATCGTCGTCGTCGTCATCATCATCATCATCATCATCATCACTTGTCAATATCATCATCCCGTAAAAAGCGACTATCCTTGTCGTAAGAGGCGACTAACGGGAACGGGTGGTCAGGCTCGCTGACTTGGTTGATGCATGCCATCGTATCCCACTAACTAATTAATTAACTAACTAACTAACTAACAACATAGTAAAGATCATCATAAATGGAAAAGACTTGGAGGAATACCAGCGTGAAATAAATATTACTGAGTGCGGCGTTAAACAACAAACAAACAATACCGTCATCATTATCTTCATCACCATCGTCAACTTTATCATGTGTGTGTCCAGCGTGGATTTGACACCGAGAATATAACGTTTGTGTTTTCGGTTAACATGGGCCACTGACTAGCCATTATACTGTCCCCCCCCACGGCTTTCATACATAAATTATAGGTTACCCCCACTTGGTGAACTGCTGATCCACGAACACTAGTGCCAAAATACCAACAAAGGGTCCTTCATTTGTTAACAATGGAACCTGCCTTTCCTCACTCACACCTGTGAATTATGGCCATGCATTCGACCGCGGCCTCAACAGTATAGTGTCAAGGATGGCACGGTGGTCTAAACCGCCATAACTCGCCGCACAGTTCGAATCCAAATAGCACGATTATGTTTCTTTGTTTGTGAGAACAGAGAGTCGTGGGTTTCATCTAGCCGACAAGCCGATCTACCAGAAATACCACTCAAAGTGACGTTAACTCTATTGAGTTAATCCACTCCCTTTTTTCATTAGGAATCATCAGGCAAGGTTTCCCATTGCGGGAGAGTGAGTGAGAATGAGCTACCGTTGCTTTTACCAATAGACCAGCAGTATCACCAGGAATTGGCCTTCACGTGGAGATTCGGAACAAGATCATGAGCGTGATGATCTCGGGATCTCGGTGGGGTAGCCTCTCTCTCTCTCTCTCTCTCTCTCTCTCTCTCTCTCTCTCTCTCTCTCTCTCTCTCTCTCTTTTCTCTCTCTCTCTCTCTCTCTGTTACATCATGGTAAGGACTACAATGTACGTTTATTTTTCATTACACCCGTGGATAAAGTATTGACAAGCACGAATATTGCTTTAATATATATATTGGTTAAAGCGTTCGCTCGTCACGCCGAAAACCCGGGTTCGATTCCCGAGATGGGTACAATGTAATGTGTGAAGCCCATTTCTGGTGTCCCTTGCTGTGATATTGCTGGAATATTGCTAAAAGCGGCGTAAACACATACTCACTCACCCTATCTCTCTTTCTATTTCTAAAATATATGTCTCTCTCTCTCTATCACTCTCTCGCCATCTTTCTTTCTATCTTTCCCTATCTCGCTCTCTATATCCATTTTGTATCTCTCTCTCTCTGATTATCTTTCTGTGCGGGTTATTTTGACTTCATACTTTCATTTCACAACTCACTCTGAGCAATTCTAATTGGCAAACATGATTCAGAAGAAGGCGTCTCGGCCGATTAGACCACGGTCCGTTGTCCCCAAAACCTATACTTATATACCAACACAGCATGAATATGATGTACAACATATCCAGAATGTCTGCCTCTGAAAATAGTGTTTATTTTGAAAATGCTGCCGTAAATTGCCTTAGGATATATTTTAGTGAATCATTCATTATTAGCAGACCCCCAGCGGGTACGTGTAACCCCCCCCCCCCATCCATCGGCAACATGCCTCTTTCACAGATAACATCAATCCATATATCACCACAACCAAACCATCCACCAAAATCAGGTTTCAAATCATGCTTTATGACAATCAGATTTCGATAAAAGTATAATTAATTTCCATGCTTTAGAGACCATCCCAGTCCTAATGTACATAAGTTTAATTTAGGCTGTCGGGTAGGTGAGACAAAGTTTATTTCAAAATGACAGGGTCACCAGACGTAGTTTGGTGCATTTCTCAGGACGCCTAGACTTAATTCAAACTCCCCACTAACCATGGCGACATAGCAAGGGAAGACATACTTCCTTTAAAATACTGACATTCACAGATAAATATTGAAACAAGAAATGTCATCGGACAAACTAAAAAATATTTAAGCAGACTGAATGAAACGGTTTACCCGCACATTCCCGAGAAACATCTTGAATCTATTCCTGATACTCGATTTAAAGTGATTTATAATATCGACGGTGTCTGATGTTGCCTCATACATCAAGATGAAGATGCTGGTGATAGTCGAGATGAGGCGGATGCAAGTGACACGCACGTCGTCTGTTTTGTGTTGCCCCTCCAGTGACTATATGTAAATGAAATGGCGATACACAGTGGTAAAACATAGTAATGAATATGCAGTGATTCCTCTCTATACTTTGTTAAACGTGTTTTTTGCTTGTTATAAGATCTCCCCTTTCTGATAGAACTGTCCCCAACCCCCTCTCTACAGTGACCAGCCCAGAACCTGTGTATGTAATGTGATTTGTAACTTGAAACCCTATAATCTCTGCTCAGATCACTGGCCACTGACCACTGGAGGGTATACTATGTACTTGATGTGATTATAATAACCCCCAGGCGGTGGGGTAGTCTAGTGGTAAAAGCGTTCGCTCGTCATGCGGATGACCGGGGTTCGATTCCCGACATGGATACAATGTGTGAAGCCAATTTCTGGTGCCCCCTCCGTGATATTGTTGGAATATTGCTAAAAGTGGCGTTAAGCTAAACTCACTCACTCAGTATTACCCCCACGAGTTGCCTCCCTTAGCCTTCCCAGGATCTGTTGGTCGTCGGTTCGTGTCCCTGATTCACTATCATCAGGGGCGGTCGGGTAGCCTAGTGGTTAAAGCGTTCGCTCGTCACGCCGAAGACCCGGGTTCGATTCCCGACATGGGTACAATGTGTGAAGCCCATTTCTGGTGTAGGGGATAGTGTGTCGCGCCCCCCAGTACAGATTTGCCGTCCAAGTATCCGTTGGTCGTCACTTCGTATCCCTGATCCACCATCATCATAATCATTATTATCATGAATATCATTATTATAACATCGATGTAGGGGAAAGTGTGTGCGGGACAGTGATGTAATGTGTCGTTACTCTCTGTACGGAGTTGCGTCCCTTAGCCACCAAAGTATACGCTTGCCGTGAGTTCGTATCCCTGATTCACAATCATAATAATCATTATTATAATGAATATCATTATAACCACAACGGTTTGGGGATGGTGTGTGCGGGGCAGTGATGTAATGTGTCGTAACACCCTGTACAGAGTTGCGTCCCTTAACCGTCAAAGGATCGGCTTTGTTTCGTTTATGATTTTCACTTTATTGCCAAAACGGTGAGGCGGGGCAGTGAAAGAATGCTTCGTAATTCTCAATGGCGAAATGCGTCGTATTCCAGATTCGCACCGGTTAAAAACGACCATTCGCATTGATTTCACACGTAAAGCAACTCCATTTCAATACGAACGTATAATTCTGTACCGCGGTGTTTGTATAGGGTTATTTATGTACGCCCATGCTGCAAGCCTTTAACGTTGGAGTATCCGGTTGCCTGTAAAGCGCATCGTCCTGGGTGAGAGCCGTGTGTCTACACCAGTCCATAGACTGTTGATACCATTTCAAGTGATTTCTGTATGTTTTATGTCAATCTATTCATAATTATTGTATTCAGATATCCCGAGACGCTGTAGTGAAAAATGTATTCATAAATACAAAATGAAAATGAGCCCTTTATTGAAAACTGATGCACTTCACCTCTTAATCACACGGTTGGACCAGTCGTCGAAGGCGCCGTTCGCGCCCAAGCTAGCAGGATCTGCCGAGTCTTGGTCTCGTGCTCAGGTTCGCCCCGATCGTGATTGTTTGACAAAGTCTTCAACAGACAGACAGACAGACAGACAGTTTATTATAGTCTCACCTCATTACAATGATTTATACATACTTTTAAAATACACAAATTTATATCTCAAATACATATCATATGTAAAAGTATACAAGTATAAAATGTAACGAGCCACCCTATACAGGGTTACGAGAGACTTTTCATAAAAAGAGCATATTAAAATATAAATAAAAGGTACATAAACTACAACGCATATTAAAGTAAAACCATGAATTAAGAATAAAGGCAATCATATCTTTTAGATAAAATGTTAAAGCAGGTTTTGGCACTTAAATATATCACATCTTGGGAAGACAGGATAAAACTGGCTTTTCTCGGATCATCGAAATTCTTAAAATCGTCTTCAACATCGCAACATTTTCTTAAAAGACTGTGGGGCGTGGGGTAAGGCGGTATTGTAGCCTAATGGTTAAAGCGTTTACCGACACGACGAGGATTCGGGTTCAAATCCCTACATGAGTACAATAGATTGACCCATTTCTGTTACCGCAGGCCGTGATACTACCACTCACTCACTCTCACGCAAGCACGCACGCACGTCTCCTTTGGGCACGTCAGAAATCTATGATTGTGGGTTCGAATCCTGGTTCGTTCTAGATTTGTCTGTACCATTATCGTGCTGGACCTCAGACCCTTGTGTCGTTGCTTATTTTCCCTGGGCCCCGTTCCACTAAACGGTCTTAGCCCTACGACTACCGTAAGCCTATGTGAAAGTATGGGATCATCAGCGCTAAGATTGCTTTGTGGAACGAGGCCCAGGTCAGTTAACATCACGTGTCAGAAATGTACTGCCCTATTATATTATGACTTATGACGCGACATAAAACCTAGTGTTCTGGCTTCCTGACTTGGTTGAAGCAGGTCATCTATATCAAGTGCGTTGATCTATGCTCATGATGTCAACCACTGGTTTGTCTGAAGCAGATTCGATTATTTACAGTCAGCCGCCATATTACTGGAAAAGTGTGGCGTTAAACAAACAAACAAACAAACAAACATACAGCATCAAAACAACAACAATAATATATAAAAGACATAATACAACTCTAGTCTGGAATGATTTGGAAAGTTCAGATTGTCCCATCCTGTCGTCACACATGTAATTATAGCTGGAATGCTGCTGAGTGCGGGATTGAACAACAAACAAACAAACGAACGAACGAACGAACGAACGAACGAACGAACGAACGAACGAACGAACGAACGAACGAACGAACGAACGAACGAACGAACGAACGAACGAACGAACGATCGATCGATCGATCGATCGATCAACCAACCAACCAATCAATCAATCAATCAATCAATCAATCAATCAATCAATCAATCAATCAATCAATCAATCAATCAATCAATCAATCAATCAATCAAACAAACAATCAAACAAACAAACAATCAAACAAACAATCAAACAAACAATCAAACAAACAATCAAACAAACTCTCGGATGGAGATGATCAACGACATCATTAATAAACAAACAGGTGAGGTGAAACGGAGTTTAACGTCGCGTCCAGGATTGTTGGATGCATGCACGTGTGTGTTTGGCTGCTTGTACTAGTCCGCCGCTTTATAGTGCTAGCTCACTGAGACAACATGCTGCAGTTTAACATGAATACCCCACTCAGACACAATATACTGACTCCGAGCCGACCAGTCCTTGTTTTAGCCCCTTAATGCCGAGCGTCAGACAGCGTAACAACAAGTACCATCTGATGAAACCCTTGACCTTCAGCTCTCCGGGCGGACGCTCTACCACTAGACCACGGAGGCGTTCTAACGTACAAAGGAAATAAGATAGGAGATAAGCTTTCCCCTTGCCAAACACCGATAGTGGATCCAAATAATTTTGAATCGATACCACCCGCCGTTCTTTCAGACGATTTGACGTCTTGGTACATTATGATTCATAATCCGAGTAATTAATACCCGAAAAATATAGTTTGTGCCAAAGCACATTTTTTTTCACCTGGTCAATGGCCTTGCGGCAATCCACCAGGCACAATACAGTTTATATTCTTTATCCAGGGCAATTTTACCCAGTCAATAGAGGACACACATGCAGATTATAGTGCGCTCTGAACCGTGTCTTTTCTTTCATTCAGGCTTCACCATATCAATACATCACTCCAACCTGATACCTGTAAACAACTTGCCAAAACCAGAAAGAAGTAGATTATCCTTCTAACCCGCATGGCTGACGATGACCATGGTCAACGTCCTCTCCCACGTCCGGTCATCCAATGCCTTGTTTGTTCAGTATAACCAAGATATTATCGGTGATAAGTGGGCATGATATAATTCTGTTAGCACAAACACATCAACAGGCATTGGTAAGATTTCTAGAGCAGGACGCGTTGACCCTGTGAACCAGTCCGCGTGGAGAACCTTTGCCTAAACAACTGACATAGGGTTCGAGTCAGGGCAAATGTTGTATTTGATCCCATGATCATATACTGAACAAAAAAAGTTACTCATCATCTGGTATTTTTATATACCGTACACATTAAAAAAAACTCCATCAAAATATTCATGATCCGTAATCTTTTTTGTTAAGTATGTATGTATGATAGGATTATGGCACACGTAAGGTTGGCCACATCGTGCAGGGAATTGTGGCGCCTAAGACGACTTGGACATCCGTGCGACTAGTCCTGCGCCATGGCTGTGGAATTTATATCTATCTATGTTTTTTTTACTAAAAGCCTAGGCAAGTCTAGATCAAACTAAACCAAGTCTAGTTTCCTACAAGTTGATATCACATTGTGAAATGAGAAGAAGGGGAAAGATGAAAAAAAATATTTTAAAGAAATGCTTTCATTGACTAAGTGTTAGTCTATCGTCCGAGTCAAACGCTTGAAATGCAAGGTGATATTTAGAACTGAAAGTAATGAGTAATCATAAGTAATGAGATATAAAAGGGATCATAATTGAGTACGTGAGTGAATAAGATTTTGCCAGCAATATACCAGCAATGTCACAGCAGGGTACTCCAGAAATGGGCTTCACACATTGTACCCATTTGGGAATCGAACCCAGTCCTTCGTCGTGACGAGCGAAGACTTCTTTCATTATTAATATTGTAAGATCTTGTTTAAAGCGAACGTTTCAACCACTTATTGTATTGGCAAACACAAGAAGGGTGGGGTGTTGTTTAATGTTCGTCTAATAAGATGTTGTTTAATAATCCGCCAGAAGCAAAAACATGACACTCCAGGGTTACAGGAGATAGTGGCATGATCCAGACACCGATGTCTATGATGGACTACAAGTGGCACGCGTGTAAACATGCACCCTGCAGTGAACACTGTACGATATCGCCAGAATGTGTTTGCTCTCTATTCATTAAACCAGAATAACAGTGTGATGGTGGTCGCGTTAAATACATAGCATCGCTGAACTCATGATTCTCTTAATGAATCATTGAATCTCTCGTTAATGGACTATTGAATCACTCGCTATCATTAGTCATAAACTTTATTAAGACTCGATGATATGCTCAAATTGAATGCACGTACGTCCAATACCGTTATGTGTGGAACCATGTTGATTGGTACTAGACATCAACTGCCCTATTCAGAGGTGGTGACATGGGGTTTAACATGGGATTCAAGTATATTGCATTTATATAGCGACGTGTAGGTGTGTGTGTGTGTTCGTGTGTGTGTGTGTGCGTGCGTGCGTGCGTGCGCGCGCGCGTGTGTGCCGTTTTAACAATATTGCAACAATACCGTGGAAGACCCAATAATGGGTTTCATTGTACCCATACGGGAATCAAACCCGGGCTTTCAGCGAATTGAACGATCGCTAATATCCCATTATAGATAGCAGAAAATGGTGGTGTGTAGTTGTATTGAATCTGAATGGAAGAAGAGTGTGTGTGCGTGTGTGCGTGTGTGCGTGTGCGTGCGTGTGCGTGCGTGTGTGTGTGTGTTTAGGGGGAGGGGGGGGGGGGGGGGGGGGCGATCCCAAGCTAAGAGAACTTTATCCCTCTTGAATGCCGACAACGCCGACAACGAGGTCAGCATGATCAAGGTCATCTGCCGTCTTGATGACCGCACAGATAGGCGCCGATATCCTTCACAGAGGAGGGATAGCCACATGTTTACTTTGTAAAAAGAGAATTACTGCTTTATTCTTTTATTTGAACGTCCCACTGTCACGAACTTTATCTGCACATATAAACAGACTGTTCCACGCGGAGAGCTACGATCTGGCGCGGCTGTTACCGTTAATATAATACTGTACCACGAGATGAAGACCCCAGATTACTGTTATGTACCTACTCTGCTATAAGTAAGGACTTTTAGCGTCTTTTGGTATTGCACCGATCGGACCCCCGACTATCCGCTTACGGCACAAATGCTTTATCCATTACACAAGAGAGACACGCATTTAGATAATATCCATGTAAAAATAACAGCAAGTTTGACAGTGAAATGGCGGCACAATTTATTTATTTATGGTAGTTTACGCAAAGACGGAGCACAGTCAATGAAAGGGAGATGACATGATTCGCTAGTCGACGTGACCTTGCATGACAGGAGTGGTCACGGAAGTAATCAAATAGATGCTCTGAATCGATGGGTTTAAAGGTCATAGTCTCTATCATGAAATATACTGTACAAAATTAGTTAGGGATCACGAAATTTTTTGGGATTTTCTAAAGTGAAGCACAAACTTTCATAAAAATAACTCTTAAATATATCCCCCACCTCCATCATGTTCTCTTATTTCTTTGTTCAATATACAGTAAACTACGTTTATAACGAACACGCTTATAACAAACTGACGGATATAGCGAACTTACTTTTTTGTCCCGACTAATTGCTGTAGCTATGTTGTATATATGCTTATAACGAACTACGGTTATAACGAACTAAAATTAGTGGGTCCCTTTGAGTTCGTTATATCCGAAGTTTACTGTATAATGTCTCTACCCATGCTATGCCTACATCGTCCCTTTTTAGTCCATGTCTTTGTAAGGATTTGAATCCTGTAGGGGATCAGAGCACTTGATCGTTCGTACGGATTCAAGTACCGGGAGGCTAGGTCCCTAGGTCACTAGGATGGTCCTAGTACCTCAATGGCGTGGGATGTTGCTCATTACATCAATCACTGGATTGTTTGACCTGATTCCATTATCCACAAGCCGTCGTAGAATATTTCCCGAGTGAGGCGTTAGCAAACAAACAAATCTTCATATTCAAAGGGTCGTCAATGCTGAACACATTTTTTGTCAGTGTATGATGGGACAACTGCTGAAATAAATACTACTCCTGCGAAATCGAAATATTTGTATGATCTTATACATGTTGTCTACCCGTTACATAGTGAGTGAGTGAGTGAGTATGGTTTTACGCCGCTATTCCAGCAATATCACGGCGGGGGACACCAGAAATGGACTTCACACATCGTACCCATGTGGGGAATCGAACCCGGGTTTTCGGCCACTAGGCAACCCGACCGCACCACATGCTGAAGAGACCCGTGAAGATCCGGGGCAGAATAGGTCTTCAGCAACGCATGCTTGCCCTAAAAGGCGACTATGCTTGTCGTAAAAGGCGACTAACGGGATCGGGTGGTCAGGCTCGCTGACTTGGTTGATGCATGTCATCGTATCCCCATTGTGTGGATCGATGTTCATGATATCAATCACTGGATTGTCGGGTCCAGACTCGATTATTTACAGATCGCCGTCATATAGCTGGAATATTGCTGAGTGCGGCGTTAGACAACTTACAAAAAACCAAACAAACTAACTAACAAACTTACAAACAAACAACATAGTAAAGATCAGCATAAATGGAAAATACTTGGAGGAATACCAGCGTGAAATAAATATCCTCGCGTACGGTTGGTTGGTTGGTTGGTTGGTTTGTTGTTTAACGCCGCACTCAGCACTTTTACGGCAAGCATGGGTTGCTGAAGACATATTCTACCCCGGAATCTTCACGGGGCCCTCGCGTACGGTGTTTCGAGCCCCTTAGAAGTATTTCTGATTACGAGTCTTATAACAATCCCAATACACTACAATTAAGTCTTCCCTTTGAGAACATATATTTCTTCTAACACTTCAATTGACCATATCTAGTCAAACCAAGACTGATAATGTCCTGTCACATGATTTCGAGCCATTCCATTATATTCAAATAAAAAATAGATGAACCACATGATCAGTCACATGATCAGTCACATGACATCACAGGCAGGAAGTTTACAACAGCAGCCGATACATCATCAGTGAATACGTTTTGATGCAAACTTATCATCAGTTCAAGTTTGATTAAAATGAGCGTTAGTGAAAAAGTAAGTTTTGAGGTATGCTTGTATTACTTATTAAATATTTCACCTCGTGTACCTTAAAAACATCAGCGGCAAGTGGCGCACACGTTAATGTCTTCAGTGGACCTTGAAGCGTCTACCTTGATTACGTCATTAAACGCATAGTCATGTATTCATTCCGGAGGTCTACACTGGCAAAGGCGTCTCACATGATATGCGTCTGTCAAACAAAACTGCTCACGGTAGCATGCACGATTCAAAGTACGCTTATGTATGCAAATATCTTTATTCGAGGATAATTACAGTGGACGGATCATGGAATGAAAATATTGTTCACAGCGTTGTGGAAGACGAGTCAACTGTAACCAAACAATTTTTTTATAAAAATGAAACGCGTAATTGAAACCAGTTCAATTTAAAACATATTGACGCAAAGGCGTTTCCGACGTTTTGTAAATACAATAGTGGGAAATGTGAATTTTTTTGTTGTAAAAGTTTAAACTAGTGCTTTCTTTTACATGAGTGGGAGAGGAAGATTATGTGTAACCGTATTTAAATATTTTTTAACAAATGCGTTTTTAACTTGAACAAACAGCTAATGCAACATTTACAATGGCCTACGGAACTGATGTGTCACGCCTCTGCTGTCAGCGAGGAGCCTTTAGAAATCTCTATGACTTTTTAAAATTTTGTTTGGTTTCTGCAACTGAATAGCGAACAAACAGTAATGACACACACTGACGCAGGAAACTTGATTCTATCAAGGTCGGATGATTTATCTTCGTGCGGTGTACACAGTAAACTACCTATCCAGAGAGGGTGTAACACAACTGCTTCATAGGCAAACAAAACGAGCATCCCAACAGAAAAATATAGCAAGCCCTGTTACAACCCTTAATGTAACAATTTCTCTTAATGTAATTTTTTTACAACCCTTAATGTAAAAATTACTCTTAATGTAAACATATTTTAAATTAAGTGTTGCGGGTTCACCCTTGTTCGACTCTTAATGTAAAAAATACTCATAATGTTGTCGTTGTTGAGAGGTTGTTGGAGTATGAAAGGTGTAGTGCACTTACACAAGTTCAATGGCTCTACTTTTTGTTGTTTCTGAATAAACGCGCACAGTTGAAGGAAGCTATTACGAAAAATTAGTCTTCACTTTATTCAGTACTTTTAGGCCACGGGACTTTATTTACAAACGAAATACAATTAAGGTGCAAACAGTATAAAATACAACACATTCCTTTGCATTTTATTTTTGAAAAAGCAGTTTTAACATAATTGCATATTAACTAAGTTGTAGTATTTGTGTTCTTACAGCATTTGGCGTAAAACAAGTACTTTGCTGTATTCATATTGATAATAGGGTCTTGCGATGACAGTAGTGTATTAAACTTCAGAATATTTGGAAAGATGTAAAACTTTGCCTCAGATGGCTATATCATAGAAAAAAGAAAGAAAGTGATATTCATTTTCGAAATGGTTTAGGTTACAAACTTTACATTTTCTAAATTCACGAGGAATATTGAACTGAACCCAAAACGAGTCCTGTTTTTATTTACAGTAATACTACTCAAATAGTTCTCACATGAAATGGATGTTTTAAACTGTGCATAATAAGCCATTTGGGGTTTTTCGCATAAATTACCATGCCAAACCCGAAAAAAAGTTTTAACCGCTGACGTTACATATTTAAAAACGCGGTTTTATTACCACATGTTTGAAAGTACCAGACATCACCAAATCCTAATCTGAAAGTAACAGATTTAAGTTTCGTTACCCAATTTACGTGGCTTTTTCATCGCACAACTGCAGCATAGTGTACCACTTTTGGGGTATACGAGATTCCTGCATATTATAAAGAGACAGCCAATATTTGACAAATTTCAAAACAGCGAGCGACCGAATAGAACATCTGCCAGACTCGGTTCTATGTCACTGAACCCCCAAATTACAACCCTATATAAAAGTATTGGTGTTATCTTTGTATCAAAACAGTTTAAGTAAAAGTGAGGCGAGTATGGTTTCAAGGAATGTATACTAATTAACAGGACCATGCACACCTTTCTTGCCTCAATTGAAATATCATTTAAGCATTCGATCTCAGTAATCTATTGCTAAAATACAACCCAAGATAACTGTATCCAGTAACTACTTCATACGCATTTCCATCATAATAGCATTTTTTCATAACGTGATAAACCTCCCCTATTTTTGAAAAACAACTATTTTTGTTTTCGATAGATTGACTGGCATTTCCCATTTACAACAGTCATCATGTAAGATATTCAACTTCATTTGTACATAGTAAGGTCTCCCGCTAATAGAAGTAGAAAAATATAAATAAATTCCGGATGTAACTAAACACCAAAACGACAGTTTTGTTCCATTTTGTAACCAATTCGTTTATGAAAAAAACTGAAACAAAAAGGGACAAAGCATACACCCTTGACTCACACCAATGAAGCAACAAATAAACCAGATACTCTGTTGTTTGAACGAACACAGGCCTTTACATTACTGTACAAGGATTGTAACATTTTACCCATTTCACTCAAATCATGTTTGTTCAATGGCTTCCATAGATGTCGTCAAGCCAGCTGATTTATTATGTTTCCAAGCACTGATGCTTTCAAAAAACTCGGATCTTGTGATTGTTGATTCTAATATGTCAATTGTCAGTTCTTGCACATAACCATGACCTGTCACTATGTCCTCCACCTCACCAAGATTATCCTGAATACCCATAGGTTTAGAATTCGGAGACGAGAAATAGTCCACCAGCGTTGTATATCAATAAGGTTGGGTCGTTGAGGTCGTCCAGACGTACGTTTTATGATGTCCCAGAAACGTTTAGAGTCTACCGCTGCTTCTTTTCTAGGTCACTCCTTTTACATTGTGCAAACTGGTCCTTCTTGATTCTCAGAGTTATCTGTATTCATTGCAAAACTTTGTTTTACTTAATAAGGTATGAGTCATCTTTAGTTATTTCTGAACGCATTTACATAATGGCACCGTTCATGTTTTTTACAGAGACATTCATCATCATCGGGGAACATATCACTCGATGCTAAACCATAATCTATCACACTACACCCTAAATGCCTAATAGGAGGCACGGGATGTCCGCGATTCGCTGTGCAGAGTTGCGTACCTTGGGTACGCCAGAAATCTATGATTGTAGGTTCGAATCCCGGTTCGCACCGATTATGTTGCTAGGTTTGTCAGCACCATACCCGTGCTCGTGGGTTTCACCGAAGTGGTAAACGTCTGAGGCCTGCATCACTTCGGGCTTTCCCCCCACATTAAACTGACAATAAGCCGTGATATAAATGGAATACTGTAAAAAATGGCGTTAAACCCAACTCACTCACTCACTAAATGTCCATAAATGTTCAGTCACCGATTTGATAGTCAGTTCCAAATCTTCCATTCACAATATGTATGTTCAGAATTGAACACATTTCCAAAAGAGTTTTTCCAAAGTAAATTATCACATGAATAACTTTCCTTATCAAATTGTGAAAAAACATCTATTGAGTAATTATTACTTTCAACATGGTGAATAACATCGTTCTCCACATAGTCCCGCGTCACACCGGTTCTACTGTTCATGTACAATGGACCTGTGTAGATCCGGGACAGAATAGGTCTTCAGCAACCCATTCTTGCCATAAAAGGCGACTATGCTTGCCGTAAGAGGCGACTAACGGGATCGGGTGGTGAGACTCGCTGACTAGGTTGATGCATGTCCTCATATCCCAACAGCGTGGATCGATGCTCATGATGTCGACCACTGGATTGTCTGGTCAAGACTCCATTATTTACAGACTATCGTCATGTAGCTAGAATAATGCTGAGTGCGGCGTTAAACAACAGGCAAACAATCAAACAAACAAACAAATCCAAGTACAATGATAGAAACAGCTGGGTCTTCTTCCAGTGTACTAAAAAAATACAACAAAATCTCTACCCTATTTTGTCTATCTTTGTTATTATTACCAGGTCGATCTCTCCGGCTGGATATATGTAAACACACATAATGTGGCGCTACTGAAACCAAACATACTTTTATCCAACAGAATAGTAATAGCATGTTATCTGTAGCGAAAATCAATAACACGTCTTACCAGTGAATTTTTTATCAAAGGTATTCCTCCCGAATACCTCCCGAACTTGGACCTTTGTTTATAAGAATATTTTACATTAAGGGGCGATATGTACGATATTGCCCCTTAATGTAGAAAAAATATGTTTTACATTAAGGGTTGCGGCTTGTTACTCTTAATATAATTAAATTTTTGTTGTGTTCATGGAAATTCCTGCATTCTGATTAGCTGAATTGGTCACGTGTTATTGCATTCATTTCCCAATGAATGTAAAAAATTAAGCCACGCCCACCGCGGCGCACTACTTTTATTACTGCGGAATGTCGGGGAATCCCAATATTCGAGGGAATTCCCTTTCTGCAGACGTGTATCGTCATGCACAGGACATTTAGCGACTTTCATGCATATTCATTTTCCAAACAACCGTTTGAAACCGAAAACGAATGAAACAGCAAACGTGCAGGCTCTCTCGCCTGTTTTTTCCCCGCTCGTCTCGGTTCAACTTTCATGTCTTCGGGTTTCATGTCTAACTAGCATTTCTCTAACTGAGTTTTACCGTAATCAGTGAAGTAATGTTTGAATCACGCAGTAAATGACCATGTTATTTGAAACAGCCGCTTTCTCTCGGTCGACATATTTCTTCCGGTTCGTTACAGTCTGACTGTTGCAGTTCTTTTTGCCTCTTGCCTTAATTGACAGGTCTAATGAACATTGTTTTAATCCCACTCTCCGTTGATTGGCTACTGACTGTGTAGGCGTGTCAAGTTATGTGCATAAATTAAACGATCACCTGATTCATGTCACGCCACTGTATATATTCCTACACCTGGAATGTTTATCAATGTCGTCATTTTTGTCTGTTTTGATATATGCAACTGTTTTGGGTTAAACTATTGTAGATAAAACATGTTTAACGTTGTCGAATTTAATTATAAGCATTGACTGTATATTTTTTTCGGTTCATTGAGGTATGAATCGAAAAACCGATGTGCAAACTTTTGTAAAAATCCGCTACGCGGATTCATACAGTTTGCACATCGGTTTTTCGATTCATACCTCAATGAACCGAAAAAAATACACAGTCAATCCTTAAGTATAAACGTTACCCTTAATGTAAAAACTTTTATATTAAGAGTAATTTTTACATTAAGGGTTGTAACAAAGCCCCGCAAGATTTCGTTCTACAACGCGCATCGCCATTATGACGTCACACTGCTCATTGTGACGCAATATATATGACAGTGTAATGGTGTACAGAAAAGCTCCAAACCTCAAGCCATTAGTTGTCCCTGAACCTTGAAATACATCATTTTAGATTTCTATCGCGTTTTCTGGCCGAAATCTATTGTCACATATACTTTGACTATTGTAGCAACCGCAACTCTTCATTTTCTAACCTATTATTGTACTTATAATTATTTGAAATGTGTAGCTACAATAACAGAAATAAGTACTTTCCTGTACATGTTGGTTTCCGCAGTGATGTGGCCGTCAAATCGGTTGTTTCAAACAGAGGTGGTTATTGTGATTTGTAACCTCTGATTGACCAATCAGAATCGAGTAATTTCCAATTCATTGCAGAATAACAATAAACCATCAGTAAGAACGTAAAGAAAAAGGAAAAAAGGGTTTTGATTCGTGTGCTTCTTTTACGTCATAATGTCTCACCAAAAATAACTCACTATTCCCTTTACAGGGGCGACGGGGTAGCCATTAAATAAAGCAGTATGCATAATATACATAAACGCACGCACGCACTATCACGCACGCAAGCATACATACATACATGCGCTCATACACACACATGCAGACACGCACACACGAATATGAACAGGACGTCGGTGGACGGAAACACATGTTCGACATAACCACCATCTATGAGGAAATGGTTCACTGATATACTTGTACATCCCGGTACCCGCACGTTTCCTAGAATCATCGAAATACAGCAAAGGCCTATTGAATCAAAACAACATGGACACATTTGTAAATACTCAGGGATCACGATAATTGTTTAAGCCCTTGGGTATATATACTCGCGTGCTATCATTCACATCGGTTATTTATACTCACGTTATCATTCACATGGGTATGTTATCATTCACATCGAGTATTCATACTCACTTGTTATCATTCACAGTGGGTATTTATACTCACGTGTTATCATTGACATTGAGTATTCATACTCATGTGTTATCATTCACATGGGTTATTTGTACTCACTTGTTATCATTCACACTGGTAATGTTATCATTCACTTTGATCATTTATTTATCATGTGTTATCATTCACTTTGATCATTTATTATCATGTGTTATCATTCACTTTGAACATTTATTTATCACGTGTTATCATTCACTTTGGGTATTTATACGCACGTGTTATCATTCACACTGGGTATTTTATACTCATGTGTAATCATTCACATTGGTTATTCATACTCACTTGTTATCATTCACACTGGGTATGTTTTCATTCACTTTGATAATTTATTTATCACGTGTTATCATTCACTTTGAGCATTTACTTATCATGTGTTATCATTCACTTTGAGCATTTATTATCATGTGTTATCCTTCACATTGGGTATTTATACTCACTTGTAATCATTCACACTGGGTATGTTATCATTCACTTTGAGCATTTATCATTATGTGTTATCATTCACTTTGGGAATTTATACTCACTTGTTATTCACATTGGGTATGTTATCATTCACTTTGAGCATTTATCATTATGTGTTATCATTCACTTTGGGTATTTATACTCACTTGTTATCATTCACATTGGGTATGTTATCATTCACTTGAGTATTTATTTATCATGTGTTATCATTCACACTGGGTATTTTATACTCACGTGTTATCGTTGAGTATTTATACTCACGTGTTATCATTCACATTGGGTACTTATACTCACGTGTTATCATTCACATTGGGTATTGACAGTTTTCTCCGGATATTCACAATATTTACCTCTCTTGGGTACAGTCTATTGCTTGTTGTAAACCGATGGGTAGCATCTTCTATGCTGTTTCTAATTAGCATTTATTCGTGCTCTTTCCTAAAGGCAGTCGCAGTACACATGCACCCATAACAGTGATGTATGACTAAGTTACAGTAAGCGAGATGTTTCACCTAAGTGCACTATTCACTACAGTATAGAGCATGTGTATGGGATACCCGCATTCCGCGAGTAAGAAAATATCTTTGAAGATATACGTATACGCACGCTGAAAAAGATACACAAGATAATTACAAGTGAGCGTTGTTTTATTGGGTTATCTATGGTGGCCGAGAGGGGACATTGCTTTCTCACTTTCTTGCTCTATCGCTTTCTCGCTTTATCGCTTTCTCGCTCTATCGCTTTATCGCTTTCTCGCTTTCTCGCTTTATCGCTTTACCACTTTCTTGCTCTATCGCTTTCTCGCTCTATCGCTTTATCGCCTTATCGCGGAGGCTGAGGTGGGTTTTAGTCATAAAAGAGAGCTGAGATTTTTCCAGTCACGTTTCAAATTATACATATGGATGGAATGTTGAAATTTTCTCACTATCTACTTAAACATAATTTAACAGTACAGACGTAGGTGTTTTTATAACAATCCACGAATTTTTGCGTAAAAAGAGAATTTGATTGATTTATGGCCCTATTTAGGAGTTTTATTGGATCCCTCGCTCCCAGGTCAAGATCCAGAATGGGCCAAGATGTCGCTCGATCGCTTTCTCCAATTGTATATACATCTTTTCTTTCTCGCTTTATAGCTTTATCGCTTTCTTGCTTTATCGCTTTCTTGCGGTTCATCAATATCCCCTCTTGACCACTAAAGGGACCGCATGTGATATCTGCTGCAATTGGGAGGGAATGTTGAACTTTTCTCACTATTTACTTAAAACACAATTTAACTGTACATACGTAGGTGATTTTAAAACAATCCACAGAGTTTTGCGTAAAATGTAATTGATTGATGTATGGTCCTTTTCAGTGGATTATGAACAAAATGAAAATATGAACAGTGACTATTCTGTTGTCGTCTGAGAATCTTGCTTATGTACTACACTACAGGAAAATAAACACGTGTATATATACAAGCTAAACGAGAAAAACATTATGTATGTCTTTGTAATATTTTTATCTACTACAAGATGTTAAACAAATCTAATTATAAGAGGCAAAATAACGGTGAGAATTACAGGAACGGATCACCAAATATTTAGCAAAAACCGTTTTAATGTACGGCATTAAGGGAAATATCGCTTTCTTGCTCTATCGCTTTCTAGCTTTATCGCTTTCTCGCTCTATCGCTTTCTCGCTTTATTGCTTTATCACTTTATCACTTTATCGCTTTCTCGATCTATGGCTTTCTCGCTCTGTCGCTCTATGGCTTTCTCGCTCTATCGCTTTCTCTTATGACTAACCAAAGTCATATGATAGAATCGGGTGTTCTTTAACTTCTTTTAAAAAGTATGTACTGTAAATCTTGAAATTAACGTTAGAGTTAATTATAAATACAAAAAAATGAGAGTAGACTTCATTAATTAAACTTTGCATTTATGTCTCAGAAATGACTGTTGATAAGACGGCCTCACTGCACACTTGAATAGCGGAAATACTAACTTGAATATAAAACCAATCAACGATCTATTTTCACATTACGGCTACTGAGAACAATATGTCATCCAAAAAACTAGAAAGTACATAATGGACATCCGGTAGTATTACCACTGCTTGGGTGGGGACTTCCTCTTTGATGACATCTACTCCGCAATCAGAATAAACATTGATATAACCTGAGTGTTGTTTTTAGGAAAACACTATTGTTTTTTAGGAAGTACGTACATGTACAACTCAGCGCTAATGAGCAGTGTTATTTGCAGTTTGTTTTGATAACCTGGCCTGACCTAAAACTCCTAAATAGGGCCATAAAACAATCAAATTCTTTTTTACGCAGGGATCCGTGGATTGTTATAAAAGCACCTACGTCTGTACTGTTAAATTATTTTTAAGTAGATAGTGAGAAAAAAAATTCAACATTCCATCCATATGTATAATTTGTAATGTGACTGGAAAAATCTCAGCTCTCTTTTATGACTAAAACCCACCTCAGCCTCCACCCACTGAGGTCAGGTTTAACAATTCATTATTTTGTTTTACGTATATACATTTTATCGTATAGAAACACGTAACACATGCGACCCCTATAGTGGCCAAGAGGGACTATTGCTATACCGCGAGAAAGCGATAGAGCGATAAAGCTATAAAGCGATAAAGCGATAAAGCGATAGAGCGAGAAAGCGATAGAACGAGAAAGCGATAGTGAGTGAGTGAGTTTGGTTTTACGCCGCTTTTAGCAATATTCCAGCAATATCACGGCGGGGGACACCAGAAATGGGCTTCACACATTTTACCCATGTCGGGAATCGAACCCGGGTCTTCGGCGTGACGAGCGAACGCTTTAACCACTAGGCTACCCGACCGCCCCGAGAAAGCGATAGAGCGATAGAGCGATAGAGCGAGAAAGCGAGAAAGCGATGTCTCCTCTCGGCCACCATAGATGGGTGCACTTCATCTTCACAATTTTTGTTTTTATCACATACATTAAGACAGACAGACAGACATACCGACGTTTTTATTCAGCATGTCAATCAGGTGGACCAGAGTACAATTGATTGAACCAAATATTTACTCACCGCCAAAGGAAACGCGAATACCATACATGATGGTTTATATATGAAGACTTACTCATATTCAAGAGATATTAGATTGGTTCAAGGCACAAAGGAACATACTGGTATGTTGTGTGAACAGATGCTCATGAACGCATCACATGCGACGTCATAGATCCATGACTCGAGATGCACCATTTGTCTCGTGCAAGATTAGCGTGTAAAGTTTGGAAATCACATGCATCATATCGTCATTAGAATGAAGTCACTCTGTGGAAACACTTGACTGATTGTTAGTTTTGTCATTTTTTGGTACACATTGGAAACAACTCCTCTCAACTTACATACTGCTCTAGGCGTTTCTATTGTTTGCGTTTCTTTTGGCGGTGAGTACAGGTGTAGTTACGTGACTGACACCACGTTTGCTGAATTCATGATAGTAATCTTGTAGAAATGTGTTTTAAAAAAAGATACCTAATGACTTAACAATATTTCCATAATTGTAGTCAAGTACATTGTAAATTGTACATAACATGATTATTTACGTATTTATGTTCTAAATGTGGTTAATATCTCTCGCTTTGGGAAGCAAAGACATTACCAGGACATGACATTGGTCTCCAATACACCCAGTATGTACAAGTACTCTTTGCTAAGTCCATGCCTTT